>NC_084834.1:43511187-43829242 GCF_033115175.1 Lepus europaeus | reverse complement strand
TGTTTCTTAAATGTTTTTCCTACAACATAACAGAGTTATAGGGCATCATGCTGTAAGTTCCTGACACTGTAAATACTGTGTTTTTTTTATTTTTTAAAGATCCCTGGCTCCATGAATTCTTTCTACTGTTAGTTTCCACAAGCCTTAAGAACAACCAAAGAAAAAGAATATGTACAACCAAATATTTCTTCCTCTCACCCTTGCACCATGAAATCTGTCCTCAATATTCTCATAGAAAACACTCTATTAGACTGTGAACAGAGATGACAGCCTAAAAAATAAAAACGTCCAAGTGCAGCTAAAGCAAGGATCTATGCAATGATTACTGATACTGTTCCAAATGATTCTTTTCGGACATTCTGAGATCCTGGTACATTGATCTTGAGGCATTGCACAGCTATTCACTATATGTGTATTCAAATTTGTATTTTCTCCCTTTCCTGTGGCAGCAGTATCCTAACTCTGAGCATTGCCTGGATGTAATAATGCTCCTGAAGGTGGCCAACAGAGGCAAGGTACCACAGTCAACATGGTGATTACTATATTTTCCATAGCTTATGCATTTTCTTCTTTAACACATTCAGGAAATATCAGGGCATTCAATATTTTCTAGCACATACTAGAATTTAAGTTCCACATGTGTGTGAGCTGTTGTTTAACTCACTGATCTAAAGCATCTAAGTTGCAGTTGGCATAAAGTGCGTGTTAAATGAACAAATGGATGAATATATTATGAACTTGACTCTGGCTATTTTCAGCAGTGTTATTTAAAGATTATTTCTCATTGAGTTCAAAGTATTTGGTTTTTCTGTATTACCTGTCATAAACATAAGATATTTAAATATGTTTAAAATACATGTTGAGGTTTATAGACATTAAAATATTATCAGGACAGTTATCTGGAGGAACTCTGTGACTGGGAGAAGAAGACTAAAAGGGTAGCAAGATATAATCCTAAGTAGAATACAAATCAGTAACATTTTGCTCATGCCTACTGCTCTTGCTTCTCATTTCCCCACAATTCTAATTCCTCACATTCACAGTACTCTCCAAGAAATTGAATCCTTTATGTCATTTTTAGACAGAGAGACTTAAAACAAAAATGATTGACTATCCTTTTTTATTCTAAGATTGCATTCTAATTATTATTATTGCCCATTATTCTTAACATATTCAGCTCTAGAATTTCTGTCATGAATCTCAAAGTATGTATCTTTAAAATAACCAAGACCATGTTCAAAACAGCAACTTGAAATGGGAGCATTAAGCATGTTAACTGTGATCTTTTCTCAAGAGTCTCCTATATAATGTAAACACATAGGACATATATGTGTGTTCATGTACTTGTGTGTGTGTTTGTGTAAAGTATAAAGTTTTTTTTTTCAAAAATAGACTCACTCTTAAGTACAAATCCCATCACTTTCAGGAAGACTTAATTTTAATTTTCTGTTTAAAATTTAGATGAAATTGTCTGTTAAAAAGGGAAATGCTTTCCCTTCCAATGAAATATAATTTACATCGAAATGTATTTCAAGAAATCCAAATGAGTAAACTGTAAAAGAACAAATTGATTCTTCTGATATAAAAGATTTGGTGGAAACCTTGTGGCTCATTGGGTTTCAATCTGAACAAATTATTGAAACTTGATCAACAATTTGAAAGGAATCTGTGTGTGTGAATTATTGTACAATATAAAAAGCTGGCATCTATTCTTTCCTTTGGAGGATCTGTTTTTATCACATATATTTTTGCATTATTGCCTACTGCAACAAGTCAGAGGGATATGCTGCTCATGTCAGGTGATGATACTGTGTGACAGCTGTCGTGAATAACAGAAGCAAAAGCGAACTTTAGTCTTCTGAACAAAATGCCTTTCTGCTGATTCAGAGTAAGCATCAAAGCATTACTTTGAGAACTCCTATCTCTGAACTACTTCATTTGGAATAGCACAAATAGAGTCTGGCCTTATCTGGGTTTAGTACTCAAATAAGAGTTAACATAGACATGGAATTAACCACACATTTCTAAAACAAGGTATGTTGTATAATCCTCTCACCTTCTTTCCATTCATGTGCTGGGAATTGAAAATTACTTTATTGTCATGAACTCTTGCAAAATAATACTGATAGACTGCAAAACAATGAGGGGACTATATAAGAGGGGCTAAAGCTTGTTTTGAAAACACAGAAAATAAAAACAAACACAACAACTCCAATTTTAAGGTTTCATTGGCAAGAATTCAGACATACTGATGTAGTCCTTTAACAACCTCTGCATGTTAGGATTTGTTTGACAATTACTTATCTAAGGAAAGTTTTAGCAGGAGTACAGTTTACAAATTATTTAATTTTGTCCATAGTCCTAATCCTTCTCAATTATATTATTCCTTTTTAAAAAATGTTTATTTAAGGTAAACAAACTTCATGTATTTCGTATATACAGGTTTAGGAATACCGTGATAGTTCCCACTCTACCCTCCCTTCTGCCCATGCTCCCATCCTTCTTCTTTCTCCCTCTCTTATTCCCACTCTTGATTTTACAAAGCTCTATTTTCAGTTTCCTTTATACTCACAAGATTAAAACTAAACTAAGTAAAGAGTTTAACAAATAGTATGAAGAAAAAATCAGTTCCTCAACAGTGGAGACAAGGTCTGTAAACAATCATCAAATCTCAAAATGTCAATTTCACCCCTATACATTACATTTTTGATACAATATTAGTTACTGCAGATCAGGGGAAACATACGGTATCTGTTTTGGGGACTGGTTTATTTCACCATTTATAATGGTTTACAATCGCATCCATTTTGTTGCAAAAGACAAGCTTTTATATTTTTTTTACCACTGAGTAGTATTCCATAGTGTATATATATCATAGTTTACTTATCCAGTTATCAATTGATGGACATCTGGGTTGACTCTATATGTTAGCTTTTGTGAATTGAGCTGAAATGAACAGGGAGTACAGATCACTCTTTCATATGCTGATTGCATTTTGTTTAGGTAAATCCCCAGGAGTGGGATGGTTGGGTCATATGGTAGATCTATTTTCAGATTTCTGAGGTATCTTCATTTTGTCTTCTACAATGGCTGCACCACTTTATATTCTTTTTTTTTAACCACTTTATATTCTTACCAACAGTGGATTAGGGTACCTTTTTCCCCATATCCTTACCAGAATTTGTTTCTTGATTTCTGGGTGAGAGCCATTCTAACTGGGGCGAGATGAAACTTTATTGGGTTTTGGTTTGCATTTCCCTGATGGTTAGTGATCCTGACCATTTTCATGTGTCTATTGAAACTGAAATTTCCACACTGTTCTCATGAATATGAACTTCTGCTAAATTCTATACCAGGGTTACTACTATTAAGTATCTATAACATTAGAGCCTGAAGGAACTCTCAAATCATCTACATATCTGGGCTCATTACATTCTCCATCAGATAAAAATTTGCTCTCACATTTGTTTAGATATTAAATTCAAAATCTAACCTAGTGGAACCAATAATTTCCCCTTCTCTTTACTTTGTAACCCTATTTGCATTTATCCCCTTTAGCCTCTTTTATGCATTATAGCTGGTTATACTTTTTTTTTTTTTTTTTTTTTTTTTTTGGACAGGCAGAGTGGACAGTGAGAGAGAGACAGAGAGAAAGGTCTTCCTTTTCCACTGGTTCACTCCCCAATGGCCGCTGCAGCCGGCGCACCACGCTGATCCGAAGCCAGGAGCCAAGTGCTTCTCCTGGTCTCCCATGCAGGTGCAGGGCCCAAGGACCTGGGCCATCCTCTGCTGCGGCCTGGGAATGCAACCAGGACAGAATCTGGTGCCCTGACCGGGACTAGAACCCTGTGTGCCGGCACTACAGGCAGAGGATTAGCCTATTGAGCCACGGCGCCGGCCAGGTTATATCTTCAAAATGGCAACATGAACATGTCATTTCACTGTGGAAAAACATTAACTCAAATTCAACATTATTGGGACTAAGACGAAAAGTTTTAACAAAAGTTTTGCATGATGTGGTAGTTGATAAATTGAATTGTTTCACTATTTCTTTTTTTTTTTTTCTTTTTGCCACGCAGAGTTAGACAGTGAGAGACAGAGACACACACAGAGAGAGTTATAGACAGTGAGAGAGACAGAGAGAAAGGTCTTCCTTCCATTGGTTCACTCCCCTAATGGCCGCTACAGCCAGTGTGCTGCACCTATCCGAAGCCAGGAACCGGGTGCTTCCTCCTGGTCTCCCATGCTGGTGCAGGGACCCAAATACTCGGGCCATCGTCCCCTGCCCTCCTGGGCCACAGCAGAGAGTTGGACTAGAAGAGGAGCAACTGGGACTAGTATCTGGTGCCCCAACTGGGACTAGAACCCAGGGTACCGGCGCTGCAGGTGGAGGATTAGCCAAGTGAGCCACGGCGCCGATTCACTATTTCATTTTGCTATAATTGTAACCCTCCTTTCGTAAAATTTATAACAGTTTATTTTTAAGGATTTATTTATTTATTTATTTGAAAGATTTACACAGAGAGAAAAAGAGAGGCAGAGAGAGAGAGAGACAGAGATAGTGAGAGGCCTTCCATCCACTGGTTCACTCTCCAGATGGCCGGAATGGCTGGAGCTGTGCCAATCCAAAGCCAGGAGCTAGGAGCCAGGAGCCAGGAGCTTCCTCCAGGTCTCCCACGTGGGTACAGGGGCCCAAGAACTTGAGCCATCTTCCACTGCTTTCCCAGGCCATAGCAGAGAGCTGTATCTGAAGTGGAGCAGGCAGGACTCGAACCAACATTCATAAGCGATGCCAAGACTGCAGGTGGTGGCTTTACTGGCTACACCACAGCGCCGGCCCCTGTGACAGTCTGTACATACATACTTGTGTTAAGTTTCACCTCTTGTCTCTTACACTTAAAATTATGAGGGCAGAGAGTTTACATGTCTGACTTAGCCTACATTCTCCAGTCTCTGGCCCACAGGGTTCTAAATGAATAATTAAAATACAAGAAAATGGGCTAGAAAAGTAAAATAATATGGTATAAATAGCTACTTTTGACAGTCTTAACTAGGAGGAAATGAATAAGGTAGCTTATCTGAAAATTGAACAAAGGTAATTTGTTGATAGGATTCATTTATTAAACTTTTAATTCAACATATATTTCTTGGGAGTCTGTACTAACTTAGGAACTCAGTTACTGAGAAAGTACTCACCCACTAGTGTAAAATATAAATTTATGAATATATATTGAATTGAAGTATATATATATATCACTTCAATTTATATATCACACATATATATATATATATATATATATATATATATATATATATTCCAACAGCAATGTTGGAAGCACAGTCAAAATCAAGAAAGACTGCAGGCATTTGAAAAAATACTAAGAAATTTACCACAGAATTTTCGCTTTCTCAAGTGAATACTTAATAAGAAGTATTTTTGAGTGTTTGATATACAAAGCAATAAACATTCATAAATAGAAGAATGATTAAATAAAATATGCTGTGGTCATTACATAAGAAAGACTTTGGAGCCATGAGACAGAGCAATACGGATGGATAGTTACCATAAAAACATATGTATGAATGAATTTTCATTCAATAAAAAGGAAAAATGTCTAAATAAATATATGCATGTGCGTAAATATTGTGAATGCTCAGTAGGTTGTTTAACAGTTATACACCACATACACTGAGGTGCTAACCATGATGAGCTCCACTGAGGAATTTGATATGGTAAATTAAATACCTAAAATGACACATTCAGTTACTATTTGTAAGATATTTTATCATTTGAATTTTTATTTGTTGATTATTTAATTATTGCTTACAAAAACAAATAAAATATACGCTGGGTATAGAGGAAAGGGTAGAAACAGTTGTAGATTGGACTTCTGCCCACATTTGTTCTATGGTGTTATATCATATATTCCTCATTTAGCACTCAGTGGAATAGAAAAAAAAAACAAATGATTGCTTAGAATTTCTGAAAGATAATGACACTGATTGCTGAATTAACTTGTTTGAATATGATTGGAATAGGGAACATAACTTTTTTAATAAAGAAGTAATATTTAATTTAACCATAGCTCATAGGTCATTAAAATGGCACTTAAAAACTTTTCTCAATACATTTTAATCATGGATACTAAAGTGATTAAATTTTAAATTGAAGATTAATACTAAGTGTTACAAAATTTATTAATATAGGGTTTGGCACGTATTTACAAATGAATACAAGGAAAAAATTAGAAAGAACACTGGAAATTTAGGTAAGGAAAAATAGTGATATAAATGTATTAGATGAGTAGGAAAAAAAAAATGTTTGTGTATGGGGGTGGTGCTTGAGTCAGTTAGATGCAATAATAAGGGAACTGTATTTTTCCTTGGACAAAATCCTATCTGTCTATATATGTCTGTCTGTATCTATCTATCTATCTACCTACCTTCCTATCTGTCTAGCGATTAACCATTTATCTGTCTCATCTAACCACTTATGAAATTCTTTAGTAAACTGTAAAACAATTATTAAACATGCTAATTAAGTATGTTGTAAGAAATTATATCTAGCAATGAAGATTAAAATGGAGTATAAAGTAGCCATGTGAAAATCTATGTGTATGAAGTTCTTTAAGAAATTTAATCTGGCCGGCGCCGCGGCTCACTAGGCTAATCCTCCGCCTTGCGGCACCGGCACACCGGGTTCTAGTCCCGGTCGGGGCACCGGATTCTGTCCCGGTTGCCCCTCTTCCAGGCCAGCTCTCTGCTGTGGCCAGGGAGTGCAGTGGAGTATGGCCCAAGTGCTTGGGCCCTGCACCCCATGGGAGACCAGGATAAGCACCTGGCTCCTGCCATCGGATCAGCGCGGTGCGCTGGCCGCAGCGCGCCAACCGCGGCGGCCATTGGAGGGTGAACCAATGGCAAAGGAAGACCTTTCTCTCTGTCTCTCCTTCTCTCACTGTCCACTCTGCCTGTCAAAAAAAAAAAAAAAGAAATTTAATCTACAAATAATACATACTCATACGTCATGATGAAAATGTAGAAATTTGGAGAGGAAGTTGAGAAAATAGGCTTAACAAGTAAGGAACAGTCAGTAGAAAATAAACTTGTGTTGAACATATACTTATCAAAAATCATTTTTTAAATGTATGAAGGCAATCCCAAACATGTATTTAGAATCTAAAGAGAAAATTCATTATAAGTAAGTAAATTTTAAAAAGTACTGTAGTTTTTAAAACTCCAATGTAGTAAAGACTTAGGTATCTCTAAAATATAAGAAAACAGTAATCTCTATATTAAGGATATCAGAAGTATGTTTGAGATAATTATTGATAATTTTATGCTTGTGTCAAAACTACAAATAAACTGCAAGTTATAAAAGTGAAAAGTTAATTCTTTTCACAGGTACAAAAATTAAATAATCAAACTTGACTAGTCTAAATCTCTTCAAAATAAATATTTTAATTAAATATTCAGATTTATAAAAAAGCTTTATTGTTAAAAATAGTGTATTGTATAATTCTTCCTTAGGTGTTGTGACATATGTGTGTATATGTAGATTACTTTATATAATGTACCATATTGATAGCATCATTCTATGCTTCTAATAAGAAGACTAAGTAACTCTAACACTGTTTGCTTTCCCCTTCTCCTTTCATTTGTTTTTGCCTTCAAGCTAATAGCTGGATTTATTCGCTTTACTTTTTTTTTTTTTTCTTTGAAGATTAAAGACATGCCTAGCTTTGTACTGCAGCTGCCTGGACAGTTGACAGCCCATTAAACTAAAGTCATACAAGCTGTACATTTTAACGCCTTGATTCCAAAGTGCAACCAAAATGACTTTTTTTATATGTAAGAGCAGTGTATTTTTTGAAGCATTTTGAGATGGATACATAATGGTTTCATAAAACCCTCTTGGCCTCTTGCCTTTCTAAAAAAGCATCTAAGTCAACTAAGCTGATTAAAGTCTTTCAGTTGGGACTTCTGAAGGAATTTTTGTGCATATAGTACGTGTAATTCTGGTTTACTACTAATTTTGAAATTATTTAAACTGGAATTTAAATAATTATATAATCCTGAATTGACTGTGGAATTGCCTACTAATCATCAACAGCAATTACATCAGCAAGGTAAAATATTTAAAAATAAAAGCACAAACTTGAAGGCGATCTGGGCTACTCACACGAGGTCATCATGCCTGTCTTCTTTGTTCTTAATTCACGGCATTTGATTATTGGTTTATTGTGCATTTGAGAAAGTAATGCCTTTATATACATAATTTTATTTTACCTTATACCACATTTGATTTATTGGCAAAAGTATTTTTCCACTGCATATCCCAAATTGTCCACCAACAGATATTTTACCAGATGTTTCTCTTGTAAGAAGAAGACACTGATATTGGAGGGCAAGCGGTTTGGTTCCTGGAGTACCAATATTACTCCCTTTAGTAGTGCTTCTGTTTCGAACAAAATCAGCCACAGGAAAAAGTCAAATTTGCATAATTCTGATGTGCTCCTTAAGCCAGGGCAGGTTTGAAAAATGGAATTTCTTTTTTTTTTTTTTTGTAGAAAAAAACCTCTTCACCAAGTTTTCCCTATTTTAAAAGGTGTTTAAATGTTTGTCCTAACCAAGAGTCGTCCAGATCATTGTGTGTAACAGTGATGGATGCTTGTTGTTAGATGGTTCAATTGTTTATTCAGATCTGAACAAAACAGTAGTACATCCTACCTCTCTTCCACTTAAAATCTCCAAACTGAAAATAAATTGCATTCCCCTTTATGTGCGTATTTTTCACTTGAAAACAGCCTGCATCAATTCAGTGGTATTAAACTTTATGTTTTGGCATACATAGATAAAAATTTTAAATAACTGGTAGAAAGAATTGTTTTTTATCTGAATGAAAAAATGCAAAGGAAACAAGTAAATTTGACATAAATAGCAACACTTGTAAACATAAATTTAGTGACTGAATTATACTAGCATATTTTCTAAAGCAATGAACAAATTATTTTTTAATGTTCAAAGTAAATTGAGAATTTGAGAAAATAAGCTAAATATTTTGCAGAGAATGATCAAAGTGCCAAGCAATTCTGTTTTCATTTTTATTTATTAAATGAATCAAATAGCAATGATATGAAACTATAAAATATTAACTGGGAGTTAGTGTATGTCAATTCCCACAGATTACTTTTGTCTCTGAAGTTTCATTCATTCAGAAAGCCATTATGTTTTTGTAGAGTATTTTTCAAAGGCAGTCATATTCATTCCATTCTATCAGTGTGTTGACATTCATACATAGTTTTATCAATTCATTCTGTTAAGCTCCATTTATTAATATTTCTAGGTTGATATTTTGTGCAAAATGAAACATTTGGAAAACAAACTACTAAAGTACATCCTCATATTTCTTATTTATGTTATCAAAATTAGATATTCATTGCAATTAATGTTAAACACACTTGACAGGTGACTTTTTTTGGTCCAAGTTGTCATGAATCACATTCTTCCTGAAGCCTCCACAGAGTATAAAATAGTCTATATTTTTTTAAAATAAACATAAAATTTATAACATGATCACATTTTATGTATTAATAGTAAAACTAAGTTTTAAAAACTGCATATTCCCAGAACATGATTTTTTTCAAATTACCCATAGGAAGATTTCAGATAATTTCAGTTTTCTGTGAAGAACAAGTAAGATGTTACTAGTCACTTGCAGATCTATAGCCAACTTCTCCCAACTCAGCTACTTATTATTATTTAGTTTGTTCCTTTTGACATTATTTGGTACAAAAACTTAATACTCCAGGATGGGATAGTTTACTTTTCTCCATCTTTATGACCATAATTTGGTTTCTGCTTTCTGCAGCATTGTTAGAGTTAGTACTCACTCATAACTTAATACCACTCCTTCAGAACTCCAATTCCTGTTTCATGCTTCCCAAATTATCAGCATGTTTTTCAAAACTATCCAAGATTTAGTGAAAGTATGCAACTCAATGATCAAATATTCTTTTAATACTATGAAAATTCATTTGTCTATTAGTTTTCTCCTACAAAAAGTACAAAAAAAGATGATAAAAGAGATGTGTAAGTCTTGTCAACATTTGCATTTTGTCCATTCATGTACAAATTTCACAATGTCATGTATCTGAGCTATTGGCTATCTATAGTTTTAGCTCAAAGTTGTCAAAGGACTCTATCATGTCCACAAATATGCATCTAGTTGTAAATTTTTAACTAAAATTACTTTAGATGTTTCTTATAAAGAATGATCTGTGTTTACAATATGTAAGCCCCATAAACCTGAACCATCAAAGGCCACATGTAAAAATGGTAGCCTAAATCCTTCATCAAACCATAAATTCTGAGATCTTCAAAAGTTTTCCCTTTTTTTTTTTTCCTTACATGAGGGTCTCCCTACCACCCTCACCTGAAATGGACAGGTCCATTCACTGTTTTCTTTTTTGGACAGGCAGAGTTAGACAGTGAGAGAGAGAGACAGAGAGAAAGGTCTTCCTTTTCCCTTGGTTCACCCCGCAAATGGCCACTGCAGCCAGTGCGCTGCACGGACCTGAAGCCAGGAGCCAGGTGCTTCTCCTGGTCTCTCATGGGGTGCAGGGCCCAAGCACTTGGGCCATACTCCACTGCACTCCCAAGCCACAGCAGAGAGCTGGACTGGAAGAGGAGCAACCGGGACAGAACCCGGCGCCCCAACCGGGACTAGAACCTGGAGTACTGATGCCGCAGGTGGAGGATTAGCCAAGCGAGCCGAGGTGCCGGCTTTTTTTTTTTTTTTTTTTTTGGGACAGAGTTAGATCATTCACTGTTAATACATACATTATCTTTTCCCTGGTCTTTGTTTTAAAAATACAATTAAAAAATACAATGGTCTTTTCACTGGAGTTTAAGCTATACTATATGTGCCCTGTCTACAGCCCTGTTCTTGCCAAGTGATGGAAATAACATCACAGCGGTGAGAGAGGATGGGTTTAACTAACAAGATAAAGGGTAGGAGTAAGGAACTGAAGTAACATCTTGCAACAACGTAAAGCCTAAAGGCTAGTTGTTGAATCTTTCTGTGAATTTACACCTTCTCTTGAAATTCATGGTCATTTATGTAAAGCTTCATTTTACTGAGTTGTTCTTGTTTCTAAGAGGCCTGCTATAATTTCTTCCACCCAAGTATTTTGCTACCAGATTAACTTTTCTAAAAATTCTCCTTCATTGTTCTGTTGAAAATTCTCTGAAACTGAGTCCTGATGGTTGCACAGTTCTATGAAAATGATAAAAATCACTAATTTGTTCATTTTAAAAGAGCATATTTTATGGTTTGTGATTCTTATCTTGATAAAGATACATATGAAATAATGTTGATTCACACTCATGTTAAAACCATTATTTTGCTTCCATAAATAAGATATCTATCAAGACTTCTATTTGTTAACATCTGGCTCCGAAACCAGGAGCCAGGAGTTTCTTCCTGGTCTCCCATGCGGGTGCAGGGCCCAAGCACTTGAGCCATCCTCCATTGCCCTCCTGGGCCACATCAGAGAGCTGGACTGGAAGAGGAGCAACCAGGACTAGAACCCAGCACCCATATAGGATGCCAGTGCTGCAGGTGGAGGATTAACCTAGTGCGCCATGGTGCCAGGCCCCAAAGTGGAATTTAGTATATATTCATTGCCACACATTATTTTTGGCTCTGAAATTTCATTCAAAGGTGATATTTTTTGGTTGAGGATTGAATAAGGCAGTCAATATTTTGACATCATAAATACACTGATATTCATATATAACTTTATACTTACTCTATTAAGCTCAGTTTATCAATACTTAGCAGGAATTTATATTTAATATCACTCCATAATTATTTTTCCTTCATTTCATCTACATCTTTCTAGTCCAGATGCCTCCATTAGAAAGCCTCTCTATTGGAGACTTTGACCACAGTCTTCCTCAGGTCCTCTGGGTACTCTTCATAGGGTGAGAAAAGTGGGGAATCCTGAAAATATGCTCCCCAATCTGATGCAATACTCAGTACTTTCCACCTTCTTGTTCTCCCCCCAGTGTGTAAGATGCCAGGAGCCTGTTTTTCCTACTCCTTCATTAGTTACAAATTTTCCAGGTTTGTGCAAATCCTTCTGATGAGGCTCATGTTCTACAAAGAAAAATGGAAGTGTGGGGTAGATGTTTTTTCCAGTTTAGCCTCTTGCTCCTGTTATGGCAGTGATTAAAGGCTTGGCTGTTCCTTCCCAGTTGGTTTCTTGCTTTAATCAGCTACATTGACAACTGGCAGTTCAGCTGTCTCCAGCTCAGCTACGGTCCTGACAGATAGCATCTTCTTGTAATAGTCTCATTTTCTGTATCAGTGTACGAACAAGAAAATTGGTACTTATCAGATCTGAAATAAATAATCATAAAGAAATAATGAATACATGGTTATGTGCTGTTTTTGGTACTCTTTCTTTTTTGTGCTAATCTTTGACTTTGAGTTAGACTTGTATGCACAATATTGGTGAGGATAATATCAGAAAATTTTCCTCTTTAAAGAGTATAGATTTCGGCAGGTGCCGCGGCTTAATGGGTCAATCCTCCCCCTGTGGCACTAGCACACCGCGTTCTAGTCCTGGTCGGGGCGCCAGATTCTGTCCCGGTTGCTCCTCTTCCAGTCTAGCTCTCTGCTGTGGCCCGGGAGTGCAGTGGAGGATGGCCCAAGTCCTTGGGCCCTACACCTGCATGGGAGACCAGGAGAGGCACCTGGCTTCGGATCAGCGCGGTGCACCGGCCACAGCACGCCGGCCGCAGCGGCCATTGGGGAGTGAACCAATGGCAAAGGAAGACCTTTCTGTCTCTCTCTCTCTGTCCACTCTGCCTGTCAAAAAAAAAAAAAAAAATACAGATTTCTCAAATGTACTACTTTAACTTAAACTAAGTTTTCATCTTTTTTTTTTTTTTTTAAAGTGTGCTCACATTAGGAATCCATATATTGTAGTAAGGCTCACCTATATCCCACTTCAAAATGCCTATTGGAGTCCAGTCTGGGAACCTCTGTAATCCAGGCTACTCATGCACCCTTTGGGGAGGCAGATGATGGCTCAAGTGCTTGGGCCCCTGCCAACCACTTGAGAGATCTGATGGGCTTCATAGTTCCTGGTTCCTTTGGGACTCAGTTCTAACTGTTGCCATCATGTGGGCGGTGAACCAGCACAAGGAATATAGTGTCTCTCACTCTCTCTCTCTCTCTCTGCTATACTGCCTTTCAAGTAGATGAAAATAAACTTTTTTAAATGCTCACTTAATTTTAAATAATAATATTTGCACAAATAGTATGAGTGAAATTCTATCCACTTACTTGAAGATGATTTTGCTAGTCATGCAAGAATATTTTGGTTTTTTTTAATATAAAATGTCTAATTCTTCATTCTTTTTTTTTTTTTTTTTGACAGGCAGAGTGGATAGTGAGAGAGAGACAGAGAGAAAGGTCTTCCTTTTGCCGTTGGTTCACCCTCCAATGGCCGCCGCGGCCAGCGGGCTGCGGCCGGCGCACCGCGCTGATCCGATGGCAGGAGCCAGGTGCTTCTCCTGTTCTCCCATGGGGTGCAGGGCCCAAGCATTGGGCCATCCTCCACTGCACTCCCTGGCCACAGCAGAGAGCTGGCCTGGAAGAGGGGCAACCGGGACAGGATCGGTGCCCCGACCGGGACTAGAACCCGGTGTGCCGGCGCCGTAAGGCGGAGGATTAGCCTAGTGAGCTGCGGCGCCGGCTAATTCTTAATTCTTGCAGAAATGTGTTCAACAGAAGTGCTAGAGATAACTGTCCTCATGTGTGATCTAAATATGATGGATTTTTTCAAGTTTGTCTATGAACACTGATGTTATAGTTTCCTAAAATAATTTAAACTACATATCAAATTCTGGCTTTCATTAAGAGTAAAGAGTATTCTCAAGCACTAGCTCTGGATGGCTTATCAAAGGAAATACAGTTTAAAGTACCTTTAGTTAACAAGTTGAAAACTGAATCATCTAATAATTTGTGCCAGGCTTGGAGAACTTGCCCAGATCCTACAAGAAACAGAAAGTGAGTACCTGCCAGAAAACCTTTCAAAGAATCAGCTATGTTGTCTTTAGTTCAACATGGCAAGTGCTAAATAAAACCTTTGTGTCAAGCAAAATATATCCTGTCATTCGCTTACTAAGTAATTCTATTAATCATGCAACATTTATCAAAAACACACACAGCACATACACACGCACATACACACAAGCACAATCTCTAAAACCTCACAGTGCTTTACATCTGCTCTCAAACTCTTTGAAGTTTAAACTCTGCTTCTTCTAAGTGTTTAGGACAAGTTTCCAGTGAAGACTTTGTTCCCGGTTCTCCGGCTGACACTTTAATGTGTACCTTATTTTCTGTGCAACTCACCTGCCAACATTCAGAGAGAAATCTCTGTTTTGGGAAAGTTTCTTTTTAACGTTTGTTTGTCAATAGTGATGACAAATTATCTTTGCTCTTGTTTATTTGATGTGAGAAGTGTTTTTTTTTTTAATATATGAATATAGGAGGAACAATAGCTGACATAATTATCAGACTTAAATTACTCCTATGCATCATCCTTCTGTTTTCATTGTTTTCCATATAATTATAATCAGAAATTTTTAACTAAAATCACTTTAAATGTTTCTTAGAAAGAATGATCTGTGTTTACAATATGTAAGCCCCATAAACTTGAACCATCAAAAGCCACATGTAAAAAATGGTAGCCTAAATCTCTCATCAAACCAAACATTCTGAGTACTTCAAAAGTTTTCTTTTTTTTCTTATTGTTTCTTAATAATACTCAATGAACATTAACACATTGATTCTTTTTTTTTTTTTTGAAAATTACAACTAACAATCAAATTCAGAAAGCAAATGTATAGTGGCTGGTGTTGTGGCTCAGTGGGTTATGTCTCCACCTGGGATGCTAGCATGTCCCATAGGCTCTGATTTAAGTCCTTGCTTCTAAACTTCTGAACCAGCTCTTTTCTAACGTGTCTGGGAAAGCAGAAGAAGATGACCCAAGTCTGTGGGCCCCTGTCCCAATGTGGGAGACCTTGATAGTGTACCAGGCTCCTGACTTCATTCTGGTCAAATTGAGGCTATTTGGGCACTTGGAGAGTGAACCAACAAATGGATGATCTCTCTCTGGTTTCAGACCTTTCATCCAGAAGCTGTAGCTACATTAGCTAGCTATGCTAGTAAAAACCATGTACACATTCTGTATCAATGGATCGCTTCAGTATGAATAAGTGCCAAGTTTTTCGTTTGGCTGTCTTTTGACCTTGCTTATCTAGTTAGTTTTGTTTTGCTTTTTTCTAATGAAGTTTCTTGAGAAGAGTGATGCAAAATTTGTATCATCTACAAAGTCTAGAACAATTAAAATCACCATGAATAATTATTCCTCTCATATTTTATGATTGTAGTCTCCAATTCTAAGACTGACAAAGTGAGAAAAATTAAATGTGAATCTCAAAGATGATTAGCATTTTTGAAATATGACAAT
Source organism: Lepus europaeus (assembly GCF_033115175.1). Lineage (NCBI taxonomy): Eukaryota > Metazoa > Chordata > Mammalia > Lagomorpha > Leporidae > Lepus > Lepus europaeus. Next base: position 43,813,694 of record NC_084834.1, on the reverse strand, counting down.
CAAGCAATATGAAAATGATTCATTATTCAATTTTTAAAAGAAAGAACTTGAGAAAATTTAAATAGCCTGCAAGTATGGTGGAGATGGGAGACTAACCCTTTACTCTCTGAGTTTAATATTCTCCACTTATGAAGAGGTAGAATTGGAATAGGTAATCAGTGGAATTTAACTTTTTATGAATAGGGACTTAGTGACTTTCACACTTTCAGCACCAGAACCTAGTAAAATCTGTGACCAGATTATGTTTTAATGTGTACTGGATGAATGAAACTATACATTGTTTAAGTATTAAAAAATACATGGTTGCATCTTCATCCTACAGGAGCTAGGGGAAATTTTGTATCTTATCTGTTACAAAAGAGTGATGAAAAGTCTTCAATTTCTTTCAATATAAGAATTTCATACATAAATCTAATATTGTTTATTTTACAAAATTATTCTGACATCCTTTCACTGAAATTTATATGTATATGTGCATATATAATTTATTAACTGTACAGATTATTGTGCTACTCAATAAATAGAATGTCATCTTGACATTTAAATACATTCAGAAAAGTCATTTGAATGAGATGTTTCAATCGATACATATACTTTTCCCCCAAATGTATGCAGAAGCTTATTTCATTTGTAAGCCATAGGAGTTCTTGAATTTTTTCCAATGGTGTTATTACTTGCATTCTTTCTGCACAATTATACATTTTGTCCAGATGGATTAGTATAAAGCCATGTAGGAGTAATATATCTTGATTTGCTTTTAGTCCATTGGCACTTATTCTCACTTGGCATATCAGAAAGATACAAGAAATGTTGAAAAACAGGGGTGATCTGAGATCTTCAATGATGTTGGAAGGAGTGGATAGGATCCCTGCTGAAGAATCCTGAAAGAAACTGCTCACCCCTTCCCTGTGTAGCTTGAGGCAAGCAAGAGTTTCATTTATTGATATTAATTAGTGTACTAGTCAGTGTTATAGTATCTGGCTATCTGAAAAAAAAAGACCTTATTTCTAGTGTTTATTGATTTCTATGTTGAAAATATTGTCACTATTTTTCCATGGTAACCATTTTCATACAAGCACACTAACATCATGGACTCTTTACCTACAGACTTATTATTTAATGTCTGTTTCTCATGCTACACTATAAATGATAAACCCAGGGGTAGCAAAATATCAATAATAAAAGAAGAAATAAAATTTCACTGCTAGAAAGGTAGGGTTCCAATGAAATGATCATCCATGTACATTATTATTTTATGGTAATGTAACCTTGCAGGCATCACTAAAAGGAATAAATAGCAGAAAAATTTCCTACAAAACCAGCCATGCCTGAAGGAGACAGTAATTAAGAAGTTCAGTGAAGACTACACTATAGAATTGCCTACATATTCACTATAATAAATGTTTTCATTCAAGGGAAAATGTTAGAGAGAAAATCAAATAATAATTGAGCTGAGAACTTGCGGGCTGAATTTTAGCTGGGAGCAAATATGTAGTACAGACACATACATTTCTCCAAAAGGATATTTAATGTCGAAAATCCTTGGGGGTAAAGTGTACTCATGGAAATTTGCTATTACATGTAAAATGTACATTGTACTTTATAACAAATGATGTTCAAAATACTAGTTTTTGTGAAAGAAAACAGGAAAGATAGGATGTTTATCCTTGGAGTTAAATATAATTTGTTGTCTTTATCTATACATGCAGTATCCTTCCTTTCTCATAGTTCTCCAAGAAATTATCAAGAGTATACTGTAAGGAAAAAAGTGAGGACTTTGAGAGAACATATTCACTTGAATTCCCCTCAAAAGAATTTGCCCTGAGCTGGGTGCTTGGAACAGTGGTCAAGAGATCGCTTGGGAAACTCACATCCCATATCAGAGTGCCAGAGTTTGAGTACTCTTCCAATTCCAGCTTTCTGTTAATGTATACCCAGGGGAGAGGCATTACAGTACTCAGTTCTCTGCCACCTACATAAGAGACAGTGACAGAATTTCTGGCTCCTGGTGTTAGCCAGTGTCAGCTCAGGGTGTTGTAGGCAATGGGAAGTGAACTTATGGATGGGAAATGTGTCTTTATCAACTCTATGTCTCTGCCTTTCAGATAAATCAAAACAAAGGAAGAAAGATTTGTTATTTTGACAAGTCATCTAACATCATTGGTGCTTATTTTCTTTAATAATAAAATATGGACCATAGCAGTGATAGTTACTATGTGGTATGTTCTTTCTGATTTTCTTTGGAGTTACTCTAATTATTTGAAAATATTTTCTTATTAAATTTTCAAATAACATGAAGTCCAAGTATTATATTCTCGTTTACAGGATAAATTTTAGAATTTTTTAATGGGCTGGGATTTTTTGCAGTGGTTAAGATGCCTCTAGGCATGCCCATATCCCATACAAAAGTACCTGAATTTAATTCCCAGCTCCATTCTCAATTCTACCTTCTTGCTAACAAGCTTCCTGGAAGGAAGCAGGTGATGGCTCAATTACTTGGGGCCATGATACCTATGTGGAAGACTCAGATTGAGATTCTGGCTCCTAGTTTCCATCTTTTGGATATTTTGAGAGTGAAATAGTAGATGGAAGATTTCAGTCTCTCCTCTCTCTCTCTCTCTCTCTCTTCAATTAAATAAAACAATAGAAAAAAATTATTTATTTTTATTTGCAGGAGTGAGAGATGAGAGAGACTCAGAAAAATCTTCCATTCACTGGTTCAGTCCCCAAATGCTTGAAACACCCATGAATGGGCCAGGTTGAAGCCCGGAACCATCTGGGTCTTCTACATAGGTGCCAGGAACCCATCTTTCTGAGCCATCATCTTCTGCCTACCAGGGTGCACATCTACAGGAAGCAGGATCAGACACAGAGGAGCTAGAACTGTAGTCATGCACTGTGACACAATATGTGAGCAAGCCAAGCAGCGACTTCACTGCTGTGCCAGATGCCATCACAGTAAAGAAACTGAAAAGGCTGGCACGGGGAAAATGTGCATTCCTCACCGCAAGTCCCAGTGCAAATGAGTGGCATGGACAAGATTGATCTCAGAGACCTCATTCCTAAGTTCACACTTTTAGCCACTTCATTTACTTTGTATTTGATAGAGAACTAAATGCATGTGCTTAGTACCTAGCAGGAGATCAATAATTATTCGATCTAGTCAAATCTATTCTTGTATTTCCAAAGGTTCTGTGTGGAAAGAATGTATAGCTTTTTCCATTAAAAATGATTATAAATATTTTCTTCAGACCTTCTGATCCTCCTCATGAGATTCCTTAATGAGTATAGATAGAGAAAAATAAAGGAAATTATGGACGTGAGACTCAGAGAGAGAGAAGGAGAGAAAGGGAGAGATGCAAAACCTCCAAATTGAACTTGTATGAATAGCAGGACCTGTCCTTCAGCACCAAGCCTGCTATTAAACTAAAAAGGTACACACTAGATGCACATCGATCTTTACTGTCACCTTCTACAAACTATGATTGAGCAATAGATGAGTATTTGCATAGAGCACTATATTCCATCAGCAGCATGTCAGCCCTCGATGCTGACTAAGTGAATTGCGTTGCTCTCTGATTAACTTGAAGTAAAGAGAACTATCATTTCCATCAACATTTATCAGAGCTTTGTAGTTCAGGCTAAACTGTCTGTGCCACAACTGTTCTTGGAGTTAATTTCAGAATTCTAACTTATCAGCAAAATTAGTTTCCCAAATTTTCAGAGTTTTCTTCTGAAAGATGTTTTCTCATAACTTCGGCAGAATGCTTTCAAGCACATTTGCTAAAACTATGTCTTGATGTGTAAAATTACCTTAGTGAAACATTGAGTTGGATTCATGACAAAATCATTATAATGGTTACAAATCCATTTGTACATTTTTGGGGAAAGGGTAAAAACAATTTGATGCCATCAACATCTATCTGCATATTTGCTAAAAATTACAACTACAGAGACAGTTTTTATTTTAGCCTTTCTCTAAACTTCAAATTATCCTGGTTTGAATGCATATTTCAGAATAAAAGTAAGGGTTATTGTTGAAGATATTTCAAAGATAAAAAATTAGGGTACATTGATCTTTACTCATGAAAGTTCTATATTTTGACAAAACAGTTTGTTCAGTTGGAGTTGGAAACTCTATAATCTTTCCCCAAGTTCATGTATTATACTCCATGATCTGACTAAACTAAATCTTTGTGTGTTTTCTTTTGAACTTCTCATCCAGGATAATCCATTTAATTCTTTGATACATTGCTTCGCCTTAAATCATAAGGCAAATCCCATTATTTATTCTAGGAATAACATCTGACATTCTTATTTATTAATAATAAAATAAGCAAGACTATGATTAGGCTTTTATTCAATTTTCACAAACTGAATATTTCATAACATACCTGATATTAATGAATGAGGAAGAGGCCTGCTTTATAAAGATGGCAGACTCTTAAGATCAATGACAGCCACAAAACAGGGAACAATGGGATCAAGGGAAGAAAAGAGAGTACTTGTCCCATCTGAAGGTTTTCATGATACTCATTGCTTATCAATTGTTGGACATGGAGAATGTAGGTTCAGGGTATCCTTCTCTTACTAAAAGATTCTGTGTTGGACTTACATTTTTTAGTAATATTGTATTGATATTAATTTATTTGAAAGGGAGAGAGAGAAAAAAGTGTATGAGAAAGTTCAATTGACTGGTCTACTTCCCAAATATTTACCATAGCTAGGGCTGGGCCAGGCCCAAGCTAGGAGCCTTCAACTCAATCCATGTCTCCCATGTGGAATGCAGGGACCCAAATACTGAAGCCAGTACATGCAACTTCTCAGTGTGTTCATTAATAGGAAACTGGAAAAAAAGCAGTGTAAGGACTTGAACCCAAGTACTGTGCTGTTGAATGCATCACCCCAAGGGGCATCTTAACTGCTAAGCCAAACACCTATTCCTTAACACTGTTTTAAATGCAGTATTATTATACCATATTGGGACTAACTCCATACTTGACAAATTCCAGTTTATGATAAACGTAACAACTCCCTGAGAGAAAGGGTATATTTTGCATACGAATATAAACAATTTGTAACATTGAGAATTTTATAGGCATGTCAGCTAAATAAAATCATACTACATAAATATTCTAGCATAAAGTTGTGATATTTCATTTTTCCTGAATAAATAAGAAAGTCAATATATAATAATTAATTATTACATAATAAAGATGACTTCCTTTAATATGAGATAGCATAAAAACAAAACTGATAGATAATTCCTGTGACACTGAAAACATACACTAAAATGGTAACAATTAGATTTCAAGCTATATTCTGTTTTTCTGTCCTAAGTATTTCATGTACAGTAACCCTACTGATTGGTTCTATCCTTACCTCTACATTACATATGAGAAAACTGATGCCCAAGTGAGAACAATGACTTGCTTAGGATCAGACAACAAGAAGTTTCCAGATTAGGACATGTGCATGTTCTGGCTCCCTTTTGTTTCCTTTCCTTTCTCTCATTTCTCACTTTGTTTCTTCCAATGAAATGATATTTCCATATTATAAACACTGGCATTCACATTGTTTTAGCTCATATTGCATTTTTGAAGTTTTCTATCAATCTATCCAGATCTACCTTACTTCTTTAACAGATCTACGACATTATTTTAAGAAAGAATCATAATAGAACTCAGCACCTACTCAAAGAAGCAGCTCATTGTTGTGGTTTAGAGCAGTGACCATAGAGTCTGATACCTGAGTTTTGGATTGCAGCACTGTACTCATTATGTTACAATTGCAAGCAATAGCTCTATGATCATAGTGTACATTGGAGCTAATAATTGTAAATAAATCACAGATTGTAATATTTTAAAAGCATACAGTGCTTGGTATCGGGTCCTCCTTCTGCTTCTGATTCAACTTCATGTTGGTGCACCATGGTAGGCAATGGATGATAGATAGCCCTGCTGTTACATGGGGCAATGTTAAATTATATAGTAAGTTGAAATCACCCATAAAATCATAGTTAAAATAGAGAAGACAGTCTGGGATATCTCAAGATCTTATTCTAATAACTATAATAATGAAAATAGATAGTGTATGGGGCCGGCACTGTGGCACAGTGGGTTAACACTCTGGCCTGAAGCGCTGGCATTCCATATGGGCGCTGGTTGGAGACCCAGCTGCTCCACTTCCTCTCCAGCTCTCTGCTGTGGCCTGGGAAAATAGTAGAAGTTGGCCCAAGTCCTTGGGCCCCTGCAGCCATGTGGGAGACCGAGAAGAAGCTCCTGGCTCCTGGCTCCTGGCTTCAGATTGGCACAGCTCTGGCCGTTGCAGCCATCTGGGGAGTGAACCATCGGATGGAAGACCCCTCTCTCTCTCTCCCTCTCTCTCTCTCTGCCTTTCCTCTCTCTGTGTAACTCTTTCAAATAAATAATAAAATAAATCTTTTTTAAAAAAATAAAATAGATAGTGCTAGACTACAGAATTTTTGATGAAATGAGTATTCATGCACCAAAAGGATGTACTGGAGCACAGAATTCCAATGCCAGAGTGACTACAGAAGATCTAGGCAGGAGATAAGTTAAATAAATCCTCCGTGTGAGTCAGTGTATGGCCTGAGCCATTGTGTGGATGTGAGGAGCTCACAGAAAGGGAGTTCTGAAAACCAAACAGTAACAAAAGAAGAGCATTTGGCCACACAAAACAAGGAAATGTAGACGTGAGAGTTTAAAACATAGTGAAGCAGACACACTTTAAAACACATAAACAAGCGGCAAGCTTTGTATTAATACAAAGGCTAAATTTAGAATTGGATTAAGTAAGGGGAATGCTCAATCCTAACAAAACATTATAGGTTGTAATAAAGGTCCAGATGCATTTTCGATGTATGAGGAGAAAAATGTTTTGATTCCATTTGTCCTAAAGCTTTTCATATTAAGCTATCCATGCTTTCATTTTCATTTGCTTTGGACATGCTATGCTATTAAGTTGTACTCTTTAGTTTTATTAGTAGTCTCCTGACTGAAATAGTGATAATTTTTAAATAAATTGTAAACAAGAAACAAAAGAAAAAAATGAAAAAGTCACACTATAAGAGATTTACTCTATAGTGAAGATTATTTGTGCATTTCCATTTTAAAGAAATCAAATTATTTAACTGCTCTAATGTCTTACGTAGCATTTTAGTATATCATGAAGATATATATGGTCACTATAGAAAATTTGTGAAATATAAAGAGAAAAAATATATTCTCATAATCTGAAGTCAATCTTGTTTTTCTAAAATAACAAGAAAACGTCTCAAAATAAGAAAAGATAAGGCACCGGGGAATCATATAGATGAAGTCATCTCTCATGATGGAAGGGACTCATGAATCCTTAATGAAGGAGACACATGAATTGCATCTTGATACTTGGCAGACAGGAGAGAGAAAAGCCTGATAGGCAAAAAAATAAAAAAGGAATGTCAAAAATATTGAGGCGTAAATAATATCAAGTGTAAGGTAAGTGGTGATTACTTCACCATCTGAGTATAATGTGCCAGTGGGGGAGTTCAGGAACCAGGGCTAAAGTTGGTAATGGGTAGTAGGATGAGGACTCCTACTCACAAGGGCGAGAGAATTAGACTCTGTTCTTTGGTCTAAGGGGAGGTGCTGATGGAAATTTTTTTGAGGGATCCTGTGATTCAGACTACCATTTTAGGCTTATGACTTTAATAACAAAGAAAATGATTTTTCAGTTTAACACAAAGAAACTTTGGAAATAATGAAATTTGGAGACAGATTGACAGTTAGGAGGACTATTGTTAACAGCCTGATGTGGCAGAATATGGGGGCCTGAACTCGGATAAGAACAATAATCCTGGAGAATAGAATGTTTGCCTGGCTCATTAAAATGCTTAGAATGTTGGCAGAAACTACCTGAGTCTTTATTTATTTATTTATTTATTTATTGACAGGCAGAATGGACAGTGAGAGAGAGAAAGACAGAGAAAAAGGTCTTCCTTTTGCCGTTGGTTCACCCTCCAATGGCCGCTGCGACCGGCGCGCTGCGGTCGGTGCATCACGCTGATCTGAAGCCAGGAGCCAGGTGCTTCTCCTGGTCTCCCATGCGGGTGCAGGGCCCTAGGACTTGGGCCATCCTCCACTGCCTTCCCGGGCCATAGCAGAGAGCTGGCCTGGAAGAGGGGCAAGCGGGACAGAATCCGGCGCCCCGACCAGGACTAGAACCTGGTGTGCTGGCACCGCAGGCGGAGGATTAGCCTATTGAGCCATGGTGCCAGCCTACCTGAGTCTTTTGTTTGTTTTAATAAAATACAAAGAAGATGAAAAATATTTACACTTCACTTCAGGGCTAAGTTTCAGCTGATATTTGGAAAAAAGGAAAGTGTAAGGAATGAAGATTACTCCCATGTTTCTAACTTGGTAGATGGTAGTACTATTACCAGACTTAAGAATATTGGTATGTTTTGATGTGTGAGAGAAAGATGATGGATATACACAAAAACAGATCTATATCTGTACCTATAGCTGCATTTATATCTGTATCTAAAGATAGATAAATAAAAATAGGGATTTATATCTTACCATAAGGTAAATCTTTTCTTACATGTAGATTTTTAAGTGATTTATTTCTTTATTCAAGAAAGAGAAATCTTCTGTCCGCTGATTAACTCCCCAGATGGCCACAATGGCCCAGGCTGGGCCAGGCTGATGCCAGAAGCCAGGAGCCAAGAACTTCTCCTAGTTCTTTCACGTTGTGGGTTAAGGGCCCAAACAGTTGGGCCATCTTCCATGGCTTTTCTCAGGCCATTAGCAGGGAGCTGGACCAGCAGTGGAGCAGCCAGGAATCAAATCATCGCCCATAGGGGATGCTGGCATTTCAGGCCACAGCTTTAACCACTGTGCCACAGCACTGGACCCAAGATTTTTAAAGAAATGTATGAAGCTGTGTAAATTTGGAATTTTGGGAAGTATCAGTAAATGTATGAACCATGATTATCCACAGAGATACATTCCAACAGTAGGCAGAGACAGATGCTACTATGAGAGAAACAAACAGGACGATCCAAGATGGAGGAAATTGACTAGAATTTTGAATTTTATGGAAGCTGAGGAAAGAGAAAATTTGAGTGAATAATGATCAAGGTTAAATGACAAAGATAATTTAATAAAATTGAATTAGTCAAACACGTGTCCAAATGGATTGGCAATATTCCAAGTCCATGGCAATCTCAGTAAGACCAGTTTCGTCAGAGTGATGAGGATAGAAACCAGGTTACATAAATGCAGAGAGTATGCATGACTATGAAGGCTAAAATTAATGTGTACATCTTGTTAAAAAAAAAAGCTTGTTTTGAAAGGAAGAGAATAGATAAGACCTCCTGAGAGTTCACAATGTTAATTGGCATGTTTATATAAGTAACAAGAAGGAATACTTGGAGAGGAAAAAGTTGATGAAAGCAAAGACAGATAAATGATAGGACAATCAATTTCTAAGTGACAAGAAGTTAGAAGGAAAAGTATTGAACCAAAGAAAGTGCGTTGACTTTTTGAGGCAGGAGAAAATTAGATAAATAGCATTTGTAGTAGTGAATATTTTTATTGATAGAGAAAAAATAAAATATTTTGCATGATAGGAACAAAAGAAAAGAGAACTTCAGAAATAATTTACTTATTTTTCCTGATATCTTTCAAATTTTATATAATTTCTATGTTTCTACATAATAATTAAAGGATTACTAATAGCAGGAACTGAAAGCAAAGGAACAATCTCAGACTGTTTTATTTCATAAGATTGACTGAATCCTAAAAGAATCAGAGTAGAGAGTTATTTAAGAAAGTAGACAAAGGCCCTGAGGGCAACACAACCAAATTGATATCGGGATGGCTCAGCATCCCTCAGCTCTCTTCAAATTCCATTTCCAGCTGAACTCAATGTGTTTGCCCTATCACTGTTTTCGCCTATCTTGTCGGTGTCATCCGTGTATTCAATTCCTGAAACTCCCTAACTGATCTATAACTGACATCTACTGGGGCATTCTTGAATGGATCAGCATTGGATTATTACATGTCCCTTTTTATGAAAAAAAGTTTATTGTGTGTAACATCAAAATGAAGTGAGGAGGAGATTTCTTGGGGCAAATCATACTGGATGTTTGGACGTATTTGCTTTTGAACATATCCAAGTTATGAGCTTGTCTTTTGATGAAAAGATAAACCTCAGTGAACTCAGTAAAACATGATAAATTGAAGACACATGCTTTAAAATGAAACTTGTACCTTTTGTTTAAAATGGTACAAGAAAAGTGTTGTGATACTTTATACTTATAGTATGGTATAGTAATAAAAGACCTTTTAAGTTCAAGATTTCTAGTAAAATGCTAATAGTGATGTCATCTTTGTTACCTTCTAAACCTTGTCTCCCTCTGTTTATTTGAGAAATACAACACTTAGAATTTCATCAATGGTTCTGAAGAAAAAACTCTATACTCAAAAGTACTCAAATAATCAAAACCATGCAGATGACCACAGAAGATGGATCTCTTATAGAGGTCAAAATATATCGAGAATAATCAGCCAATATGATTTTTATGCCTACTTTACCCCCAAAAGATAGCCTCCGAGAACAAATTAAAAAATATACATGGCTTTTTGTGTCTTTGCATTTTGCCACCATATGTAATCATCTATGATTTCAGCACTTATGGCAAAACTGACTTCAAAGTATGTAGTTTATAAACTTAATATAATAGAAAAATAAAACTATGTATGTTAAGCCAGACACCAGTCCATTATCTTGATGTGATTGTTAGAATCATATTTCAGTCTATTGATGTACAAAGAAATGCCCTTGAATAAAAATACAGCTATTGATAGAAAAAAATCATGTGTTACATAGAACTTTTAAATTGATTGAAGTGAATCAATGAATCACAATGGAAAACAAAGAATAAAATTGAGATAAGACAATTAAGAATGTCGATCACATTTTTATGTGACCTAAATTTAATGTCAGTCATCATTTGGGCACCTTTAGACTATAATGAGACAGAGATAAAAAAAATACAGATATTTCTCTGAAGAAAATTAGTGGTAAAGGAGGCATATCAAAAATAAAAAAAAATAGTGAATGTAAGCATCATTGATGTAACTGTATGAAATATGCTATGGGAGAGCAGAGGAGGAACTGTCTGTCTTCCTGTAGGACTCAGGCAGACTTCCTTAAGGAAATGGCATATATCCAGAGAGGTGAAATGAATAAGGGCAAAGCAAATGGACTGAGAGGGTGCTAATGAGGAACAACCTTGTGTAAAATCACAGAAATGTGAAGCAGGAAACAGATGGCTCAAAGGTAGTTTAATAAAATACACCAGACTGAAGTAATAGAATCCATCTAATAATGGCCTTTCCACGACATGCTTAGATGTTTGGAATTTAGCTTATACATCTACCTCCTGCTCCCCTCCCCAACAAAAGTTGTTATCTAAACAACACTGCTGTAGAATCATAAGAATTGTAACTGAGATAAGACATTTGGGAATGTAATATAGATAATGGTACAGAATCCTATAATTGCATTAAATATCATGCTGAGACAAACCAATAACTGACATGCACACATTCTCTCTCTCTCTCTCTCTCTCTCTCTCTCTTCCTCTCTCTCTTTCTCTCCTCTCCTCTCCATATACACACACACTCATGTATGTGCACACGCACACACACACCACACCTCCTGGAATTGTTTTGTGTCATTTGGTAACTTGCACATGGGAAAATTCTATTAAGCCTATCATTTTTATACAAAATGCTGATGTGACCTGTGACAACAGTAAGCAGGAAGGAAAATAACTACTTTAGTAGGGAAAGTATATGGCAATTTTGGGGATACAGAATAGAGAGAAGAAGAAATTAAGGAGACATACACAAATAATCACTAGGGGATAAAATAGGAATACAAGTTCTCAAAATACATTTGACCATACATTCTTTGCTTCTGAGGCAACTTACTGGATCCACTTACAGTGGATCACACTGTGAATCTTCTGGAGGAAGGTTGGGGGCCATTCCTCTAGAACTTTAAATAGTGGGTATGATCTGATCTGGGGGAACATTGTGGCGCAAAGGCTTAAGGCCCTATTTGGGATGCCTACATTCCACACTTCAGTGTCAGTTCCAATCTCAGCTGCTCCAATTCCTATACAGCTTTCTGCTAATACATTCTGGGAGGCAGCAGATGATGGCTCAACTGCTTGGGCTCCTGCCACCCACAGAGGAGATCCAGATGGAATTCTTGGCTGGTCTTGCCTGCATTATTGTGGGCATTGGGAATAAACCAACAGATGGTCTCTCTCTCTCTCTCCCTCTCTCTCTCTTCCGCCATCACTCTGCCTTTCAAGTAGATGAAAATAAATAAATTTAAAAATTATCAGACCTGTGATGTTAAAATTTGAAAATATAAGTAAGAATGCAGTTCATCTTCCATGAAAAATCCTTAAAATAGTAAGTAATTAATAGCAACCTCTTTTAGGCTATTTTTTCCATCTATAATAATATTAGGAAAAAGAGAAAGGACAATCCTCACCACTGCAGTTAACTCCTCCAGGAAGGATGCTATGAGGAGACTGTAGAATTCAGGATATTCATTAGGCTGTTCCTTTAAGAATCCAGGGAAAGCAAAGTGAAACATAGAAGAGAGAAAAGAAGGGAGGAGGGGAGTAAAGGGATGGCTCAAGGGAGTAGGGAGAAAGAGAATGAGTATGACTGGGCTGAACTTGAATAACAAACCAGGCCCAACACATCCTCAACGGACTCTACAGGAAGCTCTCATTTGGGAATGACAGGCAACAACTGTGCTGTGTTGAGTCAGAAACGCCACAATTTCAGACTTCTACCTGAATGACCAGTTGAATTTGGGATTTCCCAGAAAGTAGTATGCAATGGATGAGATTGTTTCTTGCAGGTGAGGCATCCCATGAGGAGGATGGCAGTTGATGGCTTTCTGCTGACAGTACTCAATGATAGCTAGGAACACAAGACTCTTCTTGAAGGGAGATTTGAATGGGACACCATCCTCGTTCACTACCCTCTACAAATTTGTCCTTCAATTGGTAAAGTTAATTATTAAATTATGCACTAGCCATAATTTCAAAACATGTTTTCAAATCCTTGTGGTTTTTTTTTTTTTTTTTTTGGTCATTTTTGGTTACACAAGGATTTCTAAAATGCTTTTCTCTTTCTTCTGTTTGGAAACCTATGTTGGACAAAGAAATCTAATAAAACCTAGTCCATAAGACATGACACAAAAGGCATCAAAGGACAAAATAAACACTTAGCACTAATAAACTCTCTTAGATGTACACAAAGATTCCTAAATAAAATACAGGAAACAGCAATTATTTACATTGAGCTTAGCATATTAAAAATGTTTGCATTAAGTCTACAGAAAAAGTTGGGATATTTATAAAAGAATTTAATTATTTCCTGGCAACTGTTCCTTACCAATGCATTCAGCATATAATCTAGTGGTAGCACTATGAAACTAAATATCTAATTGACATCATATTTTGAATATGCGAACAAAACAATTGAAGTAAACTAGAAAAAGAGTCACTAAAGAATACATTCCCTGGGATTATAGGCCACGGTGTTGGTTGGCATAGGGTAATAGACAATTTTCCACTAAAAATATGTTATAATTCTTTTCTGTATGAGGTGTAACTATACTTCCATCAGCACTAGCCTCTCTGAAAACAACTGCCCTTGTACAGTCACATAAAAACTTCTGAAAGGTTTTAATATCATCAAAGCAAAGAGGATGTTTATAAATTATGTTGCCTTTTGATTCTTTTAAAAATATTCCTGTCACTATTTTTTCTAAGCTTATATGAACTTTTAAAACAATATGAAAACTCTACTTGTGCTTAAGCTTATGGTAGAATTGCTAATTCATTAAATTGGTGAATCCTAATTCCTCATAGACTCAGCAATTTACAAAATTCTTTAGAGATTATAGCTATAACTTACCACATCTCTTAAACCTTGTAAAATATGACCAAAAAAGGGGAAAACATCTGTGATTAAATCAAATGCAACTACTGAGATTGAAAACCTTAGCGGTTATCTTCTGTGTGTATTATCTGAATGTTTTTTAATGCATCTGGCTTCCAAAATGCCAGCTAAGGGAATAAATACCAGCAGCAGTATACACACATTATACATTCAAAACTAAAGCCATAATAAAAAAATATTTTTCTGCTTTGTGATTTAAACTTCTCTTACCTAGGTATTTACACCAGGTCTCCAAGATAGACTCATTGAATTTTAACAGTGAAAAATAAGCAAGATCCATATCTGTATTTAGTTTGTAATGCAATTTGGTTATACTGTTTGGATTTTTAAGCCTTTTTTGAATATAAAGTTTCTGGGCCTTAAAAACTACTTTTAGAAATCATAGTTCATAAACAAGAGGATTTGTGTGAAATAACAACACCGAATCAGATGATGTTAAATGAATTCAGTCTTTTTAGTTCATCTTAGTGCTTTATGGTATGAGACTTATTTGCTCTCCTCTTTAATGATAGCCTCTGTGATGCACTATTCTAAGCATGGTTTTGTAGATGCCATGGAAATATTGCCATTTGTTACAAATCAAAGGTAATAGCACTAAGTAAGGGATCATCCACTCTACAATGATGAATGTCCAGTAATCTACATAATAAATGCATTATGCTCAAGGTGCATGCTTCTAGTATGTCATAAAGTATTAATATATTAATGAAATCAGGAGGATAGGATGGCTACATTTATATTTTCATTTTTGTTTTCTAGATAAGTAGTTCTACCCCTTTCCCACATACCAGCTCCTGTCATTCCTTCATGAGAGAAGTCACTTATCAGTCACACACTTGACTCCAACATCCACAGAATTAGCCCCAGGATCCTTTCCAACTCAGCTTCTACCAACTGGTCAGAATTAAGATGTGACTTAAAAGCTATCTGTTATCTTTTTCTATGTGATAGCACTAACCAGTTAAAATGTAGCTTTCTGTCTAAAGCTGGCATAATGCAAAGTTAGAAAATAACATTCATAGCAATTTCTGACTTTCTCCCACCCCTTATAACACCATCTTATTTTTAGCATAGTTCACCTTAAAATTTCATGGCTTTTGCCATATACCCTTTTGTATACCTCTTCCTTTATCACCTATTTTCCTAGCTTATAGTTCTTAATGTCAAATGAAGGATTGCTTAAGCAAAAGTTATTTCAAACTGATTACATTATACTTACTACAGAAATTGGATGAAAACTTATATTATCAGATCTCAGGTCAAAATATTCTGATATTGCAGATTGGATTTCACAGAAAACATGGATATTGTTTGCGAGAAAGAGGTAAGGAGAGTACTCCTGATAAAATACTGTAAGAAAGTGAGGGGACCTAGATGGATCCAGGGAGCCCATTCTATATGGTTGGCATGGCACTGTGAAGTTATCTCTGGCTGAGGTAAAGGACTTGTCCTTTGTAACCTCACAATGGCAGGTGATGCTGGCTGCCCCAGGAAGAAGCACAATGTAAGAAAAGCTGCCTCTTCTGCTGAGTACAATTCCCAGAGAGCTTTTCTAATCCTCTCCATTGCTTGGATCTCTTAGCCAGCAACTACAATAATAGGTTCTGCTGCATGGCACTGTGTTGCTTAAAATTATCGAATCCCTCAGGTCAGGGTATAAATAGTTATGTTTTCAGATCTCTTCATATGTCTCAGAACAAAAACTAATGAGATGTATACATTTTTAATCATTAAAATATACTGATATTTTAGCCAACAGCCAAATAATTCTGAATATGTGAAACTATTATACAAAAAAAAACAAAAACAAAAAAAAAAAAAACAGGAACAATGTCATCTCTCTACAACCAAAGAATTCACTTCCAATTACATTAAATCTGAAAAAAAAAAAAAATCTTGCATTCTTCTTTTGTTCAAATAAAGATACCTTATCAGATACTTTTGGTCATGTGTAATAAAACAATAGCACAAGTCCCCCAATGAGGTGTGGAGTATTAAAGAAAAATGTTTGTCTTTAAGTTTTGTTAAGTAGGTAGATTGCAACTGTCTGGATTATTCTAAGAACCATGGATGGGACTTGGAAAAGCTTGACCTTGTTAAAGGACTAGCAGGGGAGAGGATGCATATGTTTATTTCCCTACCCCTACCCCTCCTAACCCATTTCCCTAACCATATCCCCTCCTTTTAGTCAAGTTGGATGGGGTGATTTTGCAGGATAGAAAATAGCTGGTAACAGGGCATGATACTTCTCAGAGATAATTGATATGCTTGTGCTAACACAGAGAAGGGGTTATTGTTTATTGTTATAAACAATATTGTTTATTTGTTATAGGTTTATGTTATAAACAATAAACCTAGAGGATATAGAAAGATTTAGTTAAAGCAGTCATTTTATTTATGATTTTTTGAAATTATTATTCAATTTGTTTCTATTTTTTAGAAGGATGAGACAAAGACAGATCTTCAGTCCTGCTCCTTGTTCTCCAATTGCCACTACAGCCAGGATTTACGTGGTTTAAACGAGCTTACCCACAATGTGGGAAGCAGGGAGCCACACATGGTAGCCATCATTCATTGCCTCCCAGGGTATACACCAACAGGAAGCAGGTTCTGCAGCACAAGGGGACACTGGACTTTGGTACTCTGATACCAGATTCAGGCTCTCCAAGCAGTGGCACAATCCATGGCATGATAGTACTTACACATATTTTTATTTTATTTTATTTTTACAGATTCCTAGGATCAAACTATAAAAGACAAAATTAAATGACTGCATAAATATATCAGCTGCACTGTATTTTTTTCATTTTTTCCTTTCAAAATGGAACTAAAATGCCTTTACAGTATCAAGTTTAACAACACAAACAACTTCAGGATCATTCTGACTTCCCCTCAGCTTGGCGGCCTCGTACCAGATAAGTTACATTGACTATATTACTTCATCTCCCCGAATCTTAATGCCCTCATTTGTGCAATGAGAGTTAACAAAACGTGCATCATATAAGCAGAGCTACAGTTAAACAAAGTAAATTAAGAGAATTAAATAGCCCAGTTTGTGACTAGAAAATTCTTAATTATTGTTTTATTATTGTCATTACTAATCTCAGTAATTATTTTACTTGCATCGTTACTGGTTTTATAAATTTACCTTTTGAAGATTTCTTTATTTATTTGAAAGGTAGAGTAATGCAGCCAGAGGAACAGACAAGGAAAGAGTCAGAGAGAAATCTTCCATTCTCTTGCCCCCCAGGAACTACAATAACCAGATCTGGGCCAATGACCAGAAGCCAGAAACTCCATCCTAGTCTTCTAAATGGGTGGTAGGGACTCAGGCCATTGCATCATCACCTGCTGCTTTTCTAAGGGTTTTAGCAGAGAGCTGGATAGGCATTGGCTCAGCCCAAACTACAGCTGCCACTTAGACATTGGATGGGAATGTAATGGATGTAGCTTAACCCACTGGACCACAACACTAGCCCCTAGCTAGCTGCATTCAGTTAGTTTGCTTTTAATTTGGTAAAAATTGAGCAACTCAATCATTTCTGATTTTTCCAGAATATTCTATTTCCTGTGTCTTTTAAATAAATGAAAAAAGGATATTTTAATTATTTTTTGTGCAGTTTTCTTCCTGTAGCTGGAGAGAGGGAATTGTCAGAAGAACAAAGATGCTGAATTTCCTACATTGCATCTTCCCAGAGGTTATGAGTGCTTGTAGGGAAAATAGAGGAGTGGGCATGTCCTTGTTTTGACTCTTTTAAGGATTTTTAACAAAGATGTGATGCAAGTGAGCTTGTTTTCCATTCAATGTGCAAACTGGATGGGTGAAAAAATGCCATCCTGTGATACATGAGATATTTCAAATTCAGAAAATTATTTATTTGTATTTAGGAAAATATTTGTCTTCCCTGAAGAATAAATCTGACAACCTTCAGTAGTCATTCATTATTAAGAAAATTGCCAAGTTTGGGAATAGAGCACTGTTTCAGAACAGAAAGCTAATTACTGAACCTCTAAAGCTTCCTCACCAAGTTAGAATACTTAATGTCTAGAAAATAAGATAACTGCTTTTAAGTCTCCTAAAAATTCCTCCCACAAATGCTTTCTAAATTAAACTATAATCCCTGCTACCTCCCAACCATTTCTCTTCCTTGTAGAATTATAAGGCAAGAAACTGCTGCACTTACACATGCAAAGATATAATTTTCCAAAACCTGTGCCCCATCCAATTTTTCTAATAGCTCCAGGAGCCTAATATAGTTCCTATATTCAGAACATATAAAGCCTGTCAACATTAAACTCATCTCTCTCTTTCTTTCCCTGTCTGACTCCCACCCCAACCTAACCTCCCTCTCCATTCTTGGTTTAAAATACATTTAGCTCTTAGGACATTTCTCCAACATTTATTCTTTTCAGTAACCCAGAGCCAAAAATTTAGCTCTTCAAATATTAAACTCATTTAACTCACATTTGCTTCACATTTTAAAATAAATCTCTGAATAACATATTTAGATTCTTTGGATTAAAGTAGAATATTGAAGATGTTTCTCTTCATTATACAATATAAGCTTTTCTTTATAGTATTCTGACTTCCATTATGTTTTTTCAAATATTCATCACTTTTGCTTGCAAAATAATCTTTCCTCAATAAAAGAATACTTCTTCAGTGAATTATTTTATATAATAAATATTATATATTATTTTCTTAATTTTAAAGTGCTAAATAATAGTTAATTATCTTATATAATAAATATTATATATTAATTACAATTGTAAAGTTAATGCTTCCTTAAATATTACAAATAATGATTATTCTATTTTTAAAAGAATTATTGATTTGAAAAGCAGATTGAGAGAGAGAGAGAAAGAGAGAATCTTCCATCCTCTAGCTGACTCCCCAAATGGCCACAACACCTGGGGTGGGCCAGGCTGGAGCCAGGAGCAAGGAAATCCATCTGGGTTTCACATGTGTGTTAGTCTTAAGGACTTGAACCATCTCCTGCTGTTTCCCAGGTGTACTACCAGAGGGTTGGTTTGGATACAAACCAGAGGGTTTGGTTGGAATGCAAACCAGCACACCAGAATTTTATGCAGGCAACCCAAGATGCTTAACCCACCACATCACAATGGTCACACATGGTAGCCATTATTTTAAAATACATTTTAAATTCTACTTTCCTAAATTCATAAGGAATAGAAATCAAATTCAAAATTAAATTTTCTATTCCAAACCCTGTTATATGCTAGACCATAGCTCTCACAAAGCATGTCTTTATAAATACACTAATAGATTGTCGATTTATTAAAATCAGTGGTCTGTTTGTATTGTATCACTGTTTTATTCCTTCTTCATAACACAATTCCTAATATATTGTATGATCATAGATGCTAGCCAGTAAATCAATAATAGAGAAAATATGTGTTCCTTACTGGATGAAGAGACAAGTAACTGCTGCTCAGACAAATCTTGCCTCCTAGTGTCTACAGATAATTAGGTCAAAATTATAGCTCCTTTCACATTCTTGCTTTCTTTTCTATTTCTGTCTTCATATCTAAGTAAAAACACATCTATCATTAACTATTTGAACCTATGATCAAAAAATGTTTAAGATCAATCCCTTCATCCATCCCACACACTGAAAGTTGCTCATTGATGGCTGTCTTGCTGTTATGTGCCAACAACTACTTCCTGTCTGTTGGCTTCGCTATCTTCTTGCTTCTCTTCACAGATACAGCCAGTTTAAATAATTTACCATACACTTCCAAACTATTGTGGTCTTCACTATTCATGTAAATTTCTTTAAGCGCAATTCATAGTCACTACTTTCATATTTTCTTTTATATACTTTTCCAATATAAACCAAGTCCTGGTAACTTCACATTTTTAAATATTCTACAGTCAAATCAAGATCTGCTCATTTTCTCACCCATTCATTAGACACAATTGAGAATTAAAATACTTTTTTTTTCCCTCACCCCTTATATAAAATAAATCACCAGGCACTATTGAGTCTCTCCTTCTGAACTTGTATTTTCTGTATTTTTAATGCCACAAATCTATTTGAAACCAGCCTTCTTTCTCCCCTACATCTCTTTCCACCTTCTCACCCATTCTCAGTCCAACCAGAGGGTTATGTGTGGAATTATGACTGAGACACCCCTCCTACTATTCCTGTGAGAAGAACATGCAGAATGTATAACTATATTGTAAAAATAATTCAAAATTGCAAAGAAAGACACCATGAGCCATATGGTCTTATTTCTGGTGCCAGACCCATATAAACCACTTCAGTTTCCTCTTTAAACATATTTATTTGCTGTTTTCTTTAGGAAGGGAGAGTGGTAAATTGTTATCTTAAGAAAAACTCATGAGACATTAATACTTTCTTCCTCCCTTGCTGTGGAGGGTAGGTGGGAATCAAATGTTCCCAACACCTCTTCACTTTCTTTCATTCCTAAGTTCAGAAATTTCCACTGAATTTTGATGAAACTTCACACCACTGATGGATCATTTGCTATAAGGGTATGTAAAATGAAGACGAGATACAGTGAGACGGAAATTGTAGCAAGCATGATTCCTGGATGTTGATATAGCAAGGTATATATGTTTCTCAGAGGAGCAAAGGGGGTGAACAAGAACAGAGCCCTGCAGCAAGAGTCTAAAATAGAAGAAAAGTTTTAAGAATGTGGCACAAAGAGCATTTCCATTGAGATAGGGCTTGGTCATATCAGAAAACTGTACAGGGTAACATGCTGTGGGACAGTTGGAGAATGAATAAATGCATCCTATGGGACTGACAGCATTTACATGCCAATGGAGCTCTGGAAACCAATGGCAAGTCAGAGTTAGATGAGAAAAAAATGTCTAGAACTAAGAACTGAGATGGCCTGAAAACTTCTAATCAGTCTATGTTTTTCATATCTAGGTAGATTTGTTTTTGCCAGATGCCACTTATTTTTCTTTGATATCTCCATTTCCTAAGGATAGTACATTTGTGCATAAAAAGGGGCAGGTCAAAGACTTCCTGGAAAAAACCATGGATGCACAGGCAGTCAAAGCCAAAATTAACTATTGGGATTGCATCAAATTGAGAAGATTCTGTACTGCAAAAGAAACAGTCAGGAAAGTGAAGAGGCAACTGACAGAATGGGAAAAATATTTGCAAACTATGCTACAGATAAAGGATTAATAAACAGAATCTACAGAGAGATCAAGAAACTCCCCACCAACAAAACAAACAACCCATTAAGAGATGGGCCAAGGACCTCAATAGACATTTTTCGAAAGAGGAAATCCAAATGGCCAACAGACACATGAAAAAATGTTCAGGATCACTAGCAATCAGGGAAATGTAAATCAAAACCACAATGAGGTTTCACCTCACCCCAGTGAGAATGGCTCACATTCAGAAATCTACCAACAACATATGCTGGCGAGGATATGGGGAAAAAGGGAAACTAACCCACTGTTGGTGGGAATGCAAACTGGTTAAGTCACTATGGAAGTCAGTCTGGAGATTCCTCAGAAACCTGAATATAACCCTACCGTTCGACCCAGCCATCCCACTCCTTGGAATTTAGCCAAAGGAAATTAAATTGGCAAACAAAAAAGTGGTCTGCACCTTAATGTTTATTGCAGCTCAATTCACAATAGCTAAGACCTGGAATCAGCCTCAATGCCCATCAACAGTAGACTGGATAAAGAAATTATGGGACATGTACTCTATAGAATACTATACAGCAGTAAAAAAAATGAAATATGTTCATTTGCAACAAAATGGAAGAATCTGTGAAAACATTATGCTGAGTGAAATAAGGCTGTCCAAAAGTGACAAATATCATATGTTCTCCCTGATCGGTGACAACTAACTGAGCACCAAAGGGGAAACCTGTTAAAGTGAAATGGACACTATGAGAAATGGTGACTTGATCAGCCCTTGCCCTGACTGTTGATGAACAACTTAATACGTTATCCCTCTTAGTATTTGTTTGTCTGTTCTACTTAATACAATTGGTTGAATTCTGTAATTAATACAGTTATTCTTTTTTTAATTAATTAATTTATTTTTTATATTTTTTGACAGGCAGAGTGGACAGTGAGAGAGAGAGAGACAGAGAGAAAGGTCTTCCTTTGCCGTTGGATCACCCTCCAATGGCCGCCACAGCCGGCGCGCTGTGGCCGGCGTACCACACTGATCCGAAGGCAGGTGGCAGGTGCTTATCCTGGTCCCCCATGGGGTGCAGGGCCTAAGCACTTGGGCCATCCTCCACTGCACTCCCGGGCCATAGCAGAGAGCTGCCTGGAAGAGGGGCAACCGGGACAGAATCTGGCGCCCCAACCGGGACTAGAACCCGGTGTGCCAGTGCCGCAAGGTGGAGGATTAGCCTATTGAGCCACGGTGCCGGCTCACAGTTATTCTTAAGTGTTGAAACTTAACTGAAAAGTGATCCTTGTTAAATATAAGAGTGGGAATAAAAGAGGGAAGAGATGTACAATATGGGACATGCTCAAGCTGACTTGCCCCAAACAGTAGAGTTAGAAACATACCAGGGGATTTAAATTCAAGGCCATCAAGGTGGCATGTACCAATGCCATCTTGCTAGTCCAAGTGATCAATTTCTGTTCACAATTGATCACAATGATATGACTAAGAATCAAAGGGATCACATAAACAAGACTAGTGTCTGAAAATACTAACTGATAGAACAAAAAAGGGAGAGAACGATCCAACATGGGAAGAGGCATACACAGCAGACTCAAGGAATGGCAGATGTCCTAAATAGCATTCTGGCCTCAGAATCAGTCCTTAAGGCATTTGGATCCAGCTAAAGAGCCCATGAGAGTATTTTAGGCATGGAAAACCAAGACACTCTGCCAAAAAAAAAAAAATGACCTAAATAAAAGATCACGAGTGAGATCCCAGTGGAAAGAACAGGTCATCAAAGAAGGAGGTACCTTTCTCTGAAGGGAGGAGAGAACTTCCACTTTGACTATGACCTTGTCTAAATATGATAAGAGTCGGTGAACTCAAAAGGCTTCCATGGCTTTGGCAACTCATGACAAGAGCCTAGGGTGATTACTGATGCCATAAACAAGAGTGTCAATTTGTTAAGTCAACAACAGGAGTCACTGTGCACTTACTCCTCATGTAGGATCTCTGCCCTTGATGTGCTGTACATTGAGATTTAATGCTATAACTAGTACTCAAACAGTATCTTTCACTTTGTGTTTCTATGTGGGTGCAAACTGTTTAAATCTTTACTTAATGTATACTAAACTGTCTTTGTATATAAAGAAAATTGAAAATGAATCTTGATGTGAATGAAAAGGGAGAGGGAGTGGGAAAGCAGAGGGTTGCGGGTGGGAGGGAAGTTATGCGGGGGAAAGCCATTGTAATCCATAAGCTGTACTTTGGAATTTCATATGCATTAAATAAAAGTTAAAAAAAAGGGGGTGGGCGGTCAGGTGGCAAAAGAAACCAAGAAAGTAGGTCACCACATTCCCACTTCTGTCTTGCTGAGCATTTATTGAAATCAATAATAATATGGCTCTTGGAATATTCAGTGCAACAGAAGAAGAGATAATATTTAAAATTCATTGAATGTTGATTGAGTTGAGTGTCTTAAAATCTGAAACTTACCTAGAGAGATAGATTATTTTTGGTAAATACTGGGCTCCCTCTATTTGCTACATTTATGTTCCCTTATACCACTAAACTATCAATTAAATTTCAAGTATTAATCTTAGTTACTGGTCTTAATTTTTGTTGTTTTTTGTAATACATCATTAAATTGATATTGTCTAACTCACATCTGTTAGATCTTTCAAACATCAAATCTATGGATTCATTCCCTTTTCTTCAATGGCTTCTATTGGAACCGTGATTGAATATTAGCACTTTTTATCTTGAAGATATCTTTAATCTAGCCCGTGTCCTTCTCATAAATTTCATCTTTCTGTATTTTCCATATGCTCTGTGTGATCTAATGCTACTGGTTTCTGATAGTGTCTGGCACAAGCCTTGTTTTTGCCTCAGGTCTTCAATATTCTGTCCCCTTTGTCTGGAATACCACTTTTCATTGAGGGCATTCTTATCCAATTTATAGCTTATTTCTTATTTTAATTACATAGAGATGGTTTTTCTGGAAATTCAGACCAGATCAGTTCTTCTTTTACACTATTCTATATTGTCAAGTAAATTCCTCTTGTAATATTTGTCATATTTAAAATTACTCTTTCAGTGCCTTTCTTCTAATCTAAACTGTGAAGGAAAGGAAAATGCTATCCTTATTTACTATTAAATCCCTGCTGTCTAGCACAATGTTTGGCAGATAGCAAGTACTTAATCAATTTTCTATTTTAACTTCATTACTGTGAGTACTTGAACAGCACTATTTACCTTGGACTATCAAAGTTCGCAAGCGGTTAGGACAGATGAAAGCAAACCAAAACAGCCATTACACTCAAATCACAAGAAATCATCCAGAGAACTTGTGTTGGAACAACCTCATAGATAGAAGAATGCTGAGATATATTCACACAAAATTTATCAATCTCCTCAACATGAATGTCTAGAGAGTCATTAGCATATTTTGACTGTTGCCGTAAAGGATATATAATAATAAAATATTCAAGTCACACTATCCTCTGGGTCAAAATGATAACATATTAAAAGAAATAACACAAATTTCCTTACATCTTTGTACACATGAGAAAACTGAGCATTTTTTCCTCTGGAATTTCTTTATTTCTAGGAGTGCTAAACTGTTACTTTCATGAACAGCATGAGTAGGTTCTGTCAGTCCATCTTAATGATATTTGTTACCCATAAGTTTATCTGAGAGCAGATCTACATAGCCATAGATTTCTGTCTGTTGTATGGAAAATTGTAAGAGCTAAGTCTGAAGAACCATTCTCTAGAGAGATACGATTAGGTGCAGTATGGTTTGGAAAGCAACATTATGTTTTCCTTCTAGTTCCTGGTGCCAGAATAAGATATTTTATAAAATGACACTTCTTGGGGCCGGCCCTGTGGCACAGCAGTGCTGCCATCCCATATGGGTGGGTGCCAGTTCCAGTACCAGCTGCTCTGCTTTCGATCCAGCTCTCTGTTATGGCCTGGAAAAGAAGTAGAAGATGCCCTAGTCCTTGGGCCCCTGCACCCACATGGAAGACCTGGAAGAATGACCAAGTCATCTTCCCTCACTCGAGAGAGGTGACACTCCAGAGACACCCTGTGGGCATAAGGTCTTGACCTAACGAATCAAGGAAGTCCCCCACTAAGCACAGGGCATATGTACGATCTGATTCTTCACTGTCTGTTCGTCTAAGGTAGGGAACCCCCTGCATAATGCCATCAGCCGCTGAGGTGCTAGGAATTTGCTTTGTTATGGCAGCAGTGCTGTAGGTGTCTTTTCTTTGGCTAGGGTTGCTGTGGCGCACTGCTCTTAAGCACTCAAACATGGGAAAGATACTCCTCTCTCAGAAGCGCACTCAAATTACCAAACATAGTGAATCTGTGAGTGATAAGAGCCTGACACTCCAGGTCCCTGTCTCACAGACAACAGTTGATGACTTAGGGAGAGAGAGCTCTGACAGTGAAAACAATAATGTAGCAAACATGATAGCAAACAAGATAGCAAACAATGTAGCAATGCCTAGTCAGCCACCCCCCACATACCCGTGGGATAAACTTAGAGGACCTCGAGACAATAACTCATGTGAGGTAATCCCATCCACACCAGTGAGGATCCCCATATTTGTGGCAGTCCTTGGGCACCCCAGGCTCTCAGGGCAGCCGCTAGACCCCACCCCACCCACATGTTTGCCATTAATGTAGCAGTAGATGCAAAATTCAGGCCCTGGATTCCAACTCCTGTAAAAAGGCTTCTGCTAACTGAGGGTTGAGGATATAATTGTGTCTTTCCAGAGAATGCGGAACAGCCCATTTGGGTACCAGATAGAAACATCAAGCCTGCAACTGACAGCCAACCAGAACCAGCTAAATAAGACTGAGAGTCTGCCTTGTTAGCAGACGAACCTGCCCTATCATTCTACCCTGAGAATCTGCCCATAGCCACATCCACTACTGTTTTATACCCCACTATCTCTGATCTGCCACTCAAATGGCCCACAGCCTGTGTGTGGTCACGCCATTCCTGATTACCATTGTTCCTCATTCCTACCCCCATCTGAGCAAGCACTCCTGTGGTCTCTCGTTTTGAGCACTGGTTAGTCAATGACACATAAGATCCCCTGAGGGACAACCTAAGACAGGCACAGCTGTGTACAGAGACCACATGGAAATGGAGTCAACAATGGTATGGCCAAGAATCATGCCTCCCGTTGTTCAAAAATAAACGAAAAGTGGGAAATGTAGTGGAATGAGAAGGTGAAAAGGTCATGCCAAGATGGCCACTGACAACAGAAACTGCCTGGCAACAGGCCGTGATTGGATGGCTTCAGAAACCACATGACAACAGAGCCTGAGTGACAGCAGGCCATGATTGGATGGTTTCAGAAACTGCCTGACCACAAGAGCCTGACTGGCAACAGGCTGTGATTGGATGCCTTTGGAGCCTCCCTGGCAACTGGCTGTGATTGGTTAGGGCATAGACCGCCTGTTGACCAGATGGGCTGCCTTGGCTATATAAGCAGCTGTAGCAACTGAAATAAATGAGTCTGTGGGATGCTTTCAACTGACACCTGGGGTCTGTGTGGTGACTCCACACCTCTTGCCCCCACCGCGCTCCTCCTTTCAGAACGAATCCTCTCAGAACAAATGAACCTAAACAACAATGTAGCTAAAGTCAATCGGAGAAAGGACAATCCCTACAACAAGTGGTTCTGGGTAAATTGGATCTCCTTGTGCAGAATTATGAACAAAACACTTACCTTACACCTTTTACAAAAATTCCACTAAAAATGCACCAAATACTGAAACCTATGACCTGATTCAATCAAATTACTGGAGAGTATTGGGAAAACTGCAAGACATTGGCACAGGCAAAGACTTCTTGGAAAAGACCCCAGAAGCACAGACATTCAAAACTAAAATTGACAAATGGGATTACATCAAGCTGAGAAGATTCTGCACTGTAAAAAAAAGCACTCAGCAAAGTGAAAATTAATGGACAAAATGGGAGAAAATATCTGCAAACCCTGAAACTGATAAAGGATCAACATCTAGAATCTGTGAAGAGCTTGAGAAACTCAACAACAAGAAAACAAAAAATCCTGTTAAGAAATGGGAAAAGGAATTGAACAGGCATTTTTTTTCAAGAGATGACAAATGACCAACAGACACATGTGAAAAATGCTCAGGATCACTTGACACCAGGGAAATGCAAATTAAAGCCACAATGAGCTTTTCCTCAGCCCAATTAGAATGACTCTCATACAAAAATCAACTAGGAATAAATGCTGATAAAGATGTAGTAGAAAAGGGACCCTAGTCCACTGTTGGTGGGAATGTAAACTGGTCCAGCCATTGTGGAAGACAGTATGGAGATACTTCAGAAATCATGTACCATGACTTAAATCAAGTAGTCTTCACTGACAGTGAATATATGGAAATATTTTAATGAAATATTTTATTAGATGTTAAATTGAGTCCATTGCATGTATATTTCTTTTCTTTTTTTTTTCTTTTTTAAAAAAGATTTTATTTATTTATTTTTAGAAGTAGATTTACAAATAGTGAGAGGGAGAGAGAGAAAAAGGTTTTCCATCTGCTGGTTCACTCCCCAAATGACCACAACTCCCAGAGCTGGGCCAATCTAAGTAAGAGCCAGGAACTTCTTCCAGGTCTCTCGTGCGGGTGCAAGGACCCAGCGCCTGAGCCATTTACTGTATTCCCTGGCAATGGATCAGAAGAGGAACAGCTGGGACTAGAATTGGCACCCACATGAGATGTCAGTGCTGCAGGCAGAGGATTAACCTACTGCATCATTGAGCTTCTCCTATTTCTTTTCTGACATGTGATGTTCGTGTAGCTCTTCTATCCCTAAGATAGCACATTGAAAGTTGAGGTAAAAAGCAAATATCGTCTACCAGAGAGCTAAATGAACTATATCAAGTACACTCTGCATTACATATTCTTCTGAGTGCTTTTCATTTGTAAAATCATTTTGCCTGACAAGATGCCAGGAAAACATTGTTAGCAAAGTTTCTATTTAGAATCTTGCCAAAAGAGCTGCCATCCTGATGTAGCTTTAGTTACTAATAAAAAAAAAAAACCTGATATTGGTGTTCTGTGCATGATTTTGATATTCAAAGTACAAATAGATTTAGTCCAAGATGTGTTTGAATAAGTTTATTGCAATATTATTAACATATTGAAGGAAGTTATTTGTCCAAGATGTTCCTCTTTCCATTGTATGTCAAACTTTAGTTTCTTTTTCTTTCCATTCTTCTATTTTTAGCTTATATTTATGGAAATACCATCATCTGGGAGCTGGGACCAAGTTTTTCCTTTGGTGATTCTGTTTTTTCTTCATAAAAACGTGGAAGACATATCAGATGATCTCTGGGATACAGGTCACTACTTCCTTATATAAAATAATCTTCAGCAGCTACACTGATGGTGAATTTTTTCAATACATGCTTCCCAGGGCTGGAGTTTAGTCCAGATGGCAAGATGCCAGTTAAAACAGCTGCATCTCATATAAGACTACCATAGGTTCAGTAACTATGCACAGCTCCTGACTTCTGCTTTTGCTAATGCACACCCTGAAAGGCAGTGCTGACTGTTCAAGTGATTGAGCTACTGCTACCTCATAGGATACCTTGATTGAGTTTCTGGCTTTGGTCTCATCTGGTGGGTCTTGCAAGGCACCTGGGGAGTGGAACAACAAATAGGATCTCTCTCTCTCTCTCTCTCTCTCTCTCTGTGTGTGTGTGTGTGTCTCTCTCTCTCCCTCTCTTTCTCTCTGTATATAGTTTGTCAAATAAATAAAATGTAAAAAACAAATAAAAAACATAAGAAAAAGTAATGCTTCCCACCATTATATTGTATCAGGTTAACTAAATTAATGCATTTTTCTCCTTTTTC
Organism: Lepus europaeus; assembly: GCF_033115175.1. NCBI lineage: Eukaryota > Metazoa > Chordata > Mammalia > Lagomorpha > Leporidae > Lepus > Lepus europaeus. The sequence goes on along the minus strand of NC_084834.1, from coordinate 43,784,578 downwards.
TCTGATTGAAATAATAGCTTTTATCATTAGAATCAGGAAATATGATATTACTAACATTATTGGTATAAAACACTATATTGGAAAGAAAAATACCCTTTCAGCAATGTATTCTTCTATTTATTTGTTCATGGTCTAATCAGAACACCTTGAGGAATCTCAGACTATTGCACTGCTGAGTTTCACACTGTAGCACATATATCATAGTTAACTGTAATAGAAAGCAGTCTGAAAGTTCAGGGCATAAAATTCTGTTACATATGCAATGCATTTGGGAACCTCTTAATGGAGTTTCCCCATACTAGAATGCAAGAATGATCATATGGCTTAGCTAAGGGTTGTAATTGAATCAAAGGACTATATTTAGGCTACTCTTACAATGTTCACCAGGAGTGATAGGGAAGAACATTTTCTTGTCTCACTGGAATTGGAATTGTGAGGATACATGCTTGAATTTTGCATCCTATATTTTTTGTGAAATATGAATGTATTGGAAAGATCCTTGTGCCTTATAATTTGTCAGTTTATGAAATAAAGTTGGCCCTCTTGATTAATTTGTAATCATACTCTTTTTGGATAAACTTTGATTTTATTTAGGTTTTGATCCTTAGGTTTATGTCTTAATGTTTGCTTGTGTATGTGTGTGTTCGTGTGTTTGTGTTAAAATGTAAGGAAGGTGTAAACAGCCTACTATCTTCACACCTATTGAACATGCATAGAAGATAAAGAATGAAAGAAAACAGGAAATAATCTTAATGAGGATAGAAAGAGGATGTGAAGAATCTCTTTTGTACCTGAAAATTTCTTTACAGTATAAAAAGTATGGTGAATAATGTCTTTAATAGGTTGTTTAATTGGTTTGTCCAATAAACATAAAGGAAAGGAAATGCTGAATGTTTGAAGTTATTATTAACTGATTACCTAAAGAGAGGTTAAATATCATTATTTTATATTCAGTCAATTTGATTTATAAAAGAGGCTTTTTTATTAAAAGGACCATCAAAGAAGTAGTTTACTCCTAAAACATAAACATGCTTAGGATTAATTTGTTTCATTTGGTGCTTAACGCCAGTTTTTCTTTTATAAAAAGAAAAATAAACTGCTATAACATTGGTATTCAAATTTTATATTAAAGATGATCCAAATGCAACTTAATTCCTTCCCCCAGTAATTGTTATACAAACCAGTTTAATGGTTTCTGAAAAGCAACTGTACCTTATACACTTAAATCAAATGTGATGTCAGCCTGAAACACTGCCATCGTCTCCAGCCAAGACCCATGTAGGGACCTGTTGGGTTTGTGAAACAAGGATATATTTAAGAATACTTAAAAATTTCAATTTTAACAGTTGAACATGGAAGCATTTCAGGATCAACATTAATTAGTTAAATTACTGGTTTTCTAGCAGTATATATTCAGTTGCATCAGGGACATGTAAAACACCCTGTTCTACACGTTAGATGCAAAGTAAATACATGCTATGTGTACAGAAAAGGAAATTCATGAATCCAATGCTGTTGTGTGGTATCTTCACAGATACCCTTTTAAATATCTTCATGCTATCCTACTTTCTTGAGATATCAGGTACCCATGGTCAAAATTTCTTCCTCAAGATTTATGAAGCAAGATTGAAAGGTTGTGGAAAACATAAATATTTAGGTTAAATACAAAACTCTCTTTTCTTTGATATATTAAATGTTGATGTCATGGTGTGTGTGATTCCACCTGCAGAGTTCTACTCTATTTGAAATAATATTAAAAAAACATCTTGAATGAAAGGGCCATCAAATTAAAATTTCCTGTAAGAATCGTTGACGATGATAACAAGGACAATAATAATAACAATGAAGATAGTAATAATAAATAAGGTCAACATTTACTCATTATGTGTTATAAGTCAGAATTTTACATATATGATGGTAGTTCACAAGTTTGTGCAAGTGTATTTTAAACTAATTTTGCTGTAAAATGTTTTAAATTCATGCATATTTTTCATAATATTCATTTTCCATGAATTTTTGAAAATTCCTTGTATTGCATCACTGGATATTCTCAAAAGCTTCACAGAAGACAACTATGTTATCATCATTGCAGAAAAAGGAAGTTGAGACACAGAGAAGTTGATTTCTGTATTCCTAAACACAGAGCTAGTAGTGAACCTACAATCTGAAGCAATAAGTATGTAATCGCATTATGCACTTGTGCTGCCCTGCATTAACCAGTCTTGAAAAACTGTTGTAACAACTATTGAACATCACTGATCACAGAATTGTGAACCTGGAACATCATCAGGATCACTTTGCACAGCTCCTGTTACCTGACTTTCTTTCAGGTCATTATCAGTCATTTACAAACAGCTTATCACTAAAGTCTAACATGGAATAATATGGATCAGTATCCTTAGTCCCATCAACCATTTCCTTCTCCCATCATACACTGGAGTTTCAATATTTCTAGTTTTGATAATTTATTTACATTCTAATACAGAGAAGACCTATCACTATAAATACAAAATGTATCTTGATATTAACATACAGTTAATTTCAGAAGAAAACATTCAAATTTTATTATTTATCCTTAATGATGCAGTTTCTAACCATAACCTTGTGATAACAGCATTTGTATTTCAACAAGTATATGCCATTTTTATTACATGAGAAATCAGTAAGGTAATATAAGCTTTGTCTTAAATTTTATTTTATGCAGAACAGAGAATCTGTAGCATTAAAGTGGCCTTTAACATATGGGCTTGAATAATAACTCTCTTCCTTTATTTATAGAAAATGTCCATTCAATTGCTATTGTGTTAAACTTCTAAAGCATGAACCCAACAAGGAACATTATGGTTTATTAATTCTAATTCAATCCCTTTCACTTTTGATGAATAATACAGCCTCTTGTCTACTTTAATACACATAAAACAGAATCGAAAAATACTACAGCAGTGAAGTTTAATTCTTCTACTTTATCAGATTTTTTCTTAATTTATATTTCACCTTCATTTATATTTCTTTGTTCATTTGTCTTTCCAATACTGCTGAATAGAGTTTTTAAAGTATACCAAAATCAGTGTTTCAGTCAAAATCTATTCTGCTTTCAGCTAATGCTTTACACGTACAACTTTCTAAACCAGAGTTCTTTTGCTTCAACTGTCACATTTTAAAATAAATTAGAGACTCACCATCCACTGGCTATTGAAGTTCATGAATTAATTGACTTGAATGTTTTGGCTTTCTTTGATCTAAGCTATTTTCTCAGTAATACTGTGATTTACCTGACATTAAAGGGCAAACTGAGCAATGAGTTTCTGAAACTACATTTCTATAAAACGGCACCAGTATACAATGACTGGCATTAATTGCACTTGGGATATTTACATGGAAGCAGGATGTAAAGATAACATTTTTAGGATACACTAAATGTCAGGTGTTATTATGAGAGTTTTAGCAATGGAAGTTAGAATTATTTGATTCTATTTGTCAGGTGTAGTTTAATACCTACTATCTGTGAACATTTTGGAGGAAATTAGAGAAATCTTATAGTATAAATGAAGAAGATGAAAATGGGTATCATCTGACTTCAGATTATACTTCTATCTATTCCTTTCATGATAGTGAGGGCAGTTTATTTCCACCATTTCTGTTTAAAATTAGAAGATCAAAAATGCAAATACTTGATGAAATGAATTAATCTGTATTTAAAATGAATTTTGTTATCATAATTTCAACCTAGGTCAACAAATGCAAAAAATACAATTCCAATTATATCCTTACAAGATTAAGAACATTTTGATGCATAAATGCTTTTGTGATGGGGTGCTCACAATGCTCCTTGTCAAATTGACATGTTTCCTAAATATTCACTGGCTTCCTTACACAACATTTTACTTTTACTAAAAGAATATAGTTCAGAAGAATTCACCAAGAACACAGAGAATCTCTGCACCAAAAGCACAGTGAATGCTCTAGGATCCATGTTTAAATTGATTATATCTTTCTTTACAATATCTTGATACTTTATATATATATATATATATATATATATATTTCACTTTTATTATTATTTATAGCCTAAACTGGAACAATCACCTTTAAAACTGAATTGTGATCATTGGGTATATGTTTCTGGAATTCTTGCTTCTTAATATAAGGGCTCACTTAAGAGCCTTTAATTGTGCAAATCATAAAATAATATACATAGGTGAACAATGAGAAAATAGTTCTAAATTCCTGTCTAATTAGCAATTCAGGCTGACTCAACCACAAGACCTTATGAGCTACTGGTGGTGGGAGACAAAGCAACAAGAAGTTATTATGTCAGTCATGTGACCCAAAGAACCAATTAGGGAACACTGTGGTGGCACGGTGGGTTAAGTTACCACCTGTTACAATGGCATCCCATATCTGAGTGCTGGTTTGAGTCTTGGGTGCTCCACTTCTTATCCAGTCTCCTTCGTACAAGCTTGGGAGCGTAGGGGAATATGAGGCAAATACTTGGTCCTCTGTAACCCTTGTGGGAGACCTGGAAGGACTTGCTGGAGTCCTGCCTTCTGCCTGACCCAGCACTGACCATCTTCATCATCTGGGGAGTGAACCAGCAAATGGCAGATTTCTGTCTTTGTGTCTCTTCCTTTCTCTGTCATTCTGTCAAATAAATAGAATAAATATTTAGTAAAGAATCAATCAAAATATTCTACCTGGATTAATATGCACCGAATCAAAACATTCTCTTCCTTTGTGAGATCTAGAACTCAAACATTACATAAGCTTTCCAAAGCCAGAGGCTCTGTTTTTAACTTTAAAATAGAAACCTGACAGCATTTGCCAATGCAGAGAAAAGCACAATTGATAAATGAAAAATGAAAGGCAGATTAATAAATTCATTGCTTAGCAAACCGAATGTTGCTGTGCCTGAACCCCTGAAATTTTCAATGAAGGTAATTCAACAATTTGTTTTGTTGGTTATTGTGGGGTTTCTGTTATTTCAAAAGAAAACATCCTGAAAAATCTGAGTTGGATAAAGTTAAAGTGGACATAAGAAGTGAAATTATTCGAAAGCCACAGAACGATCTAAAACTTGCTGACAATATTACTGCTTGTTTTAATACCAATGAGACAAAAGAAATCAAGCAAGTCTGCAGATTGCTTGACAAACCTCATCCTAGATCTGGAAGAAACTGAATTTCAAACCTTTAAAGATATGAGATAGGAATGATGAATGATGGATTCTTTTCCTGTATTGATATTTGCTCAGTAAATGTGCTGTAACTAAAAGGAAGGATCATCAAGTTTTTTATCATGGGAGAAGTTGCTGAATATGGATAGGCATTGAGATCTACCTGGTTATGCAGTCACTTGGGATGGCTGAATTCCAAATCAGAGTTCCTAATGTCCAGTCTCTCCTCTACTCCCTATCCAGCTCCCTGCTGATGCACCTGGGAAGCAGCAAGTGACGGCTCAAGTTCTTAGGGTCCTGTCATTCACCTAGTAGATCCAGATGGAGTTCCTGGATACTGACTTCAGTCTGTCCGGGCTCTGGCTCTGTTGAGTATTTGGGGTGAACCAGCAGAGAGAATATCTCTCTCTCTCTCTCTCTCCCTCTTTGTCTCTCTCCCTCTCTGCTACACTATGTTTTAAAGTAATCCATTCATTCATACACAACATACACTTAAAAAAGGAAGATGAGAATGCCAGTTCCTAACTCCAGTGGATGTCACCACTTCCGAATGGTACACTTTATTCCAACAGTAATTTTACTTCTCCACATGGTGTCTCATACATTTTTAATACCTGGGGCACTATTTTTGTCTTCACTCACTTTATGGAATCTTTATAATTTTCCCACTGCTCATTTCAAATGCAAGTTTAGTTAAAATTATTTCCAATAATATAATTCAGAAAGATTATCCTTTTACCATCAAATATTTTCCTCATAATTATAATAATAGCTAACACTTCCATCGTGTTTTTCATGGATCAGACGATGTGCTAAGCTCTTTACATTTATTAACTCATTTAAAATTCACAACTGCTTTATAAGACACAATTTTACAATCAGCACCATAATGTTTACAACTTAAGGAGAACAAATCACTGAAGTAAAATGCATTCCTTTCACAGGGGAAGCTCCTCATAGAGAATGAAGGTAAATTATAGTATTTTTTGAACATTGGCATACAAATTATATTAAACCATACTTTCAGTAGATTATATTTTGATTTCAGAAAATTAAAAATGATGTTTTTGATATTATTTCAACTGTATGAACTTCTTATTCTTCCACGAATGTGCAGCTGAAATAATATGAACATTTTAAGATTCATTTATTTATTAGAAAGTCAGAGTTACACAGAGAGAGGAGAGGCAGAGAGAGAGAGAGAGTGGTCTTCCATCCGATGGTTCACTCCCCAGATGGCTGCAATGGCTGGAGCTGCACTGATATGAAGCCAGGAGCCAGGAGCTTTTTCCAGGTCTCCCACCTAGGTGCAGGGGACCAAGGACGTGGGCCATCTGCTACTGCTATCCCAAGCCATAGCAGAGAGCTGGATTGGAAGAGGAGCAGCAGGGACTAGAACCTGCGCCCGTATGGGATGCCGGTGCTTCAGGCCAAGGCATTAACCTCCTGACCCACAGCGCCGACCCATAATATGAAATTTTTATCTTACAGGTTCTTTACATCAGATGTCTGGATACAGATGCCTGGATACCTGTTCAGCTAGATTTTATGTTTGGTCTCATAAGGCTGAACTCAACTTGCCCACTGACCTGTCTTCCTTTCTGGAGATATGAAAATCAGTTGCTTCTCAGGGCATTCAGCTGTAGGCTGAATCTACTCTAGTATGGGAAAGAGGTCATCATTTTCTTTATGGTTGCCACTGGGGACCTCCCTTAAACCTTAGTGACCTATATATCCAGGTCTTGAAAATATGACAGCAATTCTGACAGACAGAACAAATGTTGCTCATTTATTACTTACTCTGCTCAGCCTTTTTCCTCCCCAGCTAGAAACAATTCCACTGATTTAAAGAGTTTATCAGAGAAGGTCTGTGAGCAAAAGTTGATCTACAAAGTCCTTTTGTCATATAATGTGATACATTCGCAGGTTCCATAAAGTAAAGCGTGGACATCTTTGAGGGATCATTCTTTCTGTCCCACTAGATATTTTTTCTTATTGTCGTAAACTTTTACAGCACTAAAATAATTTTAGTGGGCATTGGAATTTATCTTCCAAATAGTATTACTAGTAGAACTACATGAGAATAAAAGTAGTTTGGCAAGATGTATATTTTTATAATTTTTCTGCTCTGGGTTTGACCTTCAAAAATTGATTAAAAGATATATCCTTAAAATTACAAAGCAAATCTTGTTAAATCCTGGGAAAATAGTCTCTTAAAAGAAAAACTCCAATTGATTAAGGGTATTGGATGAAATGTTTCTAAAATCTTTTTCTGAAAGTGAAATCTCATTGAACCGCCTGTTTTGCAAATAGAGATCAATTTTTTGACAAATATTTATTGAGTTCACTAACTAAAATTAATGGAAAAAGAGGAAATATTAACACTTATAGGCAATGATTTGAATGAATATACTCTTTCTTTAAAAAATTATCTCCACTACCGGCCACTATTATATAAATTTAACAGCAAAGGATCTTAAAATTGGCATAGAACTTAGATCTGATCACACCAACACCTTCAATTTATAAAGTATAACTAAAATTTTTTCTTGCTATTAAATTTTTTGAAGGATAAGTACTTAAGAACAAAAGATTTGTGCAACCCAGTTAGATTCAAGAGCTGTGCAACACACTATTATGCCTTCAAACAGACACTTTAAAAGTATATTATTGTACTTTATAATTTCTGCTCCAAAATTTGCGAGTTGTGACTATATTCCATTAGTTACTGTTTCTAAATTCCAAAAATTTGTCTGAATCCGTTGAAAGAAATTACTTAGAATATCACATTCCTGAACTTGAAGTATTTGCGTAAAATGCATAAGTTAAACTACCTGTTTTTGATTATGACCCTAAGAGGCTTCCACTTTAATAAGGAGATGGACAATTAAACAAACTGGGAAAGCAGTGCTTCTCTATGAATGGCTTTCTACATATTTTGAAGAATATTTTGTTTCTCTAGACTTTACCAAGTAAATGGTAATAAATACTATAGTGACAAATCTCCTTTCCCTCCACCAAAAGAGAGAAAGGAAGAAGAGAAAAGAAAACAAAGAAAAGGAAGGAAGAGAGGGAGGGAGGGAGGGAGGGAGGGAAGAAGGGAGGGAAGAAAACTTATATTTCTGTAAGTCCCCATAGGTGTTCATAATACCAACTGAGTATGACAGAGAAGGAATTGGTGTGTGTTTTAATGATTTAACATATTTTGCATTAATAAATAAAATATTTTACTGTGTAATTCCAATGTTTATTAAATTTTACCACTGAGAATGGAATCTGATTTTTAAGCATTAACGGTAGGGATGCTGTGAATCCAGGCCAGGTTTTAGGCTGGATTAAGTACCGCTTAAAGATGCAGTGTGAAGAAACCAATGCCACTCAAGAAAAACACTTCTAGTGAAGATTATTGCACCCCAAATATTATTATATTCTTTTTTATGTACTCCTTTTGAATATGTTTATAATGATGAAAGCACAGAAGTTTCAGGAAAATGAAATATTAGTTTACTTTTTTTTTTCTTTTGAAGCAGTTTATATATTTTTAGGTTTTTCAAAAAATTCTAAATTGATAACATTTGTCCGTATTTATGGAATTCCATATGATATATTGGCAACTGCATACACTATGTAATGTTCAAATTAGGATAAATATATCTGTCTCTTCATACATTTCACATTTCTTTATGGCAAATCATAAAAAAATTATTCCTTCTAGTTTTAAAAATAATATGTATGTAGTACATTATCCTCATAAAACATCATTATATTATACAACAGAATGTCTTTCTCCTATTTAGCTATAATTTATTATCCATTAATCAACCTCTCCTCATCCATCCTTCCAATTCCCTATTCAGCCACCACTGGTGGACCACCATTGTATTCTCAACCTCTATAAAATCTATTTTCTAGATCACATAGGAATGAAATCATGAGGTCCTTGTCTTTATAACCTAATTTCACTTAATGACTTCCAATTTCATTCATGTTACTGAAAGTGACAGAATTTAGTATCTTTTTTTTTTTTTTACATCTGAGTAGTATTCCTTTGTGTTTATGTAGCATATTTTTTATTCCTGCATCAGTCAATGGACACAAGTTGTTTCTACTTTGTGGCCATTGAGAATAGTGCTGTGATATATGTGGGAGTACAAGTGTTCTTAATGCTGTCATTTACTTCAGTTAGGTGTCCAGTGGTAGGATTCCTCAGCATATGTTAACTCTATTTCTAATTGTCGGAGAAACTTTTCCTCTGTTTTTCACAAGTGAGGTGCTCATTTACATTCCCACCAAAACTGTGCAGGGTTTGCTTTTCTGCACATCCTTGACAGCACTTGCTATCTTTTTTCCTCTTTTGATAGTAACCATTCTGACAGGGCTGAAGGGGTATCTCATTGCAGTTTTCATTTTCATTTATCTGATTATTAGTGATGTGGACCATTTTATTCACATCACTGTTGACCATTTGTCTTTCATTGAAAAAAGGTCTACTCGGGTCTACTGCAATTTTATTTGGATTTTTTTTCCTGTGCTACTGCATTCAGTTCCTTATATATTTTGATTATTAATATCTTGTCAAATGTGTAATTTGAGAATATTTTCTCTCATTTTTAGATTGCATTTTCACTCTATTATTTGTTTCCTTTGCTATGGAGTACCCTCATAATTTGAAGAAAGTCTACCTTTGTTGTATTTTTTTCTTGTGTTGTAAGAGTGTTATGCATGAAATCCCTACCCATTTCAATGTTCTGAAGCATTTCTCCTGTATTTTATTTTAATATTTCCATGCTTTCAGGCCATATATTTACATCTTAAATTCATTTTGGTTTTTATATATGATGAAAGACAAGGGACTAGTTTCATTCTTCTGCATATAGATATCCAGTTTCCCAACAGCGTTTCTCAAACACGCTTTGTTTTCTCCAGTGCGTGTTCTTATCAATTTTCCTGAAGAATACTTGGTTACAGATACATGGATTTGCATGTAGGCTCTCTATTCAATGAGCCTTCTGTTTGTGGTATTTTTATTTGTTAGCATCTCTTTCCTTCAGTTTGAAGAAGTCCCATTAGCTTATCTTATGGAACAGACTTGGTTATGATAAATTCCAACTTTTGTGACTGGAAATGTCTTTATCTCTCCATAACATCTAAATGAAAGTTTTGCTAGATACAATGTTCCTGGTTGACAATATTTTCCCTCCAGTATAGTAAACTATTATGTCACTCTATCCTAGGCAGTAAAATTTCTGCCAAGAAATCTGCAGTCAGGTGAACTAGGACACAATTATGTGCTACTTTTTTCTTTCTCTTGCAGCTTTGAGAGTCTTCTGTATCTTTAAATTTGCAGAGGGTTGATTCCAATATATCTTGGGTATAGACTAGGTTGAGTTGAAGAAACAGGTGACCTCTGACTTTTCAAATTTTATATTTCTCTAGATTTGTGAAGTTTTCTATTTTTATCTCTTTGAGTATGCTTTCCACCCCTTTGGCCTTCTCTATTTCCTCTTGAACTTCAGTGATTTAAATATTTGCTCCTAAAATGCTGCCTCAAATTTCTCATAAACTTTATTCATTCCTCTTCATTCTTTTTTTTCATTTTTCCCTTCGATGTATTATCAAGCAAATCAAATAATTATTTGAACTCACTTATTCTTTCATCTATTTGATCTGTTCTGCTATTGGTGCATTCTATCACATTATTAATTTCTCTTAACATGAATTTCAACTCAAATATTTGTTTCACTTTTTTTTTTATCCCACATGAGGAGCAAGTGCACAGTGGCTCCTGTTGTTGACCCAACAAATTGACACTCTAGTTTATGGCGCCAGTAACCATCCTAGGCTGTCGTCATGAGTTGCCAAGGCTATGGAAGCCTTCCAAGTTTGCCGACTCTGATCATATTTAGACAAGGTCATAAAAGACAGAGTGAGGATAGTAACCAATGATCCTAAGAGTGGCATTTACCAGGTTTGAACAATTATACAGCATTAAGTGGGGAAGAGGACCATCAGTACAGACAGGTTGGGAGTAGAGCCATTGGTGGTAGAGTAGAGGTTATGATTACAAAGGAATGAGGCCCAAGTGCACTAGACAGGGCCTAGAACAAAGGACAGAGTCATTATTAGAGGAGCTAAGAAAGGTGCTGTCTAAGCTACAATTCACTTTTAAGATCACTTCCTTCTGTGTTCAAGTAAAAATAATTTATCTGTATTTTTTCTGAATCTTGCTGAAAAACTTTGAAATGGTTATTTAGAATTCTGCATCCAGGAATTTGCATATATAGGCTGCTATCTGTTTTCTGACATCATATTCTGTTCATTACGTGAGGTCATGGTTTTCTGAAACTTTTTGAAGCTTCCTGACATATCTGAATACTGAGGGATTGGTAATTTTCCCAGTATTCATAATCTGCCTTGGTTTGTACCTTCTTCCAGCAGTTCTGAGCCAGCCACTTATTTTCTGTGAGATTGTATTATGGACACTTCTAGTGTTTCCTAACACCCTCATTGGACATCTGCCACAACTCAGCTATAAGTATGTAGTTACTATTTCTGATTTATATGGTGTTCCTGTCCAGGTTGTCATGTATATGCATTTGGTGTGTTTTTCAGAGTGTTCTGCTAGAGGCTCTTTCTGTAAACATATGGAGATAGAGGCCCTTGGGTTTTATCTGGCGTTGGATGTTAGTATGGCAAGACTGGCATGCAGCTCAAAAAAAATTCTTATAGTGACTTTCACACTTTATTTCCAGTAATTATTGCATTGCTCTGGTGTCTGCTGGAGTTTGGCAAGATAGTGTGGTGTTGTTTGTGGTGGTGGTAAAGAAAAATCTTTAGGTCATTTATTTGGCTTTGGACATTTCAATAGCTCAATCTGCAGGTACTGACCTAACAGTAAAGTAAGGGGCAAGGGCTTAAATAGCCATTTTTTCAAAAGAGGAAATGCAACTGGACAACAGACACATGACAAAATGTTCAGGAACACTAGCCATCAGGGAAATGCGAATCAAAACTGCAATGAGATTTCACATTATCCCAGTTAGAATGGTCATCATAGAGAAATCAACAAACAATAAATGCTGGCTAATATGTGGGCAAAAAAGTACTTTAATGCATTGTAGAGGTGATTGTAAACTAGTACAGCCATTTTGGAAGATAATATGGAAGTACCACAAAAGGCTGAAAATAGATATTCCATAAGATCCAGCCATCAAACTTTTGGGAATTTACCCAAGGTAAATGAAATTAGCATATGAAAGAGTTATCTGTACTCTTAAGTTTATTACAGCTCAATTCACAATAGCTAAGATATGGACTCAATCCAGATGTCCATTAACTGATGATTGGATAAAGAAATTATGGTATATATAACGCAATGGGATAATATTCATCAGTAAAAAAGAATGAAATCCTGTATTTTGCAACAAAATGGATTTATCTGGAAACCATTAAACTTAGTCGAGTGTGCCAGTCCCCAAAAAGCAAATGCAATATGTTTTTCCCCATCTAATGGAGTACAAAAAATGTAATGTATATGGGTCAAATTGGAATTTTAGCAAATATGATTGTTTACAGCCTTGTCTCTACTGTAGGGTAACAGCTTTTCTCTTCTTATTAGTTGCTGAACTCTTTGTTTAGTGTAGGATTAATTTTATGAGTATAAAATAAACTGAAAGTAGATAATTATAAAAATTTAGAGACAGAACAAGAAAGGGAGGAAAAAGAAAGGTAGGAGAGTTGGCAGGAAGGAGAGTAGGATGGAAAATATCACTATGCTCCTAAATCTGTATGTATAAAATACTTGAAATTTGTTCACATTAAAACAATTTAAGGCTGGTGCTGTGGCTCAACAGGCTAATCCTCCGCCTTGCAGCACCGGCACACCGGGTTCTAGTCCCGGTTGGGGCGCCAGATTCTATCCCTGTTGCCCCTCTTCCAGGCCAGCTCTCTGCTATGGCCCGGGAAGGCAGTGGAGGATGGCCCAAGTGCTTGGGCCCTGCACCCGCATGGGAGACCAGGAGAAGCACCTGGCTCCAAGCTTCGGATCAGCACGATGCGCCAGCCGCAGCAGCCATTGGAGGGTGAACCAACGGCAAAAAGGAAGACCTTTCTCTCTGTATCTTTCTCTCACTATCCACTCTGCCTGTCAAAAAAAAAATTTTTAATAAATAAATTTAAAAAAATAAAGCAACGAAAATAACTATGTGGTTTTGCTGGTATCTCTTAAATTACAGCCTTTCTATGCCTCTTTCTTTGTACCATTATTCTCTGGAATGCACATAAATCTTTATATAAGTCTTTCTATTTCTCTATGTTTATAATCTTCTCTTTTGTCAATGACTTTAAAAAAGCAAATTTATCTGAAACCCTCCTTGTCCCTCATTTGCATAGATTTTTTATTATTATTATTATTATTATTTTTGACAGGCAGAGTGGATAGTGAAAGAGAGACAGAGAGAAAGGTCTTCCTTTTGCTGTTGGTTCACCCTCCAATGGCCGCTACGGCGGGCGCATCATGCTGATCCGTAGCCAGGAGTCAGGTGCTTCTCCTGGTCTCCCATGCGGGTGCAGGGCCCAAGCACTTGGGCCATCCTCCACTGCCTTCCCGGGCCACAGCAGAGAGCTGGCCTGGAAGAGGGGCAACTGGGATAGAATCCGGCGCCCCAACCGGGACTAGAACCTGGTGTGCCGGCGCCACAAGGCGGAGGATTAGCCTGTTAAGCCACGGCGCCGCTGGCCTCATTTGCATAGATTTTGTCAAGATTGAATTTTAAAACATTTAGCCATACTTTGTCAAGTGAATGCTTGTGAATATAGCTCTATAATATTCAAAATCAAAAGGACTTTCTGAAGATTATTTATGTCCTTGAAGGGCAGAATTGCAGCAAGAGAGATGAGAGAGAGAGAGAGAGAGAGAGAGAGAGAGAGAGAGAGATCTTCCACCCACTGGTTCACTCCTAAAATGGCCAAAATGACTAAACAAAAGCCAGGAGCCAGGGGCCAGGAGATTCTTCTAGGTTTCCCACATAGGTGCAGCAGCTCAAGCACTAGGGCCAACCTCTGCTGCATTCCCAGTAACATTACTAGGGAGCTGGGTTTGAAGTGGAGCAGCAAGGACAAGAATAGGCTCCCAAATGTGATGCTAGCTTCACAGGCTGCAGCTTAACCCACTATGCCGAAACATCAGCCCAAAAATGACATTTAAAGCTATGAAGAGTTTATTTCCTTAGTCACATGGTTATCTGATGACACTTATTCAAGGGTAATCCTTTCTTAGTTGTTTATTATCAATATCTTCTTTTGGATTTTGTACTTGGAAAGCACTTTTGATGTAATCAAATGGTTTCAATGTCATGTTAATTAGATAGCAAATCCTATTTGATATAATATGCTAATATCAGTCACTACATCTTTAAAACAAATTTAATGCTTGAGATTTATTGGACCACCCAGATTAAGTATAAATGAAAGGAAGCTAGGCTGCACATACTTGGAAGGTCTACTTTACTTTTGTACCCACACACAGGCACATCTGTTCACTGCCCTCACCCCTACAAAGATAGATAAGATAGATATAGACATATATCCATAGGCATATGTGGGGGGCATAGAGTTTCCTATTGCTGTTGTAAAAATTATTTCAAATTTAGTGGCAAAACAATTCAAATTAAATAGCTTACATTTTTTTCAGGTCAGAAATCAAAGAAATTTTAAGGGATGAATTTCCTTTTGAGGCTTTAGTACAAAAACTCTTCCCTTGCATCTTAGTTTCTCGAAGCTGCCTGCATTCCTTAGTGTGTGGCTTCCATTCCGTCTGCAAAGTCAGGGGCATACCACCTTCAACATTCTGCTTCTGCTTTCATTATCACATATCCTCCTCTAATTGACCCTCAAGTCTTCTGTATTTGAGACTCTTGTGATTACAGTGGGCTCATCTACAAAATCCACATAATCCTGGATAATCAATGTCCTTAATTTAGTTACATCTGTGAAGTCCTTTTTGCTTGAAAAGTAACATATTCACAGGCTATGGAGATTAGGACATGGACATTTCAAAGCCATTATGAGCCTGATAGAAAGAGAGAGAGAAAAAAAAAGAGCAATTGCCTAAGAGAGACACATGTCAAAACAAAAGCATCCGGGAAGCTGTACAAAAATTCATTATCTAAATTTCTCTTTTATTTTCTTTTTTGGCTATTGACCCATAGCCTATTTTACAGATTAAAAAAATCAATAAAGCAAATATTGAATTCCTGTTACCTGAGATAAAAGTGTTACCAAAGAATGCAGATGGACAGTTACCCAATGCATCTCACCAATTAACTATTCTCAATATGATATTGTACAACTTTCTATTTGTGGACTTAATACAGACACATACAATAGTACAACATTTACCTTCACAGACAGTAAAACCAGGATTATAGAATAAAAATAACTGAGTTCTGAAGATTTAACTTTTCTGCCGGCGCCACAGCTCACTAGGCTAATCCTCCACCTTGCAGCGCTGGCACACCGGGTTCTAGTCCCAGTCGGGGCACTGTATTCTGTCCTGGTTGCCCCTCTTCCAGGCCAGCTCTCTGCTGTGGCCCGGCAGTGCGGTGGAGGATGGTCCAAGTGCTTCGGCCCTGCACCCCATGGGAGACCAGGAGAAGCACCTGGCTCCTGCCATCGGATCAGCGCGGTGTGCCGGCCGCAGCGCGTCAGCCGTGGCGGCCATTGGAGGGTAAACCAATGGCAAAGGAAGACCTTTCTCTCTGTCTCTCTCTCTCACTGTCCACTCTGCCTGTCAAAAAAAAAAAAAAAAAAAAAAAAAAAAGATTTAACTTTTCATGATGGATTTTTGCTTTTTCTTAGTTTTTAGAAACTTCCAAATCCATTTTCACCATGTATAAAGTGCTCCTTGGGCAATTCCAAGTTTTTCAGATGCTTTTTCATCCACAGGAAATTTGGGGAAATTTTTTCCTGCAGGCATTAAGAACACTGCATACAATAATACAAAATACCACTTATGCATCTGAGCTTTTCACCACTGTATTCAGAAAGCTGCCTTATTGAGTAGCATTGTGAAATAACTTTCAAGGGTTTATTTAAATACATAAAAACTGCTGTTCTACAATGCTTTCAGATGCAATAACTTTAATTACAGACATACAACCTATAACCATGGAGATTATCTGTAAAGGGAAACAGGCTCTTAGACAAATATTCCTATATCACAGAGATAGAGACCAGAGGGAATATGTGGTCTACTTGGACATTCTCAAACACACATAGTGAATTATTGTCATCATCTGGTTTGGTGACAGCATTACAGCACAGTTTCTCGAATGATATTTTCAAAGGGTCCTGCTAGAACCTGAGAGTTACAAAGCTCTCTGTATGCATGTGTAAATCAGTGGTGGAGAAGGAATTGAATTGGAGTGATAGACTGCGTGATGAGGACAACACTGCTGATTTTTGCGAATATCATGAGCTGAAGGTAGTTCAAAGAATGAGGGTACAGATACTGGAGGAAAAACAGATTAAAATATGCAAATTCTCATACAACATGTCACATTATGAGCAGAATTCAGGTAAGGGCAGAAGATTAGGAAACATTAGTTAAAAATGAATAAATGTGTACTTGTAGATTTTTTTATGTATGGAAAAATGGATCTTATATTTCTTTATACTTTTGTAGAACACATAAAGAAATAAAGCCCAAGGGCAGGCAGAATAAATGAGAAAAATGAAATGACAGAAAGAATTAAGTCTCAAGTGCCTTGGCTAAGCAAATTTAAATGCCTTGCTGTGTTCTTAAAGAAAAAAAAAAAAAGATTTAGATTTGTTCTGTTTGTTTCCTTTCCTGAGTTTTTGGTCAGTACTTGTTATTTTTGTTCTACTTTTGCGCTGGATTTTTGTTTGCTTGTTTTTATTTTTATTTAAATGAGTGAATTCTTTTAAGTGTTTTTGACAGGAATTTACGTTCATATATCCAGAGGGGACACACATGACATTTTCCCTTGGAGCATATTGGCAGAGATGGTGAGAATTTTCTTCTTCTTTAGGTTATTTAATAGCTGCCTGGTAGAATTAAATAGTTCTTTCTACATAGCTTGGCTCTCTCAATGTAACAACTGCATAATTAGACATAAAATAATTTTGCATCAGTCTCTAAGAAACTGGTTATCAAATTATATGTTTCTAAAATGTCTTTTATTCATTTCACAGTCATGGCCTCAATTTTTAGCATAACAATTTCCAGTTATGGTAAGCTTGGACATGAGAATAGTGTGACTTGGTTGTATGCGTACAATCCTGACACCTGATGGTCCTGGGGGAATGCAGGGTGGCACAAAGCTGCCCTGTTGTTACAGTCCTTCTTGAAAGATTGCCTGAAGTGATGTCACATCAGACATTCAAGTCTAGTTGACACTGAAACATCACTTACAAAAATGGTTGCTTTAGGCATATTTTTATTTGAGCTATGACAACTCCATAAAATCATATAAAAGACATACCTGTGGAAGCAACATTAATCAATTTCTTTTTCTATTATGTTTCCTATGTACTTATTTTTAATACATTTTCAATTTGTACTTTATTTTTCAGATTTCTCTTACAGACATTTCAATAGAAAATTGATAAAGAATGTTTTCATTTATCTTTAATAGCAGAGTGAAAGAATCTTCATTTTCTTTTTGTTTTTAACTTTGTTTAGTAGATATAAATTTCCAAAGTACAGTTTATGAATTACAATGGTTTTTTCCTCCCCATAACTTCCCCTGACCTACAACCCTCCCATCTCTGCTCCCTCTCCCATTCCATTCACATCAAGATTCATTTTCGATTACCTTTATATACAGAAGATCAATTTAGTATATATTAAGTAAAGATTTCATCAGTTTGCCCCCCCACACAACACAAAGTGCCAAATACTGTTTGAGCACTAGTCATATCATTAATCCACATTGAAATACACATTAAGGACAGAGATCCTAAATGGGGAGTAAATGCACAGTGACTCCTATTGTTGACTTAAAAAATTGACACTGTTGTTTAAGGTGTCAGCAATCTCCCCAGGCTCTAGTCATGAGTTGCCAAGGCCATGGAAGCCCCCTGAGCTCACAGACGTTTATCTTATTTTGACAAGGCCATAGTCAAAGTGGAAGTTCTCTCCTCCCTTCAGAGAAAGGTATCTCCTTCTTTGATGGCCCGTTCTTTCCACTGGGATCCACTGGGATCTCATGCGCAGAGATCTTTCATTTAGTTTTTTTTTTTTTTTTTTCCAGATTGTCTTGGCTTTCCATGCCTAAAATACTCTCAAGAGCTCTTCAGCCAGATCCGAATGCCTTACGGGCTGATTCTGAGGCCAGAGTGCTATATTTAGGACAACTGTCATTCTATGAGTCGGCTATGTATCCCACTTCCCATTTTGGATCGTTCTCTCCTTTTTTTATTCCATCAGTTAGTATTAGCAGACACTAGTCTTGTTTGTGTGATCCCTTTGACTCTTAGACCTATCAGTATGATCAATTGTGAACTGAAATTGATCACTTGGACTAGTGAGGTGGCATTGGTACATGCAACCTTGATGGGATTGTATTGGAATCACCTGGTATGTTTCTAAGTTCACCACTTGGGGCAAGTCAGCTTGAGCATGTCCCAAATAGTACATCCCCTCCCTCTCTTATTTTCATTCTTATATTTAACAGAGATCACTTTTCAGTTAACTTTAAATACCTAAGAATAATTTTGTGTTAATTACATAGCTCAACCAATGGTATTAAGTAGAAGAAACAAAAATTCTAAAAGGGATACAGTATTAAATTTTACATCAACAGTGATGATAAGGGGTGATCAAGTCATTGTTTCTCATAGTGTCCATTTCACTTCAACAGATTTCCTTTTTGATGCTCGGTTAGTTGTCACCAATCAGGGAGAACATATGACTTTTATCCCTCTGGGACTGGCTTATTTCAGACAGCATGATGTTTTCCAGGTTCCTCCATTTTGTTGCAAATGACCGGATTTCATTTTTGTTTACTGCTGTATAGTATTCTATGGAGTACATGTCCCATAATTTCTTTATCCAGTCTACTGTTGATGGGCATTTAGGTTGATTCCAGGTCTTAGCTATTGTGAATTGAGCAGCATTAAACATTAAGGTGCAGACCGCTTTTTTGTTTGCCAATTTAATTTCCTTTGGGTAAATTCCAAGGAGTGGGATGGCTGGGTGGAATGATAGGGTTATATTCAGGTTTCTGAGCAATCTCCAGAATGACTTCCACAGTGGCTTTACCAGTTTGCATTCCCACCAACAGTGGGTTAGTGTCCCTTTTCCCCACATCCTCGCCAGCATCTGTTGTTGGTAGATTTCTGAATGTGAGCCATTCTCGCCGGGGTGAGGTGAAACCTCATTGTGGTTTTGATTTGCTCCTCCAAAAGCAGAGAGTCCACTTAACACAGTCATAGTATAACAAGAAAAAAACACCACAGTGAGGGAAGAAGAATTCAAAGAATATCTCCACAATGCCAAGGAACAAACACAGAAACTGAGGGAACAAGAACAAGGAAGACATTATGATGCCCCCAAATGAACAAGACACCCCAAGCCAAGATTATGAAGATGATGAGATAGAAGAAATGCAAGATATGATTTCAAAAAAATTATGATAAGAACAATTAGAAGTTTTCAAAAGCAAAGTCTTGAACTACAGAAATCCTTACAGGACAGGATAGAAAATATCTCTTCTGAAAATGAAATCTTAAGGAGGAATCAAAATGAAATGCAGAAACTAGTAGAACAGGAAAGTGTGAGAGTGAAGAGAAATCAAAATGAAATGAAGAACTCAATAGAAACAAATGACAAACACATTAAAGAGCCTTAAAAACAGAGTCAGTGAGACAGAAGAGAGAATATTGGACTTAGAAGACAGAGAACAGGAAAGTGTACAATCAAACAAAAGAAAAGAAGAAGAAATTAGAAATCTAAAAAATATTGTTGGGAATCTACAGGATACTATTAAAAAACTCAACATTCAAACTTTAGATGATACAAACCCAGACACAGATGAAGAACATTGGGATTTTTAAAGTAGCACATTTACTCATATGTTATGGTAACTACATTTACATTTCCTGTTATTATTAGAAGACAAAAGGAAGGTCAAGATTATTCACAAATAATATATCTCCTCTGTTAATTCTTTAGCACAATGTTATTCATTTTGTTTATTTATTTATTATCTTTATTTGAAATACAGAATGAGAGAGAGAGAGAGAGAGAGAAAGAAGTAGAGAGAGAGAGAAAAAAAAAATCTTCCACCCATTGGTTTATTCCCCAAATGCCTGCAACAGCCTGGCAGCCAGGAGGGCCTGGACTAAGCTGAATCTAGGAGTCAGGAACTACTCCATCTGGGTCTCTAATGCGGGTGGCAGAAACCCAAGTACTTGAGCCATTACTTGCTGCCTTCTATTTTGCATATTAGCAGGAATCCAGCTCAAAAGTGAAGATGGAATTTGGTACCAGGCACTCTGATATGGGATGCAGGTGCCCCAAAAGGCAGGTTAACCTGCTCCATCAGAATGCCTGCCCAACTTTTACTATTCTGATTCCAAAATTAACACATATTCATCAGAACATTTTGTCATAATATTATTAAATAATTAACCCGCTGTCTATATAAAATTACAAACACTTTGGTATAAATATCATTGAGTTTACCTTTGTACATAGAGATGAATATATAAAGAAAGATGTGAATGGAACATAGACAAATGGGGCTGACGCTGTGGTGCAGTGGGTTAAAGCCCTGGTCTGAAGCACCGGCATCCCATTTGGGCGCCATTTTGGATCCCAGCTGCTCCACTTCCAATCTAGCTCTCTGCTGTGGTCTGGGAAAGCAGTAGAAGATGGCCAAGCCCTTGGGCCCCTGCACTATGTGGGAGACCTGGAAGAAGCTCCTGGCTCCTGGCTCCTGGCTCCTGGCTCCCAGCTTCAGATCAGCACAGCTTCTGCTGTTACGGCCAATTTGGGAGTGAACCATTGGATGGAGCACCTCTCTCTCTCTCTCTCTCTCTCTCTCTCTCTCTGCCTCTCCTCTCTCTGTGTTATCTCTGACTTTCAAATTAATAAATAAATCTTAAAAAAAAACAAATGCCACCTACAGAGAATTGTAACTCATGTGCATGCACCTGTATAAAACTTTATGTCCTGCATTTGCCTTTTTATATCATGAGTATCTTCAGGTACTGATTGAATCATTGAAACATTTAATTGATTGATTGATTGATTGATTGATTGATTTTGACAGGCAGAGTGGATAGTGAGAGAGAGACAGAGAGAAAGGTCTTCCTTTTTGCCGTTGGTTCACCCTCCAATGGCCGCTGCGGCCGGCGCATCTCGCTGATCCGAAGCCAGGAGCCAGGTGCCCCTCCTGGTCTCCTATGCGGGGGCAGGGCCCAACCACCTGGGCCATCCTCCACTGTACTTCCGGGCCATAGCAAAGAGCTGGCCTGGAAGAGGGGCAACCGGGATAGAATCCGGCACCCCAACTGGGACTAGAACCTGGTGTGCCGGCGCCGCAAGGCGAAAGATTAGCTTGTTAAGCCACGGCGCCGGCCGAAACATTTCATTTTTAAGAGAACATTCCATTCTACCCATTCTACGTAATCAGTAACATTTTGTCATCAGTACAGGAAACAGTTAATTTAATTTACAATGTTACTCTTAGAAATGCTGTTTTGTTAAAAGTACTTTTATTTTTATTAGCTTTGTGAGGATTATGAGAATTTTTTGTTTCTTCTCTGGTTTCTTCTTGCTAGATTGCCTTTTGCTCATGCATAGAATGTTATATGCACTTTCTTCAAATCTTTCTTCTAGAAAAAAAGCATCTCCATAAATTTTTTCATGGTTTTGCTCAAATTAACTTTAGCAATACCTTCCTGTGCCTTTACCCTGACCTTGAATTTTCAAGGCTTATTTCTTTTATCCTCAGTCGAACAATAATTTCTGCATTGTCAGGGTATTTGTAATGAGTATTTTCTTCATGCATAAAGGAATCCTAAGTACTTGTTGCACACATAAATTAATTACATGTGTAAGTCACACAACCTTGTAAGGGGCTTTGAGTTCACAGCACTTCCTAATTGTGATGATTCATTTTCTTACAAATAAATACCTTGAAATAAAGAAACATTTGTGAATTAATTTTGATAATTTGAACTCTATGAATCTAGGCGTATGCTCAATGAATTTTATGTTGTGATGTTTTCATCACATATCAAGACACTGTGAAATCCAGTGTAGCAAGGTGCTCAGTATTAAAATCTCATTAATGATAGAATTTAATTTTGCAATAATGATTTACCCACCCTTGAATACTAATCATATTCCACTATAATATCTGAATATCCATATAGAAATTAAGCTAGCATATGTGTAATTCATGGAGAGACAAGGTTGAAAATCAATATTTATGAACTAGAATATTCACTATTTCTCATGGCTAATGTCATCAATATTTTTACAGGAAATTCAAATAGAACTAATAATGTTTTAAAAGAAAAAACATCTATTCCCATAATTTCACTTTCAGTAGCTGGAAGTTTTTTGGTTTCAAGAACAAACCTATTCCTATTTTAGTAAAACTTTCATTGTAAACAATTTTGTTTTGAGTATTTATGCATCAATTATTCCTGTCTACCTACCTTCTAGTCTTTATGAAATTTTTCCTCCAGTGAGGTGATTATTTTAAAGAGAGAAGACATTCTAAATTAGAGTTTCATAATATGAAAAGTTTCTTTAATCATCTGTAAAATCCCTCCCTTTATCAATGAAGAGAAAAAATGGAATCTAGGAGATATTCCCTATCAAGAGTGAAGAGAGTTTCTGGAATATACATTAAAACGCTATCAATGGGGAAATTTTTATTCCTGAAATAGTTAAAAATCATAAAGAAATATATTTGAGGATACCAAATGACACAAGAAACATAATTTTCCTGATATATTTTGCTTTAATTATTTTTCTTCCCAACTGCTGACTATCATTTAGCTGGGTCTTCCTGTCACCCTAATTTATACTTCTAGGATTAGAATATAAAGTGGAACAGCAATTGTCTTATGTGTTTTGCACATTTCAATTACATTTTTCCCTTTCGAACAGATGCAATTCCATATTGTTTGTTTGTTAAAGAGAAGAAGAAATAGTGGTAATGATGGAGAAGGATAAAAAAGTCACAGGGAGACATAAAAAGAGAAGAAAAAGAAGAATTTACACATATGGCAGACAGGAATAATCCTATACGCCTATGTTTTGACTCCTAAATACTCAGTGGCCAACTACAGAGCCATTCTCTGTAAAATATATCATTCCATATATCTTTTAATTAGAATTGCATAATTTGTGAAAATTGTTTTGTTTTATCTCTATAAAGTATGGTCTCCTAGCATTTTCAAACTTCTAATAAGTACTAAATACAATTTTTATACAGAATCTCAGGTTTCTGTTGTTGTTTATTATGCCCTATGAACCTCAGGAAGTATATGAGATGTGTTTTTTTGTTTGTTTTTTGTTTTTTTGTTATTTGTTTTTTGTTTTTTGACAGGCAGAGTGGAAAGTGAGAGAGAGAGAGACAGAGAGAAAGGTCTTCCTTTTTACTGTTGGTTCACCCTCCAATGGCCGCTGTGGCCGGCGCATCTCGCTGATCCGAAGCCAGGAGCCAGGTGCTTCTCCTGGTCTCCCATGCTGGTGTAGGGCCCAAGGACTTGCGCCATCCTCCACTGCCTTCCCGGGCCTTAGCAGAGAGCTGGCCTGGGAGAGGGGCAACCAGGATACAATCCTGTGTGCCAGCACCGCAAGGCGGAGGATTAGCCTGTTAAGCCATGGCGCAGGCCATGAGATGTGTTTTTAATACATGCATGATCTATATCTATTATCTTACTCCCATGAAATCAATGTATTGTACAAATTACAATATATTTTCCTTGGGAATCAAATTCTGGAAATATTTAATAAGAATAATTTATCATACTATATTTTATATTTCTGTTTTCAGAGTTTTGCACCCAATTCAGAGATACTGAGTGGACAGGATTATATGTTCTACCATGTTGAATGTATGAATGCTGATTTTCAACCATTTTTTAATTTCTAAAAATAACAGTATTATATGTTTTAACTTAAGGTAGCATTTTCCTCAACATATAGTTCCATTTAAGGAATATAATAAAGTAATCAATAAATATGTGCTAGGTAAATGAAAACATAAACAGCAACTTATAAGAATTATTGAAACTACCTGAATGTGTGTATTTACTTTCTTGTTTCCCTGTTCTTATTCACTGAAAACAAATTTAAAAAAAATTTTCTTGCTTGTTTTCCAAGTAATATATGAAAGAATGTTCCATCCTGCCACCTGAATGCCACACACACACACACACATCAAAACAGTAAATCTCACAGGCATTTTATTTGTTCAGCATACAATTCAGCGCTAGATGCTGAGCCACGAATCTTGCATTCTTCACATCTGAACAGTGAAGAAATGAATACAACTGTACAAGTGTCTCCACTTGTTAAGGTGTCTAGGACTTCTTCCTGGCTCGAGCCATTTCACTCATTGTGGTATTCTCTGACTCAACCTCTCAGGATGTTTATCACTGTCTTAGTTAAGACTGCACTAACAAACCAACCTGCATTTATAGATGGAACAATTAACAACGAACATTATGTCTCAACTGTTCTGGACCCTGGAAGTCTGTATTCATATGGTTGGGTTCCTGTGAGGGGGCTCTTCCAGCACTTCTTTTTGTTTCATCATGGCAGAGAGTGAGCAATCTATCCCTGGCCTTTTATAAGGGCACTGATCCTATCTGTGGGGACTTTGCCCTCCTGACCTACTTATTTCCCAAACATCACTGCTTCAAATAGCATCACACTGGAGTTTAGAGCTTCACCATCTTAATTTGGGGAGGGCACAGACATGAAGTACAAAACATCCACACCCTGCAATCCTTCCTCCACTAACTGAACTACATTAGATTCTCAGCATACTTATATTAGAGTAAATTTCCCTCCATCCATTTTTTTTTTCCTTAACTGATCTGTAGCCCCTCTTATAAAGCTGTCTCTGAGGTGGAAGCTAATTCTTTCATATTCTACATCTATCAAAGCTGTCTTAATTGGATATTGCCACCACCCCAAAGTATACAAATAGATACTTATATCTTCACCTTAGGGATATATCCTTGCTGCTTGGGTACTCAGGCCATCTAAAACCTACATGAGCTCTCCTCTCATCACCAGCACTTAACAAGCTCAAATTGATGGAAACATCTAAATATCTGTCTACCTTTCCTGTGTCAGCACTCAGACATGAGTGCAAAAAGGAGTTGCAAATTTAAACAAATTGATGAGCATTAAAATCATGGCCACTGATCTCAACTAGACAACTGGCACTGGCTCACAAACATTTTATGTTGTTTCTCTACTTTAATAACAACTGGTTATCTCATTCTCTGCTTGAAAATAACACAGCCTATACACATGCTGACATAGTCCATGATTCTATTTTCTTCACCTCTTCTTATTGGTGCAGTGTTCCTCTTCACATCTAAAGTCTCCATTCTCTGCCCCAAATACTCCTGAGTTAACCTCTTGAAACTGTTTATCTACACTCTATTCACAGTGTGCTATATTTTCATAGCTCCCTCTACTATCCCACTGTAATTATCCTTTCACTACCTGGGGCCTCCAACACATTGAACTCATTAATGCTTTGCTGTCTCTGAAGCATTGGTGTGCTCTTCCACGACCAACTATGACGTGGAATCCTCATGTATACATTGGTTCTTTTAATCACCTGATACAGAATCTTTAACCTATGAAACCACGAAATGGTTAAATCTAACTCATAGTTTAAGTTTCTTCCTTGCAGTTGCAGCTGGCTAAAGAGAAATATGAAACTATATTTAACTGCTCTTACCATACCTTTCAGTTATGAGCAACAGATTATTCTTCATTGCTACATGCCCAGTATACAAATGTACTTAATCTATTCATCCATCCATGCTTGGTAATTATTTGCTCTTAGATTATATTCCTTTTTCCTTTTATTCTTTTCTATAACCTCCTTTCAAGAAGCATGCAGAACACAACTACTTCTTATCACCTGCATTTCTATACCACTCTGGTCCAGAATGCCATCACCTATCATTTGAATTACAAATTTTTAAAGATTTATTTATTTATTTGAAAGTCAGGATTATAGACACAGAGGGAGAGACAGAGATCTTTCATCCTCTGGTTCCCCTCCCCAGTTGGCTGCAATGGACAGGACTATGCCAAGACAAAGTGAGGATCCAGGAGCTTCTTTAGTTTTCTCATGTGAGTTGCAGGGGCCCAAGAACTTGGGCCACCTTCCACTGCTTTTCCTGGGCTGTTAGCAGGGAGCTGAATCAGAAGTGAAGCAGTCGGGGCATGAAGTGTTACCCAAATGGATGCCAGCATTGCAGGTGGCAGCTTTAACCATTACACTTTTTTTTTTTTTTTTGACAGGCAGAGGTAGACAGTGAGAGAGAGACAGAGAGAAAGGTCTTCCTTTTTACTGTTGGTTCACCCTCCAATGGCCGCTGTGGCCAGCGCATCTCGCTGATCCGAAGCCAGGAGCCAGTTGCTTCTTCCTGGTCTCCCATGCAGGTGCAGGGCCCAAGCACTTGGGCCATCCTCCACTGCATTCCTGGGCCACAGCAGAGAGCTGGACTGGAAGAGGAGCAACCGGGACAGAACTGGAGCCCCAACCGGGACTAGAACCCTGGAACCTGGGGTGCTGGCGCCGCAGGGGAGGATTAGCCTAGTGAGCTGAGGCACTGGCCCTACCCATTGTACTTTAACACCTGCCCAACAGAACAGTCCCAACTGAAATTTGAACTTGGATCGCTGGATTCAGAGTCGAGAGTGCTCACTATTACACCATGGAAAACACTTGTGTTGTATTACAATTTAACCTCATATCTAGCCTTCCTCTTTCCACCTACAACCCAAGTGTTCTCTCTACACAACAGCCCGAATGACACCATTAGAATATAAGTCAGATAATACTGATCTTCATTTTAATCAGAAGAAAAGCTGAAGTCTTTCAATAGCCCTCAAAGCCTTACCCAGTATTGACCTCTCTTTATTGTCCCAATTTATCTCCCACTTTCCCTTCTTTGTTTTCTCTGCTTTCAGCTGCACTGGGCTCTCCCTGAGGGCCTCTGCCACACCATGTCCTATTTGAAGTATGCTTCCCTCCCTTATTGAAATGACTAAATCTCCTGCCTTCTTTACATATTATTTTCATTGAAGACTACATGTCACCCAATTTTAAATTGAAAATCCATTTACAGTCCTCCTGATCTTTCTAATATGTTCTATTACCCATGGAACTAGCCACTTATAATGCTGTTATTTTACTTGTTCATTGCCTTATTGTTGATTTATTTGTTTATTTAAAATTTACATAAAAACTCCTTTTTGTTTTATATATATATGTATATATATATATATATGCCTAAAATAGAACTCACCATAAATACTCAATTCCATGATAACCACAGTTAAGAACACTGATGCTTCACCTTTGCTCACGAGTGTGTAGTAAACATTTTTAATCTCATTGTTTGTCTTCTACCTCTCCCTCAGTGCCTATTTCCATTTCAATTTGGAGCTTAAACATCCAGAATATTTTTATAACCCCCCCTTTTATCTTAAGTAACTTTTTCTGCAGCATTAACTTTCTCTTGTACTTTGAAGTTATAATTCTTAAGAAAATTGACAAGAACTATCGACTGCATTTCTACATCCCACTCAAACTTCCACTTCCATTATTCCAATGCATTTATTAATATTTTTAATATATTTTAGAGGCAGAGAGACAGAGAAAGAGAGTGTCAGGGAGCTCCAATCACCTGGTTTATACCGCAGATGTCCAGTATGGCATGGGCCAAACCTGAAAATCAGGACTACAGTCCAGGTTTCCATGTGGGCAGCAAGAATCCAATTACCTAAGCTATAAGCATTGCCTCTCAGAGTCTGCATTGGCAGAAATCTGAGTCAGGAGGCAGAATCTTGTTTTGAATCTAGGCACTCTGATGTGGGCCACATACATCTTAACTGAAGTCTCAATAACAATTCTCCGGTTCATTTTCTGATACTGACTTGAACCATTTATTTCCATGACCACCTATATATGAATTCTCTTAAGTTTCCTTCTACTTCTCTCTGTTCCTGTTCAGGCCGTGTAAGCTTCATTATTAGTAGACACAGATCTGTCAGACTTTGTTACATTGTCATTTTTCACTCTCTCCCTGGGCATATCATCAAATCCTCCATTTTCAACAGTTACTATGAATTTCCATCTCTAGCCCAGACCTTGCTTATGAATTTTAGGACCACACCTTTCATATGCATACACTAGGGAATCTAAAAATATGTTACATTAATATTTCACCTTTCATTGCCGGCGCTGTGGCTCACTTGGCTAATCCTCTTTCTGTGGCGCCGGCACCCCAGGTTCTAGTCCTGGTTTGGGCGCCAGATTCTGTCTTGGTTGCTCTTTTTCCAGTCCAGCTCTCTGCTGTGGCCTGGGAAGGCAGAGGAGGATGGCCCAAGTGCTTGGGTCCCTGCACCTGCACGGAAGACCTAGAGGAAGTACCCGGTTCCTGGCTTCGGCTTGGTGCAGTGCTGGCCATAGTGGCCATTTGGGGGGTGAACCAATGGAAGGAAGACCTTTCTCTCTGTCTCTCTCTTTCACTGTCTAAACTCTGCCTGCCAAAAAAAAAAAAATATTTCACCTTTCTGGAACTCTATTCATTCTTCCACATTTCCTTTCAAATTGTACCATATCAGACTCATTTACTCTAATATGTAATCACTGAGAACTGTCAATTTTCCATCTTTAAAAAATCTTATGATACCATTCTATTTTTTTCCTTACTATTATAGCTAGGGATATTAGTCCTTGTCATACTATACAACAGCTTGGGCTGTCATGCTCAAACCATACCCTTTCCCTGCAACAACAAATTTACTTTCCATTCACTAATCCAAACCCCTATTTCTATTCCACACTCTCTTTCTGTGCACTGTGCAAATCTCTCTTTCCATGCATTGCCCAAACCCTTTCCCAGTCCTCCTAGTGGACAATCACAAGTTCTGCAATTTTGCAAGGTAGAACCAGTGACAGCTAGAAAAAGGCAATATGCTTGCAGACTGTGTCCCTTCAATGTCCTCTAGAATATTATAATGTCATTATCATAAAATTACCATATTCAACACCCCCCACTCCTATCATAAACCCAGTACCATGACACTTCTGAGATTCCAAAATGGGCAAGAAAACTGGGCAGTACTCAAGTTCTTCCTTTTTTGAGTATTCAATTAAGCATCTACCCATACACTATCACCTTTGCTTCCAGGCTGTATAAAAGGAGGCCTTGAACTTGCTAAAGGCAGCTCGTTGTCTCTCAAGCTGCCTGCACCCATTCCTGATTCTGTACTTTTACTTTGAATAAACATTGTCTTTCTGTTTATTTATACCTATATCCTCTCCTTGAATTCCAGCTCATATGAAGACAAGAATCAGGAGCCACCTCACAAAAACAGCACTTTCTTTCTCTGACTACTATCTCTTGACTGCATATTTTTAGGTTCATACTATCAAAAGTCATTTTTATTCTGCAAAAAAATATCAAAATCATCCAATTCTTATCGTATTCTTTGATGAAAGTACTTTAATGCCTAGATAGGAATTTGCTCTCATTCTGCATCATCTACACCTCTTCCTACATGTTTGATCTTAGACAACTTTTGCGGTTCCTTGGTTGTAACAGATTTTCTCATTCTCTTCTCTCATACTTAGGTGTTAATGATGCCTCTAGTGGAGTACATTTTCCTCAACATATGAACTCTAATAGTACTCTCAAGCTACATTTTATTGATGTAACACATTTTCTTTGTTCAAACCATATGACAATAGAAAAGTTTCTTAATGTCAATTTCTTCATTTGGGAAATTAGATAATCTAATTCCTCACTCAAAGCATTATTTAGAATACTGAATGATATAATGCTATAAGGAACCATCACCTATGGTGTATATAGTAACATCTCTATACACACTGGCTGTTATTCTAATCATTTGTCCTTTTGAAACCATTATTTCCTTTTTAAAAATTTCCTATAATTGATAAATTTTTCCTAAAATTTTAGCTTTAGATTCTGAAAACCAGTAGAGTTTAATGAGGTAAAATAATTCTGCTGTTTTGCTATACCAAATGTTAACACTGCTATTTCTCCATAACATTCTCTAAATGTTAGGACTGTACAAGGAAACTCTTGGTTTTGCTCTTTCATTCTCAAAATTATTTTTAAATTTTATACAAAATTACAAATCATAGCATAAAATGTAGTGAAAAAAGAACTAATTTATGTTCCTCAATTTTAAAATAACATAAATCTCTAAGTAGTATGCCATAAGTCACTCTATACAAAACAAAATTAACAAGAACTGGAAAAGACTCAAATGCATTTAATTTATATGGGATATATTGTGTGATAAATAATGAATACTCGGCCAGCGCCGTGGCTTAACAGGCTAATCTTCCGCCTTGCGGCGCCGGCACACCAGGTTCTAGTCCCGGTTGGGGCACCGGATGCTATCCTGGTTGCCCCTCTTCCAGGCCAGCTCTCTGCTATGGCCCGGGAAGGCAGTGGAGGATGGCCCAAGTCCTTGGGTCCTGCACCCACATGGGAGACCAGGAGAAGTGCCTGGCTCCTGGCTTCGGATCAGCGAGATGCGTCGTCCGCAGCGGCCATTGGAGGGTGTCTCTCTCTCTCACTACTCACTCTGCCTGTCAAAAAAAATAATAATAATGAATACTCAAAAATGTCCATTACTTATTCCTGGAATCTGTGAATGTCTTATATTAATAGTAAAAGAGAGCCCACAAGATTGATTAAATTAAAGAAAATGGAGTGGGAGGATTATCCTGGATTATCTGAATGGGCCTTATATAATCACAAGAGTCCTTCAAAGATGTGACAAAAGGGTCTCTTCTATAGCATCTGCAAAAAAAAAAAAAAAAAAAAAAAAAAAAAAAAAAAAAAAAAATCCTGCCCACACCTTGGATTTGGTTCAATGAAACCATCTTTGGGCTTTTGACTTCTTAGACTACAAGATAGAAACTTTGTATTTTTCAAGTTACTAAATTTGTGATAGTTTGTTACCGTAGCAAAAGGGAATTTATTAAGGTGACAATCCCAGGCAGTACATTGAGTGTGGATGTGAAACTGAAAAGGCGTAAAATCAATGTCATTATCAAT
Source organism: Lepus europaeus (assembly GCF_033115175.1). Classification (NCBI taxonomy): domain Eukaryota; kingdom Metazoa; phylum Chordata; class Mammalia; order Lagomorpha; family Leporidae; genus Lepus; species Lepus europaeus. Next base: position 43,753,056 of record NC_084834.1, on the reverse strand, counting down.
TAAATTACTTTGGTGTATATATGGAGCTTGACTCTTTCTGATAAGCCTAAGATCACTACATAATATATACCTCTTAATTTTCTACCCTGCCTTCCCCCAAGGTATAATGAAGCTGAAGGTTTATAAAACAGTTCCCATCACTCAGCATTTAGGGCTGAAACTGATGCTGTTAATTTCCTGGCACTTTCCAACTGCCATGTGGGAATGTAAAACAGGACTCCTGGCTGTAGAAAGCTCACAAGCAAAAAACTGCTCTTGGCATTTGGAAGCCTGACTGTTATACTTCAAGGCATAATTAAGAGGATATGGACAGGATGCTGGTAGCCTCCACAAAAGATTCCAATCTGTGTTTACTGATTGTAAATCAACGAACTGGATGAGTTTAGGAAACCTCCATATATTTTTGTGTTGCTTACACACACATACAGAGACAAAGATCTCAGAACTATAACACAGTATAGGGAGGGGATACCCTCCTGACCAAGGACAAGAAAATAAAAGTTATCATTGATGGGTGAAATCAAACACACCAAAATAATTTGAAAGCTAACTTTATGAGCTTTAGCTGTATGATAAATGGGAAAATTATTTAAAGATGAACAGAGTGTGTCTACTTATATTTATACTGAAGATGATGAGCTTCATATGGCAGGTAATGTTACCTTTATAAATGTAATATAAGATTCTAAATGCATGATTTGTGAAAAAAACGTGTGATTTGGAAGAAGTCAGTGGGTCAGACGGGCAACATATGAAGGCCGTTTGTTAAACCAGAAGTAAACCACATGGTTCTTTTCAAAATTAGTAACCTCAAGGGAACAATGAAATATTTACTCTTAATAAAATGAAATACAGTCTAATCAATCTGAAATTAAGACAGTCAAGGAAGATTAGCCAAACATACAATCAAGTACACTTTACTAGAACTATGAAAACATACTTTCAATATTCTAGCACAGTATTACACTTTTTACAAAATATCTCCCAGAAAGTAATTAAATTACCAACTACACAAATAATACATTAAATATAAATTAACCTTTGTGTGGTTTATAAGTATATGGATCAATAATACACTATTTCAGAAATAAAGAATTTTAACTCACAGTTGAATGATTTATTGATCCCCCACTTTTCTGATATTCAAAAAACATTATTTGAACTTCTATTATGTATGAGGCGCAGCTCCAAGAACTGGGTATATAGCATTCACATTATAGTGTAGTTGACCTGAGAAGAAATACAAAATCAAACATATGCAAAATAAATTGTGATTAGTTTAACAGAGGAAAACAAAGCCATGTTAGAGTGGATATAAAGTTCCAGGGACAGGAGAGGCTGCCAAAACTTTAAATGCAGTTTAAAAAAATCTTTAAGGACTGTAGTTTGGGGAGAGATGAGGAATTTCAAGATTAGACACCTATGCTTGATATCATCAGGCACAAACAATAGCAGTCATATGGCTGAGATCACAAACGAATTGAGCAAAATGAAGAGACACCCAGGGCGTAATGACTGGGTTATCCCAGAGTTTACAGTTCAGGGGAAAAGAAGAAACCAGAAAAAAGACTCATAAGAAAGCAGAGAGACAGAGAGGAAATCAAGAAAGTGTGGCATCCTAAAAGCTAAATTACAATACAAAAATATCAATGAGAAAAATGTGTCATTTATGTGAAATGGTACTGATTTGCTACAAAGAATGAAGTCTAGCCAATGGATTCACCAAAATACTGCTAATTGCTGTTCTTGAAAAGTTACTTTGTTAGATAGTAGTGCAAAGACACAGCCAAACTGGAAAGGATTTATTAGAGGGTTAGAGAAACAATTTTGTATATTCATTTCTTTCTTTTTTGTTTTTGTTTTTTTCTAACCCAGTATTGTGTCCTCCATCCCTGCCAAGAGACCATTTATTTAAGGTATACAAACTTCAAGCATTTCAGAAATAAAACTTTAGGAACATAGTGATTCTTCCCACTCTAACCTCCCTCGCACCCGTACTCTCACACTTCTTTCTCCTCCCTCTCCTACTACCATTTTTATTTTTTACTAAGATCTATTTTCAATTAACTTTATACACATAAGATTAACCTTACATTAAAAACAGAGTTCAGCAAATAGTATGAAAAGAAAGAAAAAAGCTATTTCTCAGCAGTTGAGACAATGGTTGTCAGTCATCAGATCTCAAAGTGTCAATTTCACTTCTCTTGATTACCTTTTAGGTAATCTATTAATTACCACAGATCAGGGAGAACATATGGTATTTATCTTTTGGAGACTGGCTTTTTCCACTAAGAATAATGTTTTCTAGTTGCATCCAATTTTTGCAAATTACAGGATTTCATTTTTTTATCATTATGTATCATTTCATGGTGTACATATCCCATAATTTCTTTATTCAGTCTTCGGTTGATGCTGGCACCTGGGTTGCTTCCATATATTTACTATTATAAATTGAGCTGTAATAAACAATGGGTCCAGATCACACTTTCATATGCCGATTTCATTTTCTTTGAATAAATTTTCAGGAGTGAGATGGTTGGGTCATTTGGTAGTTCTGTATTCAGACTTATGAGGTATCTACATACTGTCTTTCACAGTACCTGTACCAGTTTACTTTCCCACTAACAGTGGGTTAGAGTAACTTTTTTCCCCATATTTTCACTAGCATTTGTTTGTTGATTTCTGTATGAAAGCTATTCTAACAGGGGTGAGGTGAAACCTCATTGTGGTTTTGATTTGCATTTCCCTGATGGCTAGTGATCCTGAGCACCTTTCCATGTGTCTGTAGGCCATTTTGATTTCCTCTTTGAAAATTGCCTGTTCAAATCCTTTGAACATTTTTTAACTGGATTTTTTAAATTGTTGTTGAGATTCTCGAGCTCTTTGTATAGTCTTGATATTATTCCTTTATTAGTGTTTGAGATGAAATTAAACGATAAATTTATATTGGTGCAAAAATGTGAAATTAATTCATAGTTTTTCATAATAAACATTTTATGAACTTTTAAAGACCCCGAGAGTTAAACAAATATACTATAGATAATACATAACTTTATATACATTTGTGGAATAACTCTTGACTGAACAACATTTTTACTTATTAATTACTAAATTCAAGTTGAAGTAAACAAAATTGGGATCATTAAATTATGGTGCTGATATAAATGATTGAAAGTAAAATCACAAAGTAAAAGATATGTTCTATCCATGAATGCAATTAAATAACTCTATTTTGTTCAGAAAAGATGGAGACAATTAATATTTCTGTTATATCAAAGAACCTGCCAAATAATTCCTAGTAACTTTTAGTAAATCTTAGTAACTGTATGATTATAGCAGTTACACATTAATTAAATGCGGGGAGCAATGTTTAATTCTCATTTCTGGAAATCATCAGAAGATAAGCAGTTCTTTTAACTTTTTCTTTAAATCGAAGAGTTGAATAAAGTATTTCTTGACCATGAAGTAATGAAATATTTGGCCACTACTCAGTCTGCTTTTAAGCTTTTTTTTTTTTTTTTTTTTTGAGATTTATTTGTCACGCAGAGATTTAGAGAGTGGCAGAGACAGGGAGAGAGAGAGAGAGAGAGAGAGAGAGAGAAAGAAAGTCTTCTATCTGCTGGTTTACCCCCTAAATGGCCGCAACAGCTGGAGCTGGGCCAATCCAAAACCAGGTGCCTGGAGCTTCCTCCAGGTCTCGTATGCGAATGCAGAGGCCCAAGGACTTGGTCCGTCTTCTACTGCTTTCCCAGGCTATAGGAGAGAGCTATATTGGAAGTGGAGCAGGCGGCCTGGAACTGGTACCCAAATGGGATGCCAGCACTGCAGGTGGCAGCTTTACCTGCTATGCTACAACACAAGCCCTGCCTTTAAGCTTTAACATCAGTTTCTTCATGAGCTATGTTTCACACCTATTACCTTGCTATCTTTCTTCTTTGGCGTAATTGTAATTGCCACTTCCTGTAACCAGGGTGACAGGAGAAAATATGACTTGGTGGTCCTGCTTCTTCTGTACAGTTTTTACTAAATAAATCAAGGTGTATGGATGATACAGAAATGTTGAGCGCCTTGAATTACAAAATTTCCTGAAAATGTTCAGATTCAATTTCATACTTAATTTATCTATGTGACTCAACAAAAATCACTTAGCCACATAAAAATACTTAACATTTCAAATTGGAAAATTACTGCACTAATATCATTAGTAAGAACTATCATCAACAACATGAAAAACACTCAAATATTTCTAATCCAGAAAATTTTAATTACCTAACCATGTTAAAAAGTAACAGAATCATTTTCCCAGCTGCTTTTATATTGCTTATAAAAAAGCCCTTGAGTACAATGATAAGTTAAATGCTACTTTTGTATTCATGAAAAAGGAAGCAGTCTAAAAAGAGTGCAGCTGCCTCAATACTTTCAAGAAAACCTTTTATCTTTTGCATAATCACACACAGACTCACTAGCATGCATGTGGATACATGCACCACCTCCCCCCTCCACAAACTTGGGAAAGAAGAGCAACTTTTATCCTATTCTGCATTTTATTAAAATACACCTCAGTATATCAGTTGTTAATAGATAAATTTACAGAATAGAACTTTAAAATAAAATTATTACATACTTAATATTTGTTATTACTTTTGAAATATTCAAAAGATAGTAGGTTTATCTTAGATATAATGAACTGTATTTAATGCAGTATTTTTAAAGCCTCATTTTGTTTTGCTAATATTTTTACTGCACAAAAGTATTATGCTTATACTACAAATTTTCTTACAATAATTTGCCTTTCATAGTTTCACAGCCAACTAGGAAGATGACAGGTTTCCTTAATTCCTCCTATATTTCATCTATAAAAACCCAGTATGAAATTCATTTCTGGCATAGTACTCAGAGCCCCAAATGTGGTCAACTCTCCTGCTAAATCAACATAAATGGACCCTAAATCATCTATGTCGTTTAAATATCCATCACACCTGTGACATCTTTCTTTGAAATCACTGTCTTTCTCCATGTGTCATTCTAATTTAGTCTTCATTGAAACCTCCTGGGTTTATCCTTATCCCTGTGAAGTCTTTTTCAAAGTTTCCTTTCATCAGAGGAATCTATGAAAAACTTGTAAATCCAAATCAGACTTTACCTTTGCACTCCAGGCATATAGCTCAAAGCTTATTTGACATGTTCCCACTCATAAGCTATCTCATGCTTAACGCATTCAAAATTCTAAATTTCCATTTGCATTCAGCTTCTCCATTTATAAAATATAATATTTTTTTTAAGTTTCTCAGAATCCAAAACTCAGAGTTATCCTAAACTTTTCACTTTGGTTTTCTTCTAGATTTTCCCTGCCAATATGTACCATTAGTGACTCCTGTTGCTTTTATCTTCAAAATACATACAATATCCAATCATCCCTTTCTACCTTTACTATTATCATGCCAATTCAAGCAACCATTGTATCTTGCATGGATTGTTGTAACATTTTATTTTAGTTTTTAAATTTTTTCTCATCCATGGGATTCTAAGAATATAATAAAAATTTCCTTCCTCTCTGCTTTCCTTCCCTTCCCTGAAACCCTCCCTCCCTCCTCTTCCTACCTTCCTTTCTTCTTTCCTTCCTCTCTACCTCTCCTTCTCTCTCTCTCTCCCTCCCTCCCTCCCTCCCTCCTTCTCTGTCTCTCTCTACATTATAGTCAAGGGCTTAATGATCCACTAAATAAGAATCAACGAAGTGCTCTAGCATTTTCTGGACTTTTAGTCCTGATTTTCAAGTTGTGCCTCTGAGGGATATTCTCAACACAGCAACCAGAATGACGCTCAGCAAAATCAGGGAATCTGTTGCTTGAAACTCTCCCAGAGCTTCCTCCTTTGGTGATTTCAGCTTTCTCTTCCTTACAAGCTATGTAATGTCCCAGAAGGTTTTGTCTATCTCAGAACACTACACATCTCTTAATTTTCCAGCCCCATCTCTTAGGACTTCCTGATTTTTCATTCCATTCTAAGCACTTGGTGTTTTTGCTAATTGGCAACCAAGCCAAGCATATGCTTCTCTCGGGATGTTTATACAGGTATTTTTCTTTGACTGGATCTTTCTCCTAGTCATGATTCAGGAGACACTTTATTCAGCTCTCTGCCCAAATCTTGTCACACAGATGAGGCTACTCTTTTTTTATGATTCATTTATATATTTGAAAAGCAGAGTTACAGAGGGAGAGACAGAGGGAAATGAGAATATTCTTGAACATATTCTGTGACTCCTCACCAATCTTGTTAGCATTTCCTATGTCATCTCCCTTGTAGAGGTCTGTTTCATAATACTCATCACAATCTTTCGTAAAAAAACCCCTTTCTTTTCTGCTATTATCCCTAAGATTATATCAGCCAACCAGGTATAAAGAAAAATCTCCTCCCCAAAATATTGTTTTTAGACCCTTTTGAGAAGATTTGATTCTACCAGAACAATATTACTAGTATCTGCAGATCTTCAACAGTTACTCATTTCCAGCTATTATCATTTACCTTAAAAAGTTTCCTTATTGTTTCCCTTTCAACATACTGAAGCTAAATTTTACCTATTTGTTCAACTGACAGGAGTTTTCATTGTCATAATACTGATGGTTATTTCACTGTTTCTCTTACAGTATTTCTTAATTAATTCTCTTAGGTTTTCTCAATTTCAAAAATAATAACTAATAATACTTTCCTTAATTGTTTATATTGCTATTTAGAGTGAAATCATTATTGTATTTATATAGCCTCTTGTTTTTTGTTTTTTTTTTCTTGACAGGCAGAGTTAGACAGTGAGAGAGACAGACAAAGAGAAAGGTCCTCCTTTTCCATTGGTTCACCCCCCAAATGGCCGTCACGGCCGGCGCGCTGTGGCCAGCGTGCTGCGCCAATCCAAAGCCAGAAGCTAGGTGCTTTTTCCTGGTCTCCCATGGGGGTGCAGGGTCCTAGCACTTGGGCCATCCTCCACCGCCTTTCCAGCCCACAGCAGAGAGCTGGACTGGAAGAGGAGCAACCAGGACAGAATCCGGCACCCCAATCGGGACTAGAACCCGGGGTGCCTACGCCACAGGCAGAGGATCAGCCAAGTGAGCCGTGGCGGCTCTTGTTGTTCTAGGGTTTTTTCCCCAGGTTTTCTGGAGCAATTCCTAAAAATAGTACATACACACATTCACACACACATGCATAAAACAATTTTTTAAATGAAAATTCCTTTATGCTTTCTAATTATAAAATGTTTCAAAATTTTCATCTACAATAAAGTTTGATAATCTTATATAACATAATAAGGTGGTATAAATATTCTTGATGGTTATATTACTTTTCTTTTACCAAATATACTTCCATTATTTAATAACTTTGTTTAAAGAAAATGCAGTGACTTCATTACCCAGTAACTAGCACAATGGAATAAAAATATAGAAAAATCAAATGAAATAACAGAAAATGCTGTTTAAATTAAAACATAGCATAAACTTAGCATGATAGTTAAAGAGTGAATATAATGAATAATGCATTACATGCGGTCAACATTAATTTAAAGTGTAGGTAACCACACAATGGTAGTCACTGATGTAAAAGATCTATAGAGGGAGAGATATGAATAGCTTTCATGGGCACATAAAGTACAAAAATAGAAGTAAATCAAAGATTAGATTTTTTCATCATATTTTACAATGTGATATAATAATATGTTTTATTATAGCAATCATTATAGTTTTTATTTTACTTAATATTGAGTCAAAACAGTGGCCCTGTCTGGGAAAAATCAACTTTAATTTAACTCAGGTGAATGTTGGTCATTATTCACCATTCATTAATTCCTTATTATGGCACTGCCTTTCAATTGATGTAGGGCAGGCCTCTTTTCAAATAGAGACCACATGTTTTTGGAATGTCCAAAACTTAATGCTATGCTAAGGTAATAATTATAACAGCATTTATCAAAGTAGTTGTCTCAAAAGAGCCATGTGCTCCTTCTCCTCTCCAGTTGTTAAAAATGGAAGGAGACTAGAAAATTAAAAGTAAAATTTCAAGGATGAAGGGACAGAACAAAATATTAATCTGTTTCCAGCTGATTTAATGTAACCACTTAGTCTTACTTTGAAGTGAGCAAAGAGCCTATCCTTAGGGAGAAAAGAACGAACATAAAGGAGCATTTTAAAAGTCTCTCATCTTCTGTGGAATATTTGTTTCTAAAATTGCCCATTCTTCTTAGTCTCAGAATTTAAAGATTTCCAACTAGGCTTTGAAACTGATATGTTCTTGAAGTTGTTAGAATCAAGTGGAAACGTTCCATCCTTATTAAAGCAATTTCATTATGATAAACAATTACTATAAGTTGCTCTGAAATATCTATAATCAAATGTCTGCAAATGTATTTCATTTCTTTACCTAAAATATTTTCCCTGACATCATTTTTAAATTTAAGTAAAGCATTAGTAATTCATATAAAAACTTAACTCAATGCCAATGCTAAGATGCAATTTAATGTTTTATATGTGTAGAATATTAAGTAAACAAAAATCAGATTGAATAGTTAAATGCACTATCTCCTATCCCAGTTTAGAATGAAAGTTTTTTTTATCCTCAAACAATGATATATTTAGAAAATTTCTCTGCTCTCCAGTATTCATTAGAAAAGAAATCTATAGCACTTTTTAACTGAATCTAATTATTTGAATAAGTTATATGTTGGCTGTTGGCTTTACCACACATTTGTGACAGAGTCAATGATAACTATTATATATTCTATTTGGAGTTACTTTTAAAATTACATTTGCATTAGCTTACAAATTCACAATTTTAATCTCTCTCTTGGGCCCTGCACCCACATGGGAGACCAGGAGGAAGCACCTGGCTCCTGGCTTCTGATCCGCACAGTGCGCTGGCGGCTATGTGCCAGCCGTAGCAGCCACTTAGGGGGTGAACCAACGGAAAAAGGAAGACCTCTCTCTCTCTCTCTCTCACTGTCTAACTCTGTCAAAAAAAAAAAAATCGCTCTTGTTCATGCATTAGCTTTTGCTCTCTCACCCATCCCCCACACATATACACACAAATTTCCTCTTGTAAATGGAGCTAAAGTAATCTAATTACTGTACTAGATTTAAGTAGATGTACTTTCTAGCAATTAGATTTTGAAAGTTCAATTATAAGTGTATGAAATATTCATTCTAATTTTCATCAAATATTGGCAAAGTTCTTTCATTTGAATGAAGCAACTATTCTAAGGAGTAGAGGAGGCAGTGAGGGAATGGCATGTGAGAAGGTAAACTGTCTTATAGCTTACAGAGTTGGGCGAGATGAATGCTGAAATTAAATCAATAGACATCATCATAAACATTTAACTTAAGGAAGACGTTGGAACAGTATTAACACATCCTTTTAGTTTATGGAATAAGAATGAGAGAACTTCTGAAATATTTAAATTACATGAAGTTTGCTTTTGTATTATATTTTGTTGTTTTTTGTTTGTTTTTGTTTTTGCACAAGAAAAACAGTTGTCTTAAGTAGGTTAGTCCAGATTTTTACATGTAAATATTTTATACTATAAATATTGACATACATGCTTTCTCCCTTTATTAATTACTCTCCTTTCTTCTTTTATTAAAATCTGCCTCTTATATGTCACTCATAGTAACAGAAGAGTAAAGTTGGTGTATGTCTCCATTTGACTCCAGTTTGTCATTCACATATACTGCATAATATGAATAAACTTTAATTACACCTACTAATATGTAGCAATAATAAATACCCATGTAAAAATGAAACACCCCTTAGCATAGTTTTGTTCTTATTATATTTACCATGTTACTATCATTCCTGCTCCTTGAAAATGTTGAAACTAGCAAATTTTAACTATTGTATACAAAGAAAGCTACAAATTTTATTCTATCTCTTTGTAAGAGGTCATCCTTCTTTAATGTCTCTGAGAATTTATTTTGTGCAATAATTGTGCTTGATTGTCTTTTTTTATTGCTTTTAAATAAGAATGGGAATGGGGAAATGAGAATCCTTAATCCTGAAAATGATGTGAAAAGTATCTAATGCTTATTTAAAAAAAATATTTAAAATCATTTGAAATGGAAAGTAAGAGAGAGAAAGAGAGCCACAGAGAGATATCTTTCATCTACTGGTTCATTACCCAAATGGCTACAACAGTCAGGGCTGAGCTGGGCCAAAGCCAATAGCTTTTTCCAGTTTTCCCAGGTGGGTGCAGAGGCCCAACCATTTTGGGCCAACTTCTGCTGCTTTTCCCAGGCAATTATTAGTAAGACGGATCAGAAATAGAGCAGCTGTGACTTGAACCAGGGTCATATGGGATGCTGGTGTCACAGCCAGTGGCTTAGCCAGCTACACTACAGTGCCAGTGCCTCTTATGGGCATCGCTGTGGCCTATCCTTTCTACCTGTGACCAAGTAATATAAGAGATAAGAACTCTTTCTCTCTGTTGCTTTGCCTTTCAAATAAATAAATGTGTTTAAAAGTTTTTTAACACACAGAGATAAAATCACCTTCAACTTGCTCATACAAACATTTAGAAAATTTATTTTTATTGTTTATTTTAAAATATATAATCATTTTGCTCTAGAGTCAGAAAAGACTTTAAAACTGTATGACTTCAGGAGCTGGTGTCATGGCATAGCAGGAAAAGCCCCCACATGTGATGGCGGCATTGGTTCAAGTCTCAGTTTCTCACCTTCCAATCCAAATCCCTGCTAACTGCCTGGGAAAGGCAGCAAATGTTGGTGAAAGTGTTTGGGCCCCTGCCACCTACTTGGAAGACCCAAATGAAGCTCTGGATTCCTGGCTTCTGACTTTTACCTGATTCAGCAATGGCGGATGAGGCCATCACCAGAGGAGAGAACTGCTAATGAAAGATCCCTCTCTCTGTAACTCTTTCAAACAAATGAATAAATCTTTAAAAAAAAACAAACAAACTACGATTTTTAGCCACTAATTTTAAACATGAAAGTGTTGTGGGAGAGCTTAGAAAGATAATTTTAAATTATGAGCTGGAAGCCACACCTCCTCACTTTGTGTCACTATGTTCACCTACCTGTCAATCAGGGAACCCCTCCCCAGGAAGTACTTCCTCTTATCCTGAATGTGGGGGTGATGCCACATAAACACTTCCATTTTTCTCAAGCTCATAAAAAGCTAGGAAGAACAGAAGCTCTCGCTTCCTCATAGATTCAGCATGAGCAGAGCAGGAAATGATAATTCCCTTTCCTTGGCCCACTTTCCCAAAATAAAGGCCTAATGAGCCTGTGTATTTTTCTCATTTTGTAAATAAAGTTTATCACACTACATGTCATGTTTGGATCTGTACTTAAAATTCTTCTCTAAGTAAAAGGTGAGAGTCTGGAAAATTAATTTAGATCCAACCTAGCCCACAACAAAAGCACTGAAAAATTTTTAAAGCAAAGATAGCTAAAGCCATAATAGCTAAATACTTACAGAAACTATAAATAACAAAAAAAAGTATCCAAATTTTCTGCCTGTGTTCTTACATTAATTTTTAGTTTTGTCTCTTTACCTTGATTTATCAGCTCCTTGACAACACACTTTGTCTTTGTCTAGGACTCCCACAGTGTCCAACTCAACTTTGCTACACATGACCATTTAATATTTTCTGGTAAGTTTTAAGTGGATGCAGTAAAACGTAAGACTAAGATTCTGTTATTAGAATATGGTGGAGACAAAAGAATAGAGCTATCTCTTCAATGGGAGTATTGGGGGAAGGTGAGAATTGGGCCATCATGACAGATTGGGAAGAAAATTTCTGTCCTAAAATCAGAACATTATTTGCATTGTTGGGAAATGCAGACATTTTTCTTCATACATCCCTAGTAAATGGAAACATCTTCATAAACGACACCCAGCTTGATTCGTATGATACTTTTTTGTATAACAATGAAGGCAAATATAATGCATTTTCATAAGACCCCCTACTTGATCCTTATAAATGATCTTCCCTTTCTAAACCCTCTACGTATACCTGCCTTCTTGATTTTCCATAATAGAAAAATATTTAATTTAATTCATTATCACTAAGAAAAGGGAGACTAATGACTATTCACTAATACTTTCCTCTGTATAGCCATTATTTCAGACTTGTTGAATACTATAAATGTTGATTTGTCATTTTGCATTTTTCCTGATAAACAGCAATGTTCATTTTGCCTTAAATATTTAAAATGTCTAAATTATTTAGTGAGATTAATAGTTGTTTGAGGTTGAAGAGTTTCATAGGTTTCTCTAATGGCTCTACTGGTTGAAGCACACTTATGTTCTAAATATTCAGAAATTAGAGGATGACAGAAAATTCCAATGCCAATATTCTGATTAAAATTGGTGGGCAAAATAGCTTCTGCTTTGAGAATCATGCCTAAGTAATTAGTGGGAAAAATAGGTATTTTATATTCTTGGCTGGCTGCGATCCTCTGAAGCAAACGTACAGAACAAAATGAGTGATTGAATCAAATACTGAATGCATTAACTATCCTCTAACCTCAGTTTTCCTCTTTTAATCTATTTTTTCCTTTAACCCAGATAGAATCTCTCCATATGTTGATTCTCATTCATAAATAGCAGCAATTTTCCCCATATTGCTTTTATGTTACATTTAAAACCCTGAAGTAAATATCATTAACTGTGGTTTTGATTATTAGTCTCAGGCCATCATTATAATAAAAGATTTCCATAGAATTTTCTCTTTATGTGTAAAATAACTACTTCTGTTCTCAATAAGAAAATCTTTTCAGAATCCTTTAAGTGTAATGATTTATCTTAAACAAGACAAGCCAGCAAAGGAAAAGTTTCAGGTAATAACACTTTGTAGCTAAATGTCAAGCTTAAAATTAAATTTTTCTATGTTTATATTTAAAAAAGACTTAAGGGATTTATATTTAAGTAAGAGTTGTATTGCTGTTTAAAGTATTGAAGTCTATAAAAAGAAAGCACATGTAAACAGCACAGAATATAAAAACAGAATAATATATCTGCTTTCAATATTATCTAATAAAAATAGGTCAAATAATATGGAAATTTAACAATTTTGAAATTATTACCTGAATAAATTTGCTACACTAAGGTAAACAGATGTATTACATATGTTTATATGTGTTATTCTAAGTATTGCATTCTATGTGTTTTCATTCAAAATGCAAAATATAAAATTTATAATTTAAATATTAACTTTAAAAATATTTGCAACTACTGTCTCATCTAAAAGAAACAAATGAGTCTTTAAATTTAAGTCCTTCCACAGTTGTTAGAAGGGGATCTTTGAATCCAAAGTTCTTTCACAAAAAATACAACAACAACAACAACAGCAACAACAACAAAAACCATTTCTATTTAGGCCTCTGATATTTTAAGTATCACCTTCCTGGAGGACAGAATAAAAAAAAAAATCCATTGAAATACCAGACTCTGAAAGCTAAATAGAAAAGTTTCATGGAATTTGTTGCTCAAACAAAGGCACATACCAAAATAAATATCAAGCAAACAGTCCAACATCCTGAAAGACTGACAGTAAACAAATATATGAACTTATTTGGCAGGAAATGGCAGATTCCTCAGCTGAATAAATAAATTATCCTAAAAGACTCAACTGTTGTTGAATGAAATTAGAAAAAGGTGAAGACAACATGTAGTCCAGTCAAACTGAGTGCTCAAACTTAGGCCTTTAACAAATAACTAAATTTATGTCTCTATTTTAGTAATAAAAAAAAGATGCAGGTGTGTATACAATTCTGACTCTTTTATTCTTGTCCTCTTGATCTCAACACAAAAAGCAATCCACGTTGGCTGCAATTTTCCTTAGAGCAGATATCTGTGAAAGCAAAAATGTGTTAATGGTGCTCTATTAATGTCACGTCTCGCAGTAGGACTTCCTATGTTGAGAGCCTCATTTTTTGGAGAGTTGTCTTTGCAGGTATTGAGATGGATTGACTTTTGCTTTCTTCAGACACATCTTCCACACAATATTTGCTCCATCCTCCAAGCCAGAGCTCAGAGTGCAGTCCTCCTGCTGTCTTACATGAGAGAGGCACTGTCTCCATTTGTTCTTGCTGCCAGTGCTATTACCTGAGCAGCAGCAGAGACAGATTTCCTTTGGCTTATGTACTCTCAAAGTGCCCTCAGTGTGATCAGACTGTGTGTATCTTTATGTTTGTGCAGCTAATTTTTGGTTGAATTTCTTTTTGCTAAAGATAAGTTTGTAATTCTTACATATTAATAGATTTCCATATCTGGGAAATTCTACCTAGAATAAAATTAATTATAATTGATCCATTGCCAAAACCTAGTGATATTTCAATATTAATATATTTGATATTCTCATTTCCAAATTGAACTAATAATGAATATGTCTATTTCATTGCAATTCTACGTTGCTATTTGCATTCCTTTTTCTCACCTTCTAAAAGTAAGATAATGAGAAATAGAAGTCAAAGAGTTTATACTTTAGCAAAAACATAGGTAAAAATACCATTCTTAATTAGTAAATCATGAATATTTTCAGAGAAGACATGTAACAGCTTCTATCGTGTGATTCTAAAGTTTTAAAGTTAGTTGTTAAGTTAATGGACTGTTAAGAGGCATATTTTAAGAAGCTAGGGAGAATAGGAAATGGAAGAACAAAACAGTACTTCAAAAGGATCCATTTGAGTGGAAACCTAGAAAGATTATATTAAATACTTCCTCTTGGGGTTTCCCAAGCATATGCTCCAGAATTCTAAATTACTTACACTCCACAGAATGAAACTAGCTTATTAAACAGAGCCATTCTAAAGATAAATGCTAGAATAGATACATTTATCTTACGGCAGATTCTCTTCTGATCAATAATTATAAAATCTTCATCATGTTCTTGCAGAAAGCATTAACTGAATATTTTAGAATCTAAATAGTCCTTAGGAATCTTTGAACCACTCCTGAGAGTACATTCCAGAGTATTTGTTCTGCAAAACATTTTTGTAAAGACATAGGTTATGAGGACAAATCAATTGGGGAATTTCTGCAAATTATATTTATCTCATGATTATAAAGTATATTTGTAAAATGAAATCATAAATTTACAGATAAGACAAAAAAAGGGTGTTTAAGAAAATATTTTCCAAACAAAATAATCTGCAGTTATGGTCCCTAACACCAGGTTCATTTGTTTTAAAGACTTTTTTTTCCATTACTTTACTCAATGAGTACTAACTTCAAAGTCAGGATAGCTAGAAATATCATTCTCAAGGAGTTTGTTGCCACGTGTTAAAATACTGAAGGCTGGCAGATAATTTACCTTAAAATGTAAATGAGTAAAGTAAAATTAAGCTTTACCCTTCAATAACAGTCATACATTTTAATTCCTATATTATGTCTTAAGTTGAAAAGAATGGAATAAAGTTTCATCTGACTTGTAAATTATTCATAAATTTCCAACTACTCACTGGCATGGCTGGGGGCTGGCAGAAGTTTTTGTACCACAGAACATTGACAATCAATCCCATGTTACTGAAAAGATAAAATTGGGATCCTCTGATCATAACATCTCTTTCAGTAGTCTGCGTTTCAATCATATTTCATAAGAAGATGCTTAGCATACTTGCTTCTTAGAAATGTGTATAGAAAGTGAGCATTGCTCCTGACGAAAACTGCAAGAAATATTATTTCTGAAAGGAAAAACCACAGAAGTCAAATGGATAAAACCTTATCCAAAAAATCCTAACTTTTTTTAAAATGGATGGTTACAAAATTTTAACTAATCTTTACAATTAGAAATGTTGCTCAATGTTGAACATTTTCATTGTGTTTCCACAGTCCCCAAGCAGACAACACTGGATTTATAAAAGATCCTTTTACAATTCTTCCTCAGAGTTGTTTCCTAAAATATTGTTTTATTATCTGTCCCATTATCTGTTAGTCACCAACGTTTCTATAAATTCTCCTAAATGCAAAAAAGTACATATCTGGCTTTAGATTCAATGTATTATTTATTTTAATCACAAAAAAAGTTCTATACTTTAGAATTTAATGATTTTTTGTTTTTCTGATCTATCATTTAGTAATTATATTTATATGGCTAGAGTTAGGTTTAGATGGCTACCATCAAAACATGCTTCCAGGGCCGGCACCACAGCTAACTAGGCTAATCTTCCACCTGCAGTGCTGGCACCTCGGGTTCTAGTCCCTGTTGGGGTGCCGGTTCAGTCCCGGTTGCTCCTCTTCCAGTCCAGCTCTCTGCTGTGGCCTGGGAAGGCAGTGGAGGATGGCCCAAGTGCTTGATCCCTGCACTCCATGGGAGACCAGGAGGAAGCACCTGTCTCCTGGCTTCAGATCAATGCAACGCACCGGCCGTAGTGGCCATATTGGGGTGGTGGGGTGAACCAACGGAAGGAAGACCTTTCTCATCGTCTCTCTCTCTGTGTCTAACTCTGACTGTCAAAAAAAAAAAAAAAAATGTGTCCAAATAGATGGTCAAAACATTTGTTGAATAAATGAGCAAGTAATAATATCAAGCAGTTGTTTCTGTTTTCATATAAATTAATAGAAACAAAGGGACAAAATAGCATCAAGAAATTATATTCTTTTTCCACTAATTTATTCCTCACTACAAAGTTAAAAAGTAATAAAATTAACACTATTTATTAATTAATATTGAAATCCACAGGAGTGGATTGCTAATGCCAAAAAATCATCTGGACATATTTTACCAATATTTGCTAAAATGAGATCATTCAATTTTCAGTAATCCTTTAGAAATCATTTCCCTTTTACAACATAAACATTTTAAAAAGAAATTTCAAAGTGTATAATAATAAAACTAACAATTATTATATATTTGATATATTCAAAATACATTTTTCAAATGTTTCATGAACAAAAACCAAGACTTTTTAAGCCATACATATCACAATTATGAGTCTATAGAATAGCGTCACCACTGCATAAATCATTTTTCTTTCTAGTTAATCTAATTTTATTTTTTGAGTTTCTAATATATTTGCATTGTTTAAAAGTGAAGATCAAATTTTGAAAGTTATTTCAGAGGTTCTATTTTCATCTCTAGTCCTTCCTCTCATTCTTACCCAACTCCTTAATTAAAATATACAAATAGTCTTAAATTTCTACTTTCCTTTGTTCTTTTTAAGTACATTCACTTGTAATTGACATATAATAATTGCTCCAGGGAAAATCAAAAAGCTCAGTAAAAATTTTTAAGAATATGAAATTGAATATGAATTTTAAAATACATTTAATTCGGTGTAAAATTTTTGAAATTAATTTTCCATAAACTTTTTGGGGTGCCCTGGTATACATTCATTGGGTACAGGATGATCTTGTGATATATGTATATGTTGCGGAAAGAATGAACCAGGTCAGAGAATATATCCATCTGATCATGTGCCTATCATTTCTTTTTTTTATGAGAACATCTAAAATCTACTATTTCAGTAATTATGAAAAATACAATTCACCATCTCCATCTGTGCCATAGAGCACCGGAACTTATATTTCCACTGTTGTAGAAATTTTGCACTTTGACTGACATTCCACTCCCACAATCCACCTCAACTGGAAACCAATGTCAACTCCTATCTCCACCAATTCTGCCTTTTTAGGTTCTACATAGAGGTGAGATTATTCAGTATTTGTCTTTGTGTAACTAGCTTATTTCACTTACTGTATTATAATATCCTCCAGATCCAACCATGTTGTTGCAAATGATAACATTTCCTTCTTTCTAAAGCTCAATAGTATTCCTTGGTATATATACCACATTGTCATAATTTATTCCTTCACTGCTGTACACTTTGGTTGTTTCCATAACTTAGCAATCATGAATCCTGACACAACAAATATGTGAGTGCTGACTTCTCTTCAACATACTAATTTCAATTTCTTAGGTCATATACCCAGTAGAGGGATTGCTGGGTCTTTTTCTTTTTAATTTTTTTTTTAATTTATTTATTTGGCAGACAGAGTTAGACAGTGAGAAAGAGAGACAGAGAGAAAGGTCTTCTTTCTGTTGGTTCACCCCCCAAATGGCCACTATGGCCAGAGTTACACAGATCCGAAGCTAGGAGCCAGGTGCTTCCTCCTGGTCTCCCACTTGGGTGCAGGCGCCCAAGCACTTGGGCCATCCTCCACTGCCTTCCCGGGCCACAGCAGAGCTGGATTGGAAGAGGAGCAGGCGGGACTAGAACCCAGTGCCCATATGGGATGCCGGCACTGCAGGCTGAGGATTAGCCAAGTGAGCCATGGCATCGGCCCCAGATTGCTGGGTTTTATGGTAGATTTAATTTTAGCTTTTGAGGAACATGCACAATGTTTTCTAAAATGGCTATACTAATTTGTGGTCCCAGTATCGATGTACAAGGGTTCCTTTTACCCACATCTGCAGTAAAACTTACTTATCACGTTTTATGATGAAAGACGTTCTGACAGGTGTGAGGTGCCAGTTCACTGCAGTTTTGATTTACATGTCCCTAATTACAATGATGGTGAGTATTTTTTCATGTGTTTATTGCTCATTTCTATGTTTTAATTTGAAAAATAATGACTATTTGAGTTGTCCATTTTTTAATCAGGTTATTTTCTTGTTTTGAATTGTTTGAGTTTCTTATATATTTTGTATATTACTGGTTACCAGATGCATAATTTGTGAATATTTTCTATCAAAATATGTTGCATCTCTTTACTTTGTTGTAATCCCTTTTTTTGTTTTGTTTTGTTTTTGTTGTTGTTGTTGTTGTTCTCTCTGCTTTGGAATTTAATCTAAGAAATCATTGCCTAGATCCATGATGTGAATGCATGAATAGTGTCCAAATCAACGCTGTACCTTATGTTTTCTTTTAGAAATTTTAGTTTAAGATTTTTCATTCAAGTCTGTAATCCACTTTGATTTTTATGTAAGGTGATTTTGTATATAGGGAAAATTTTCAACCTCATTCTTCTACATGTAAATATTCAGCTTTTCCAACACCTTTTATAAAAGTTGCTTTCTTTCTTCATCAAGTGTTCTTGGCACTTCTGTCAATAATTGATTGCTCCTAAATGCATAGGTTTGTTATGGATTCTCTATTCTGTTCCATTTGCTCAAATAAACCTTGTAATGCCTTTGCCCTGCTCTTTTGATTAGCATGTAGAGATGAGCTTTATAATGTATTTTGAAATCAGATAGTGTGATATTTACTGCTTTGTTCTTTTCACTAAAAATCACTTTGGCTAGTCAGAGACTTTTGTGATTGCATATGTTTTTTTAAGATTGTTTTCTCTGTGACAAATGATGTTGAAATTTTCAAAGGAATTCCACTGAAAAGGTAGATTACCTTGGATAAATTGGGTGTTTTAACAATAACTGCTCTTCGTACTTATAAGCACAAGATGTCTTTCTGTTCATTTTTTCTGTCTTCAATGTGTTTCATCAATATTTTATCATTTTCAATATAAGATGGTTCATTTCATCAATTCGATTACTTATTTCATCTTATTAATGTTATTGTCAGTTGGATTGTTTCCTTATTTTCTTTATCAGATACTCTATAGAAACATTAATGATTTTGTATATCTTACAAAAATTAATCAGTTTTATTTATCAGTTCTAACAGTTTTTTTTATGGGAGTCTTTGTATTTGCTACATATAAAATCATCTTGTCAAGGGAGACAATATAATGTCCCTATCTGAATGTCTTTTATTTCTTTCCCTTGTGTTATTATTCTAGCTACTAATCACTGATACAGCATTTTATAGAAATAGTGAGAATGGACATCCTTATCTTGTTGCTGATCTTAAAGGAAAATTTTACACTGTTCACTGTTAAATATGATATTGCTGTGGGATCTTGAGGTTGGCTTTTATGTGTTGAGCATCATTCCTTTCATATTTAATTAGTTGAAAAGGAAGATGTTGCATTTTGTCAACTGCTTTTTCTCCATTGATTGGGGTGACCAAATATATCTTTTTTCTTCATTGTATTAATGTATTTAGTCATATATATTGATTTGCATATGTTGAATCATTCCTGCATCCCACTCCATCATGATAAATGAGCCCTTTGAATGTGTGATTTAATATGATTTGCCAATATTTACTAAAGATTTATACATCTAAGTTTATCCAGGATGTTGAACTGCAATTTTCTTTTCATATAGAGTTTTTGTCTGACTTTGGTACCATCTTGATAGGCCTCAAAAAATTAGTATGAAAGTATTCTTACCTTAACAATTTTTTTGGGTCTGAGAAGAATTGATGCCACTCCTTTAAATGATTGGTAGAATTAGCTGTGAAGCTATCTTGTCCTTTTATGGGAGATTTTTTTAACTGATTCAAAAATTTCCAATTTTGCCAATGTGTTCAGGCTTTTTATTTATTCTTATTGTAGTCTTGGTGGGTTATCTATTTCTAATATGTATATCACTACTGATGTCACAGACATGCAAAGGGTTGTAAGAGAGCACTATGTAGTATCAATATGGCATGACAGTTATACACCAAAAAAAAAAAAATGGATAAACTAGAAAAATTGCAAGCATTTCAAAGAATATTATTCAGTAAATGAAAATTTACTAGTATTGTATTGGTATGAAAGTAGCATTTCCAAATTGTCTTCCAACGGTTTACTTTGCTAAGTCCTTTAGAAATAAATTTCTCATTTATAGTTTATAGAAATATATGACATAAAGGCAAATATCATTATTTACAGAAAGTAATTTTATTGTATTTTTATTATTTTATAAAATAAGTAAATATTAAAATCCTTAAAATTCTGATTTGCAATGATGTTTAATCTTTTTTAGAAATTAAGAAATTCACCTGATTAAAAGAAAACATCTCAGATCAAAAGGCACACAATAAACTTGAAGGCATTTTCTATTCCTCATATTTCTTACAAAGCTGTTTTGACATTTGGAGAATAATCTAAACAGGAAAAAAAACATAGGATTTTAATAAAGACAGTGACTGGTACCTATCCAAGTCATTATACAAGCAGTTTTAGACCTTTTGGTAGAGGATTTAAGCATTTATGTATGAGGCATTTATTCTGAAATAACTAAAAGATACCCATTTCATTGTATAGGAATCAAAGTTTATTGCAGAAAATCTTGAGTAGGACTCTTGTGACTGTACCAAGGCAAAACAAGAATACAATACATGAAGGACACTTCTCTGAAGATTCAAAAAGAGTAGCTTGAAAAAATTACTTAAAGACATTTTTTTGCTTAGAACCTATTAAATGCTATTTAGTATTTCCTGAACACATTTTATGAAAAGTTCTTTTAAAAGAAATTCTCAGTGCTTTAATATTTTTAAAATTCTTTAGAACATATTACCATAGAATATAGCTTTTGTAAATATGTCAAAGCCTACTTAAAGAAAGTGCATTTGGAAATGTCACAGCTATATTTTCGGTTTGATTGTTTACCTTTTTAAAATATATAACTAGTTTCATAACTAAAAATACAATCCATTTTAATCTGAGTATCTAGTCCCAAAGGGAATACATAAAGAATACATTTGATATGTGTAATATGGTGAATATGAAGCATTGAATATATATGTTACACTGAATAATGATGAGATATTTTATTCTGGGGTTAGTGTTATGGCACAGTGGGTTGAGCCAGTACTTGCTATGCCACCAACCCATATCACAAGTCTGATTCAACTCCCAGCTGTACCTATTCTCATCCAGTTTCCTGCTAACATGCCTGGGAAAGCAGTAAAAGATGGTTCAAGTTCACGAGTATCTGCCACCCATGAGGAAGAACAGGATGGTTTCATTCAGTATGGTTCAGTCATGGCAGTGGCCACTAAGGCAGTGAACCAGTGGATGGAAAATTCTCTCTCTCTCTCCTCTCTCTCTTCTCTCTCTCTCTCTCTCTCAGCTGTCTTTCAAATAAGTGAACAGATATTTAAGGAAATATATTTTGTATTATCCAATATATCTGAAATATTGCCATTTAAATATGTGATCAGTGTAAAGTTGTATGAAGATATTTATTTTTCATCCTAAGCTTTAGGAATCTAATGTTTATTTTTACTTTTAAAGCAGCTCTTTGATGATTCAGTATTTCATGTAACTGTTAGTCACTTGTAGCTACTGGCTACCAAATTCACAGTACAGCCAAGCTTTGCTTCAGGCAGCTATCCATCATAATCACACACTTTTGCAATTTAATATTACCGCCTTTCATACCATCATATTATTTATTTACCTACATTTTTTAAAAAGAGATGATGACTTCATAAAGCTTTCTTGAAGGTGATTTTGAAATCTAATTGACTTTATTGTGATATACCTGATATAAAATTAAATAACCCATGCTAGCCATACAGTTCTATGTATAGGATACTACCTAAATTCTGCGCACATGCCCCTGGAATAAGACATAGCTGCAGTTCTTTCTCTGCCTACTCAGGCTGGGTGAGGGCACACCCTCCCAATGGAATGCAGAGGCAAAAGGCAGCAGGGTGTATGTAACTATCTCGTTTCTCCTACTGTTTGATAGGAATCAGCTTGCTGTCCCCCACCCCTATCTCCCACCCCACCCCACCCCGGTACATAGGGTTTGGTTTTGCCTGTTCATATGGCAGGCTTTGGTTAATGTATTGCTCTGCCTATGTGCTTGCTAGCTTCTAGAATTCCTTGTAATAAAAATTGCTGGCCGAGAGCGCTCTGGTGGCATTCTCTTCTGATGGAGGCTCCTGTGTCCCATCTCTTCATTTGAAAAACCCCACAGTTCTATGAGATTTGACGGTTACACAGAAGCATGGAACTACCACTACAGTCAAATGCAGAAAATTCCCACCAACTCAAACATTATTTTATGTATCTTTTTTTAAAGATTTATTTATTTATTTGAAAGAGTTACACAGAGAGAGGAGAGGCAGAGAGAAAGAGAGAGAGGTCTTCCATCTGCTGGTTCACTCCCCAATTGGCTGTGATGGCCAGAGCTGTACTGATCTGAAGCCAGGAGCCAGGAGCTTCTTCCAGGTCTCCCACGTGGGTGCAGGGGCCCAAGGACTTGGGCCATCTTCTACTGCTTTCCCAGGCCATAGCAGAGAGCTAGATTAGAAGCAAGGCAGCTGGGTTTCTAACCAGCACCCATATTGGATGCCTGTGCTTCAGGCCAGGGTGTTAACCCGCTGTGCCACAGTGCTGGCCCCTATTTTATGTATCTTTACAGTCACCGCACCCTCCTGCTTTCTAAGTGCCAATCAATTCCTGCATTTTTTTCTGTCACTTGAGATTAATGTTGGGACAAGTTGAGATTAATGTTGGGACAAGAGTTTGACCTAGTGGTTAAATTTTAGTTAAGATCTCATGTGCCAAATGGGAATATCTGGATTTAATACACTGCTCTGGCCCTTGACTTCAACTTCCTCCATTTTAGACCATTTTAGATGGTAGGTGATGGTTCAAATCATTTGGTTCCTGCTATCTGTGTGGAAACTGGCATCCCATATTGGAGAGTAGGTTTCAGTCCTGGGCTTCCAATCCAGTTCCCAGATAATGTGCCTGGGAAAACAGCAAAAAATGTCTGAGTACATGTGCTCTTGCCACCTGTATGGGAGACTCAGAGGAGTTTTGGGATAGTGGCTTCAGCCTGGGCCATTATTGACTGTTGTGACCATTTAGGAAGTGAACCAGCTGATAGAATATTCTCTCTTTCTCTCATTCTTTCTTTCTCTGAATCTGGCTTGACACATAATACTGCCTGCCACATAAATACATATTTTTTAAATTAACATACTTGAAATTTCCAGGCATAGTTGTTAATTTTTCTGTTTTCTTATATCAACAATTCATTTTTAAATTTTAGTAGTCCATACACATTTAGAATATTTTATGACTCTTGATAGACAAATTCACTTTATTATGTGGCCTTCCTCATTTCTTTTTTTAAAATTTTTTGACAGGTAGAGATATAGATAGTCAGAGAGTGAGACAGAGAGAAAAGTCTTCCTTCCGTTGGTTCACCCCCAAAATGGACAATACAGCTGGCACTGCGCCGATCCGAAGCCAGAAGCCAGGTGCTTCCTCCTGGTCTCCCATGTGGGTGCAGGGGCCCAAGCACCTGGGCCATCCTCCACTGCCCTCTGGGGCCACAGCAGAGAGCTGGACTGGAAGAGGAGCAACCAGGACTAGAACCCAGCGCCCATGTGGGATGCTGGTGCTGCAGGCGGAGGATTAACCAAGTGAGCCATTGTGCCTGCCCCCCTCATTTCTAATATACTTGCATTCTATACCACCTGATATTGGTATTGCCATTCATGTTCTTAATTATTAGATTGTGTATGGTACATTGACTTCATTCATCTCATTTTAACATAATTATACTCAATATTTAAAATAATTTTTATATAGATGACATGTAATTGGCTTTTACTTTCATACATTGTTAATTGGGGTATTTCCATAATTCATTAGCAATTTCAATACATTTGGGTTTTGTAGACAACTTTGTTATTTGTATTCAATTTGTCATATTTTTCTTTGTTTTTTTCTTTTAAATTAATTGAATGTTTCTTTGCTCAGTTTTATTTCTAGTATTGACTTAGCCACACTCCTGTTTTATTTTTAACGCTGATACAGAATTTTCAAAATCATTGATCATATTCAAGTTATATTTAATGCCTGATATATAATACAAAAATATACATGATGTATAAATTTTACCACTTTCATTTCTTCATTATTTTTTGGTCATAAATTTTACTTCTACATATCCAAGGAACCCTAAAATGCAGTTATTTTATTTTGTTTTTAATAATCATCTTTTCAAAAAGTAAAAATGAGAAAAATTAGTATTTGCACACACAGAAATAGCATTACTTATTACTTATAATAGATCTGTTTCTACGTGGTTAAAGTTTTCTACAGTCTGCGTAGAACTTCCTTGAATTTTCCTTCTGGTGCATGCTACTAGCTCTGAATTCTCTCAGTTCTGATTTGTTTCAGTAAGTATTCACCTTTTTATGGAAGATATTTTGCTGAACATAAAAGTTTTATGTTATCCTCCAGATCCTTTAGATTATTCCACTCTATTTTGTTTTTGTTTGTTTGTTTCTGATAACAATTGGTACTGCTTCTTTTTTTTTAAATTTATTTATTTATTTATTTTTATTTTTGACAGGCAGAGTGGACAGTGAGAGAGAGACAGAGAGAAAGGTCTTCCTTTGCCATTGGTTCACCCTCCAATGGCCGCCGTGGTAGCACGCTGCGGCCTGTGCACCGCGCTGATCCGATGGCAGGAGCCAGGTGCTTCTCCTGGTCTCCCATGCGGGTGCAGGGCCCAAGCACTTGGGCCATCCTCCACTGCCCTCCCGGGCCACAGCAGAGAGCTGGCCTGGAAGAGGGGCAACCGGGACAGGATCGGTGCCCCAACCGGGACTAGAACCCGGTGTGCCGGCGCCGCAAGGCGGAGGATTAGCCTAGTGACCCACGGCGCTGGCCGGTACTGCTTCTTACTATCATTCTATGTTTGTTCTGCTAGGGATTTACAGTGATTATCCATACAAAGGGAAAGGGCATTCAGTAGATTGACAGGATTTGCTCATTGTTTTCCAAATTCTTTTTCATTCTTCCCTTTGCTGTTCTCTTCTGCAACATCAGTTGCACATAAATTGGACTGCTTGTTATGGGAGTAACTCATGTAAGATTAATTTGTTTTGTTAAAAGCAGTTTTGTGCTTTGGTATAGGTATTGCTTTGGACCAGATCTTGTTCTCCCCCTTCCATTATATTTGTCAAAGCTCTATCCCAGTGCACTGATGAGTGTTGCTCTATAGGAAGTCACCAGAGAGCTCTCCTCTCCTGTGCATGCATGGAGGAAAGGCCCTGAGAGAACACAGTGGAAAGGCAGCTGCCCTTAGACATGAGGATAACTTTCACCAGAACCCAAACAGGCGGATATCCTGATCTAAGAGTTCCAGCCTCCATAACTGTAAGAAAAGAAATTCTGTGATTTGTGACACTTAGTTAATGGTATTTTGTTAACATAGTGTGAGCTAATACAGGTATTCTTTATTGATATTTATACAAATTTATTAATTATGTAACCTCTGGTGTTTGATCAGCTTTTGCTTCACCTACTGGGTATTCCAATATAGAAATATATTTTTAATCTTTAGATGTCTCATTTGGTTGTTCTTTATCTTCAATTTGTTTTTTCTATTATGCCTTTTTGTATTTTTTTAAAAAAACTTGTATAATACAGAGATTAATGGTATGTTTATTTTGCTGAGCTAACTGATATTTCCCAAAATTTCCTTTCCTGTAAATTTCCAGCTAAGGCAACAAGAAACTGTCCTGTAGGGGAGTGGAAGGTGGAGGTCTACCAAAATCATTTCTGTAGCTCCTAAACAGTATTCCTGTCTCACCTAACTGGTATAAAGGGACGGTCAGGCCAGCAACCACTTCACCTTCTCTGGGCTCCTCCTTCAGTTACTCTGGGATTATTAGCTTCTTAGTTGTGTATTTAGTTCTCTGATGAAAGTTACCTGCTTTTTCAGGAACTTTACCATCACAATTGATGATGCCTCAGCACAACTGATTTGCTAAGCTTGAAAAACATCTAAAGCACCAGGAAGCAAGACAGCTATCTTAGCTTAGAGAGATTGCTTATTCATTCAGTTTCTAGAATTGAATACAGTCAAACCCACAAATAAATAAATGCACAAATATATATACATATATGCATTTATACATATTTATTTGATACAAACATTTAAACTATTTCTAAGTTCTATCAA
Source organism: Lepus europaeus (assembly GCF_033115175.1). Classification (NCBI taxonomy): domain Eukaryota; kingdom Metazoa; phylum Chordata; class Mammalia; order Lagomorpha; family Leporidae; genus Lepus; species Lepus europaeus. The sequence goes on along the minus strand of NC_084834.1, from coordinate 43,726,289 downwards.
CTTATTTGCATGCTATATGTGTCTTAGTTAATTGCCTTATTTTAGTTTTTATAACAGTTCTCCTCACTTGGTTTACAGTTCTAATTCTTTGTATGACTAGTGACTGTTTTATTTGATCCCAGACATTTCACATATTTTATTGTTGAGCATTTAGATTTCACTGACTTCCTTTTAAAGACTATTGAAGCTCATTTTGTGGGCAGTTAATTTACCATATGAGTAACCTTATTTCTTTTTTTAAGATTTATTTACTTATTTGAAAGGCAGAGTTATAGAGAGGAAGAGGAAGAGAGAGAGAAAAAGAAAGAGAGATAGGTCTTCCATCTGCTGGTCACCTCCCCAAATGGCCACAATGGCCAGAGCTGGGCAAGTCCAAAGCCAGGAGCCACGAGCTTCTTCCAGGTCTCCCATGCAAGGTGCAGGGGCCCAAGCACTTCAGCCATCTTCCACTACTTTCCCATATGCCATAGCATAGTGCTGTATCGGAAGTGGAGCAGCTGGAACTCAAACTGGTGCCCATATGAGATGCTCATTGCAGGTGGCGGCTTTACCCACTATACCACAGTGCCGGCCCCTCCTTATTTCTTAATTATTAGTTTGCTCTTTAGTCTTGTTGGGAGAAGTACAGAGTTGGCTTTACTCAAGCGCTAATACAGATCCACTGTCCAACCGTGACCCTTTTGAGGCTTCTGTTGATTGTTTTCTGTGCTCTTCTTCTATGCTCAACAATGGTCTTTACTCTTTATGCAGAGACTTCTACTGTCTTCCATCCTTGCATGTGCTCTTGGAATTACTCTTGTAGCAAATTGCCCACAGTTGATATCTGTGGCTTTGTGAGGTTTCACGCTAAGGCTGTGCAGATTAATATTCAGTTGAGAAAAGGGAAGGTCACTATATGTATTGCTTTCACAGTTCCCTTCTTTCAGCTGATCTAATATTCTACCATTCAAATTGTAAATGCCTCAGTCTACCCTGATTCCTGCCTGTGTCTCTTTAATGCAAGATTGCCATACTTTGGTTTGATTCAGTCTTCTCGTTTTGTTATCCAGAACTTACCTCCATATAAAAAGGCAAAGCAATTTAGGCCTAATCTCTCTCTCAGGGAATATAATCCTCTGATTCACATCATTCCAGTGAATGGAAAAGTTGTTTATTTATTCATCATTTCATATATTTTCTCAAGAAATCTATTTGTTTGCATTGTGAGATAAGCTGCATGCCAATTATTTGTTTATAGGATTTGTAATAATCACTGATGTGGGAAAAATTAAAAGTAAAGAACATTCATTCCTGTATATTTTCTGCTTTGTATCAGAAATAGGATTAATGCGGGATGGCCTTGAGACAACAGGTATGAACACAAGAAAAAGTATTTTCTAAATGGCAAAAATTTATATAATTAGTACATATTTAAAAGGTGGACAGTTAAGAAACATTTTAAACTAAAATATTGATTTAAAAACAGGTGGCTAATGGAACATCCTACTAAAATTATGGTACAGAATGTAAAAAAGAACTAGAGTTTATAGGAGAGAAGGTGAAGGTATATAAAGATTCAGCAATTTTTTTAAATCACACATTGCAGTGAAATATTTAACCAATTGATGAATAAAGATGTAAAACAATGTAAATATAGTATGAGAGGAACAGTTCTACACAGGCAAGCTTATTTGTCCCGGTTAACCTCAGAACCTGGAAGGATCATCCCAAAATTGACAAAATCATCAGGGTCAAATTTTTGTTTGGTTTGTCGGCTTTTGTCATAGAAAAAACCTTTCAGTGCATTGGGGGCAACTTCTTTAAACATAAACTTAATATTTTATTTCCAAAGGTACATGCAAAATTCTCACTTGTATAAAGCAATTGACATTTTAAATGCTGAAGACTAGTCAACAAGTTTTTATTTTTCCTCAAACTGAATATGTAATTATATTCTCATAACACTGCTATGTTTAAAGATGTGTGGGTGAGCATGAAAATGTCCTCCAATTATTTTATTTAATATTTTTAATTAATATTTACTTATTTTCTTTTTATGTCACATACAATTTGTTTCTCAGAATAAGATGAAAAAGTATTGTGATACCTGAATAACAAAATTATCTTTACAACAAACTACAAATGCAAATACCACTCTGTTCTTTCAGATTCATCTTAATAGATGGTCTGATTATTTCTGGGAAATGGTACCTTTGACTGAGCAACTACCAAGTAACATAGACTACGTAGAATTGTATGTATGAATAAGGAGTGATTGTACCTACTGAGCACGAATATTGTGGTTGCTCAATAGAGTAGCGATGTAAAATAACAATAATCAGAAGACATAGGTTTTCTTTTGTTAATAATTAAAAATGTATATTGTAATCTGAGGGAGTAGAATTAAAATTTCTTATAAAATATTTAATATTCATAGTTGTATACATAAAGATATCTAATTGATTGTATACAGTCTGTCACACACAAAATAGCAGGATTTCATGAATTCATGATTTCAGACATTTTGAAGAACTTTTGAAAAAACTGGTCATAATTTTCTTTGGGATATTTGACTTCCAGCCTACACCACCACAAAGAAATAGGAAGGTAAATTTTTGCTAACTTTGAAAACCTAGCTCTCACAGTTTCTTTTCAGAGTGAGTCGAAGTAATGTTCCAAAAGCTGAGACAGTTTAGCCCTGTTGATAAACATTGAAAGCTATAACGACAGAGTTGACTCTTTCTCCACTCTTTATTGGTAAAGCACCCAAAAATATATTTATGAGCTACTATGAAATCATTGACTTATTAGAATGATACAATTATGGGGCTGCTGTTAGGTAAGCCTCTGCCTCTGACACTGGGCATCCATAGGGCCCTGGTTCCATTCCAGCAGCTGCACGTCATATCTAGCTCCCTACTAAAGTGTCAGGGAAGGCAGCAGAGCATGTTCCAAGTTCCCAAGTCCTTGGGCCCCTTGAACCCATATGGGATACATGGATGGAGTTCAGTCTCCAGGCTTTAGCCTGGACCAGCCTCTGCCTTTGAGGCTATCTGGGGAATGAACCAGTGAATGGAAACTTTCTGTCTGTCTCTTCCTTTCTCTAGTTCTGCCTTTCAAACAAATAAATAAAACATTAAAAAGAAAGTTTTAAAATAATGTTGTTCTCACAGTACTGATTGGTGCAAGAGTACAATGGAAAGATATCTTGGTGTTTATAGTAATAAAATCTCTTGGATATAGTTCAAAATCCATTCTCCAAACACTGAATTGTGTGTTCCCTAATGCTATTATAGTGACATTTTTGTCTGTTCCGGAAGAACAGATGTCCACTGTTTTGGTTTTGTACGATTCACAGGAGATTGATGCATCTATTCACTAAATGGAAGAAAATTTTAAAAATATTTCTGGCCAAAAATGCTTCATTTAAATTGATTAAGAGTCTAACCCATATAGTAACATAATCAGAACTATGTGTAGTTCCAGTCTTTCCAAATTTGTTGCCAGGTTGAAGAAAAAAACTGAAGTAATTTGACTACCAGAATGAGTTTTATAGTCAAAACCAGAATGATTTTTATAGTACATTATGTAACTGTGCTTGGAAACACAACTGAATTTTCATTAATTTTATATGTATTGAGAAATAGATGTTAAAATTAGAACACTGAGGCATGACACTGATTATTTTAAATCTATGTTATGATTATGTGATTATGTTTCATGTATCATTGTTCTTATTTCTGCACAGGCATGATAGTAGAATTTGCTAATTCAGAGGCTAAAAGACCATATATAGCTTATTGTTTATGTATGTATCTGTGATATGTTGTAGATGGAGAGGAAATTTTTATTGATAACTTCAGACTTTGATTCAGATTTAAAAGAGAAACATGTATTTATTGAAATAGAGGTAGTTCATGGTGATATTTGATTTATTGTTTAAAGAAATTTAAAAACAATGCAAAACTTATCATTAAAAATTCAACTCTATTCAGTTTCATGCTCTTGCTGTTGTTTACCTAGGCTATAATTAATTTGTTTTTGATTCCCTAGTTATTACATGGATTTTTTCCCCCTTCCTTTGTCGATGCCATAAGTTGAAAGGATCCAAATACATTTTTTTAATCTTTTGACAGGCAGAGTGGACAGTGAGAGAGAGAGACAGAGAGAAAGGTCTTCCTTTTCTGTTGGTTCACTCCCCAATGGCCACTCCGGCGGTGCACTGCGGCCTGCACACTGCACTGATCCAAAGCCAGGAGCCAGGTGCTTTTCCTCGTCTCCATGCGGGTGCAGGGCCCAAGGACTTGGAACATCCTCCACTGCACTCCCGGGCCACAGCAGAGAGCTGGCCTGGAAGAGGAGCAACCGGGACAGAATCTGGCACCCCTACCGGGACTAGAACCTGGGGTGCCGGCGCTGCAGGCAGAGGATTAGCCTATTGAGCTGTGGCCCCGGCCCCAATTATCTTTTATCATCCAAGTTTTAATGACTTCTTCCTTCCTGCTTCTCCTTTTCCCTAACTCCTTTCTGCTTTCCTTCCTTCCATTAATGTCTTACTTGGTGATATTTTCATATATCATGTTATATTTGCTTTCTTCAAACAGTTCTGTTGATACCATTAATACTGTGTAGAATATCTTCATGCTTTTGTTTTTGATTCATGTTAGATGATGAATATCTTTTGGATTAACATGATAGAAGAAGAGGGAACAGAAGAGAAAGAAGGGGGACAAAAAGGAGTGGAAGGGAGAGAAGAGAATAGATATCCAGTAATAAGCATGTTATTTTACAGAAGTTTTGTTGATTTTTGCACACACTTATGCTTATTCACAATGTTGAGTAGCTTAGTGCTCTGATTTGAGTAGAAATGCGTGACTACCTTATAATGACTCTTCTTTCTTCTTCCGCTCTTACTCTCTTTTTGTCTCATGAACCTGTGTTCTGTCTGCTAACACTGCTTTAACAACTTCATGTTTTATGGTTCATTCCCTCGGATAAAAAGAGTGAATGAAAATTGTGTACAATCAAAACTTGGACTCACGTGAAAACATATTTATTAAGCATTCATAATGCAATGGTTTAGAGCTTTGCTATGGAACCTTTCCTACACCACTGTTTGGTAGTTTGCAAAAACATTCCTATACTATAAAATGAAGATATACATTTACCTACAGTTCTTATTTTAGCTCATATTTTAACAGAATTTTTGATAATAATCTGATAACTTTAAGCATCATGTGATTTATAACATTACTTACTATATGCCAAAGCCTTCATTTGCTTTAATTCATTTAATAGTGATTATTTATGAAGCAAAATTTTATTAGCATCATTATCATTCTACAGAAGAATTAACTGAAGAAAAGGGAATGTAGGTGACATGTTAATGATCCCAAAATAATAAGTGTCAAAGCAGATATTTCCATGATGACAGTCTTGTTAAATAGCCCTTGGTCTTAGCTGCTTTAAGATAACATGGCGAAATGGAACAGAATAGAAACACCAGAAATCAATCCAAACATCTACAGCCAACTTATATTTGATCAAAGATCCAAAACTAATCCCTGGAATAAGGACAGCCTATTCAATAAATGGTGCTGGGAAAACTGGATCTCCATGTGCAGAAGCTTGAAGCAAGACCCATACCTTTCACCTTACACAAAAATTCACTCAACGTGGATTAAAGACTTAAATCTATGACCCGAAACCATCAAATTATTAGAGAGCATTGGAGAAACTCTGCAAGATATAGGTACAGGCAAAGACTTCTTGGAAAAGACCCCAGGAGCACAGGCAGTCAAAACCAAAATTAACATTTGGGATTGCATCAAATTGAGAAGTTTCTGTACTTCAAAAGAAACAGTCAGGAAAGTGAAGAGGCAACCGACAGAATGGGAAAAAATATTTGCAAACTATACTACAGATAAAGGGTTGATAACCAGAATCTACAAAGAAATCAAGAAAATCCACAACAACAGAACAAACAACCCACTAAAGAGATGGGCCAAGGACCTCAACAGACATTTTTCAAAAGAGGAAATCCAAATGGCCAACAGACACATGAAAAAATGTTCAAGATCACTAGCAATCAGAGAAATGCAAATCAAAACCACAATGAGGTTTCACCTCACCCCGGTGAGAATGGCTCACATCCAGAAATCTACCAACAATAGATGCTGGAGAGGATGTGGGGAAAAAGGGACACTAGCCCACTGTTGGTGGGAATGCAAACTGGTTAGGCCACTATGGAAATCAGTCTGGAGATTCCTCAGAAACCTGAACATAACCCTACCATACAACCCAGCCATCCCACTCCTTGGAATTTACCCAAAGGAAATTAATTTGGCTAATAAAAAAACCATCTGCACATTAATGTTTATTGCAGCCCAATTCACAATAGCTAAGACCTGGAACCAACCCAAATGCCCATCAACAGTAGACTGGATAAAGAAATTATGGGACATGTACTCCATAGAATACTATACAGCAGTAAGGAACAATGAAACCCAGTCATTTGCAACAAGATGGAGGGATCTGGAAAGCATCATGCTGAGTGAATTAAGCCAGTCCCAAAGAGACAAATATCATTTGTTTTCCCTGATCGGTGACAACTGAACACCAAAGGGGAAACCTGTTGAAGTGAAATGGACACTATAAGAAACAATGACCTGATCAGCTTTTGACCTGACTCTAGATGTACAATGTAATACTTTATCCTTTTTAGTATTTGTTGTTGTTGTTGTTGTTCTAGTACTAGTGGTTGTACTCTGTAATTAACACACAATTATTCTTAGGTGTTTAAATGTTAACTGAAAAGTGACCCCTGTTAAATTTCAGAGTGGAAAAAGAGAGGGAGGAGATGTACAATTTGGGACATGCTCAATCGGACTTGCCCCAAATGGTGGAGTTAGAAACGTGCCAGGGGATTCCAATATAATCCCATCAAGGTGGCATGTACCAATGCCATCTCACTAGTCCAAGTGATCAATTTCAGTTCACATTCGATGGCTTGGATAGGTCTAAGAAACAAAGGGATCACACAAACAAGACAAGTGTCTGCTAATACTAACTGATAGAACCAAAAAGGGAGAGAAAGATCCAGCATGGGAAGTGGGATACACAGCAGACTCATAGAATGGCAGATGTCCTAAACAACACTCTGGCCTCAGAATCAGCCCTTAAGGCATTCGGGTCTGGCTGAAGAGCCCATGAGAGTATTGCAGGCATGGAAAGCCAAGATACCATGGAAAAGAAAAAAAAGAACAAGACCTAAATGAAAGATCTCTGTGAGTGAGATCCCAGTGGAAAGAACGGGGCCATCAAAGAAGGAGGTACCTTTCTCTGAAGGGAGGAGAGAACTTCCACTTTGACTGTGACCCTATCGGAATAAGATCAAAGTCAGCGAACCCTAAAGGCTTCCATAGCCCTGGCAACTCATGACTAGAGCCTAGGGAGATTACTGAGGCCATGAACAGGAGTGTCAAATTGTTAAGCCAGCAAAAGGAGTCACTGTGTACTTACATCCCATGTGGGATCTGTCCTTAATGCGAGGTCTAATGTGCAGTGATGCTATAACTAGTACTGAAACAGTATTTTTACACTTTGTGTTTCTGCGTGGGTACAAACTGATGAGATCTTTACTAATTATATACTGAATCGATCTTCTGTATATAAAGATATTTGGAAATGAAAAAAAAAAAACAAAACAAAACCTGGTGTTAAATTGGAAATGACATAGAAAATTAATTAATTTTTTTAAAAAAATATTATGTAGGATCTCTGTCTTTAATGTGCTGTACACTCTTATTTAATGCTATAACCAATACTCCAACAGTATTTTTTTTTCTTTTTTTTTTTCTCACTTTGTGTTGCTATATGGGGGCAAACTGTTGAAATCGTTACCCAATTTATACTAAACTGATCTTTTGTATATAAAGAGAATTGAAAATGAATCATGATATGATTGGGAGAGGGAGCGGGAAAGGGGAGGGTTGTGGGTGGGAGGGAAGTTTTGGGAGGGGTAAGCCATTGTAACCCATGAGCTGTACCTTGGAAATTTATATTCATTAAATAACTAAAAAAAAAAAAAAGATAACATGGCGAGTGACTTCAGGGTAGCAGCTAAAGCAACTCCACCTGAATCATCAAACCTGTTTTTATTTTCTTTCTGCAGAGCTAGAGGAGTGTATAGGCATTATTCTTCTCTGTTGTTTTATATAGTTTTGAATTTTAACTGCTGAACATTTGATGGAGGTTAGCATGGTTAATTCATTTCTTAATTAGCAAGCAGTTATTTCTGAAAAGGAAATGTCTACTTGGCGTAAAGATCCTCAAGAAAAGATGAGGAGATGGTTCACTTCTCCTTTACCCATACCCAGCATTCCAGATCCTTCCGTACTCAGGACCTCGCCCAGGAAAGTGCCTGAATCATACTCCATTATATTAATTTCAGCTGAGGGTAAGTTTGACCTACTCTTTCCCATTAAAACACACACACCCTTGAGGGCTGCTGCTGTTGTGCAAAGAGGTAAGCAGACTCTTGGGACAGAACCGTTAGAGTCCTAAGTATTTCTGCTCTATTTTTTGACCTAGCTTCCTGCTACTGCACCTGGAAGGGCAGGAGAAGATGGCCCATGTACATGGCCCTTGCCACTCTTTTGCAAGACCAGGATGGATTTCCTGGCTCCTGGCCTCAGCCTGGGCAGCCCTGGCTGTGTGGCCATTTAGGAAGCAAACTGGCTGATGGTAGAGTCTCTCTCTCTCTCTCTCTCTCTCTCTCTCTCTCTGTGTGTGTGTGTGTGACTTCCTCTCTCTCTATTTTTCAGCCTTTCAAATAAATAAATAAATCTTTGAAACAAACAGAACTCCATAACTTTAAAGTGTCGTATTTAATTTGATATAGTTCATTTTTAATTAGTTAGCCTTTGAATCCTCACATTTCATTTTCCCTTTGTACATCTACTTTTGATTATATCTCTTGAGTTTTTTCTTTCTTTTTCTGCTCCTTTAATTACTCGTAATTTATTTAATTTATTTTTTTATCTGATGTTTTCCAAGACAAGGGCTGGGCAAAGGCTAGTGAGACATTTGCTGTAGGAGTCAAAATTTATGAAGGCACTAAAACTCAGTAATATATAAAACCAGTTTATTCATTATATATGATATTTTAAATTATTATACATATAAATAACAATATCATATAATAATCTATAATATTTTTGCTTAGCATTTTAGCATAATCAAGGACAGATAATACTTGTAGGCTGGCTACTTACTTTGGTAAATATAAATATTTATTGGAAAAAGCACCAGGATTATTTGGGTGAGCTGAGTGAGATAGACTTGTGCAAGTGCAAGGTCAATTCTTGCTGTATTTAAAAGTTTGCTAATTTTTATCATGAATTATATATATTTTAGATATTTGAATAAAATAAAATAATATTTATATTCATTATGTGATTATTTTGTACTCCTTTGAGCATTCCACCCTGAAATAGCTTCTTCACTCAAGCTCTCCTAGTGGGGATACATGAGTTATTTTTTTATTTAAGTAATCCTTGAGTCCAATTCTATACTCTAATTATTGTTTGTCTCATGAGACCCACAACTTAAAGTTCTGATAAGTCAATCTCTTTTCTAGACAAATTTTAATACATATTAATGTATTAATGGGCTTTTAATATATAGTCTATGCAAAACTGTGAAAATTATGGCATGAGGCAAAAATTGAAAGCACAAGTTCTACACATCTCTTTTATTTTCCAAATGAAAGAAAGCAAATCTTTAATATATCAAACTAGGATGAATCCCAGTATGTAACACTTGAGATATCCTTCATTTTACTTAAAACAATGGAAAGATACAATCTAAAATCTTGATCTGAATGATTTTCACAACTTAACTAGAAGTATGAATAGTTCTTCTAAAGAATGAAAATCCTCAAACTATCATTACTCTTTGCTAGTGGCTTTGGTGAACTCCAGTCCTCCAAAAAACGATAGCCATGGGTGGTCCACTTTAAAATAAGATCTTCTTGATCTAGGATCCAGCACAAAGGTGGAGCATTCATGAATGGGATTATGCCAATATAAGAAATAGGAGAGCTTCCTCTTTCTCTGCTCTCCACATGTGAGGACTCAGTAAAGCTGACTTTCTGGAGACCCAAAGTCCAGTCATGATCTAACGTGAATCTGGCACTTTCATTTTAGACTTCTTACCTCTGAACTATAAGATACACATGCATGTTTTTTAAGACCCTCTGTTTATGTCATTTTGTTATAGCAACCTGAATTAAGATACATATCTATGCTCAGCTTTTGTTCTTAGAAGTCAAGAAATGCACTGGGCTTTTTAGGAAAAATTTTTGGTGTCAGCTGCATGTGAGGCTGATTTTTTTCTACCTTATTACTCTTGTTGCACTTGTATGCTCTAATTCAACACGCCCATTGTACACATATGCAAACTTCAACCCCTCAGAGTTAAGTATAGAACACTAATTTTCCTTCTGGAAAGGTATTCAGAGTTTGTGTATATTGGAACTTCTTCAATAAATTATTTTATATTTTAGGAATGCCAAGTAATGTTTATTCTTACAGAATCATGTAGGGTTAGTCATTCTATTGTAGTGGTATTTAATAAAAGTTTACAGCACCAAAAAGGAAAACTTTCAAAATGAATGGATAAATTAAATTGTTCCTTTTTTGAAACTGGGTAATATTTACTGTTTTCTTCCTAAACACAATTTGCCTATCTGAATCCATCTAGAAGGAAATTCCCCAAAATCTATCCTCTTGAGGACATTCTATCTAGGTGCTATTTGTTGAGGGTGAACAATATTTGAGCTAAGAATAGACCTACTATTGAGCCATATTTTCTGCCATCACAATGTAAAAGTTTCTGCTTTCACAAGCTCTGGTCTCCTACTGGTTTGTCCTTTCCTTCAAACAGAGAATGCTCCCACTACTGACTGCTTCCTTTTTATCAGTCTTTGTGTCTCTGGCATCTCCTATTGATTTCACCCTTCCATCCTTTGAGAGCTTCTGTTTGGATTGCGGAAGACTTTCAATACCACGTTTGTATTTTCAGTTTTGCAGGCCAATCACAGGGATCCAATCCAATTTGGAGAGAGGATCAGTTTATTTTAGGCTTCATATTTAGGGCACATATGCTCTGGTTTTGATAGCTTCTTTTCTCAAAATTTATTTTCTTTTATTTGAAAGCAGAGAGAGAGAGAGAGAGAGAGAGAGAGAGAGAGAGAGACTCTTCCATCCTTTGGTTCACTTCCCAAATGGCTGCAAATGCAAATGGTTAGGGTTGAGCCTACCAGGAGCTTCATCAGGATCTCCCATGGGAGTGCAGAGCCTCCAATTACTTGGGCCATTCTCCACTGCTTTCCTAGGCCATAAGCAGAGAGCTGGATTGGAAGTGGAGAAGCCAAGATTTGAACCAGTGTCCTTAAGAGATTTTGATATTGCAGGCAGTACTTACCCCACTATGCCACAACGCTGTACCTTGCATGTGTGATTTAATTAGATACTAACTCAATAGTTACAATTAATATTTTGATTGACATTTATGTAATCCTTTATTTTAGATTATGTTTCTTGGTTAAATCCAATGAAAGAGCAAGTGGAAGGGGTTTTCAACTACAAACTTTCAAAATATTATTATATTTGATCACATATATGAGAATCATCACAACGCTATGGATTCGATACTATCATCAATTATCTTTTAGGTTAAGTAATTAGAATCCTAGTGACATTGCATAACATTCATAAAATTATGTGGATGGAGCTAGGTTGTGCATCCTGTTGTTTTGGGTACAGATGCCAAACTCTATAAATACCATGTTCCAATGGTGTGCAATAGCTTTTCCATTGTGCAAGTTCTCTGACAAGCCTGTATCACACCAATATTGCATTCCCCACAAAGCATTCCATTCCCCTGGTAAGTTCTATGTTTAGTAACATAAACAGTGGATGAGGGATTCAGAACTACAGACCAAACACATTATTCCTTTCATCTTTCAGATTGTCTACAACATCAGGAGTCAAATGTAAATCAAGGTATGTGATATAAGAATTATTGCATTCACAATAAGAAAATGATCAATTTTCTACAACAGTTTATGTAACCAAAGTGTGAAAATATACCACGACTGCTGCATACAAGAGTCAAAAACAGAATACACATAAAGAATGAGGAAAAATAATTCACATTTGGGTAAAAGAATTCCTTCAAACAAAACATTTGTTTTAACTTTATTTTTTATGTGGGATTTCTGTCAGGTCAAAACAGCCAGTGACATTCACACATCAGAAAGCTATGCCAGTGTTCCATTATATCAGGTGTCAAAGTCAGGATTTTTGCAAACAGTGTAGAATAATTTAAAATAGCGCATTGTCTAGCACTGTCAGTGTGAACTTTACCCAATCAGTGCAGCAAGCTGTAGGTTTCCGTGTGATGATATGTAGTTGACAATAGTTCTAATGTGGCAACATGAAGTCAGGAATTTGATTTTCCATTGCAGTTTTGAGGACAGATAATTGATTTAGATGAAAAAAAATGTAGAGAAAAGAACTAAACTGTAATACTCTCTGCTATCAAGATTATATCAACACTATTTCAATGGGGGATAAAGAGCATTCCTCGTGGTATGGGTTTCTCTTTTGACCTACTGTATAAATAAGAAAAAAGCTAACAACCATAAAATCATATTGGAAAAAAAGAGAACAAAATCCATTCATTTATAAATACATTCTAAAGTTTTTCTCTCTTACAAATTAAACCTGTTATGGTAATAAGCCACTGGAATAGAATACTGTGTTGCCATATTCCTAGTTAGCACTTAATTCTGCCTATTTCAAAAATTATATTACTCCTTTTTCTTCTTTTATGAAAACAATTTGCTAACTACTATCATCAGAAAGTTTGCTTTTCTCTTTTGAGTAATTGAAAATAGTAGTTTGTGCAGTTTTCCCAAGATCTACAAATATTTTGATACTGCTGTGGTGTTGGTAGTTATTATTATCAGCGTTTTAGCATGTAGTAATATGTGGTTGCATGTTGATATAGACCTCAAAATCATTATCAGAGTTAACACAATATATGTACCTAGAAATGCAAAAAATTGTTTCCACCATTTTTCTTTTCTTTTTACTTTGCCATTCTTATACTATCTCTTCCAGAAAATGAATCAACTGTTTAGTTTTAGCAAAAACATACATTTTGCTATTTCTTTTCATCTTTCACCTATTATGAAGGTAAAGATACTTCCAGAAATATACTGCTGAAATATGCATATTCAATAATTTTAAAAATGAAGTCCTTGATTTGATACTTTTCCTCTAGACAAAGAACATCCACAATCTATTAAAGTTCTACCATTAATGCTGCATGCAGGAGCCATGAAACTGTAGCCTGCAGTCCAAGCCCAACCCACCATTTATTTTGTGTGGTCAATGAACTAAGAGTCTATTTAACATTTTTAAATGGTTGAAGAAAAAGGTTTTTAAAATGATATTTAATGATATAATTTAAAATTATGCAAAATACAAATAAGCACACAAAATGTGTTCCAATAACACAGTTGAGTAGTTGCCACAGAAATTCTTGGAGCCATGAGGGATAAAATACTAACTGACTTTTTGAAAGGAAACTTTGCTGATCACTGCTTTTTTGTGAACTGAAGTAAGTGCTTAAGATTTCAGGGGAGTCTGCTCATCTGTTAAATGGAGACACCCTCCTCATGTAATCAAAATAGGTGATATATATATATATATATATATATATATATATATAATGTCTTAAGAGTAGATCTGGGTTCTTAGATTCATGAAGCTACAAGGAGTGATCACACATTTACTTAATTCAATATCTCATTTTATATTAGGGAATTGAAACTTGGAAAGAATGGGATAATTCACGTAAATTTATTCAGTTTGATAGAACTTGTGAAATATTGGAAGTCAGATCATAATATCAGCTTTATTTCTGCCAGTTTTATCTGTTTTCTATTTGTTGTCCCCCTCAAGATTATCTTCTCTTTTGTTAAATTGTTATTTTTAAAAGTTTTCTCTGCTTTTAAAATTTTAAACTGATACATAAAAATTTTATCTGTTTATGGTATATAATGTTATATTTTGATATAAATATGTAAATATTATATAATTTTTATAGTTGATTTTTACAACCTTGCATGGTAAGTATCAAGGTTAATTAAGAGCATTACTGAAGTTAAATAATTGCTGCATGACTTAAACATTGTAAGAGGTAGAGATGCTATTCTAATTTAGGTGCCCCTGACTGCTAGAATTTTACATTTAATACAAAGTAATATAGATTATTTTCTTAGTCAGAAGTTTTATGAAAATCAGCTGAGCAAAATAAGTAAGTTCGATCCATGGATGATAAATATTAGGAAATGTGATTCTTATTTTCCTTTGTATTTGAGGAAAACAATCATCATTAACTCAGGAGTGAAACCTGCAGTCAAATTGCATTTATTGCATAGGTCCTAACTCTGAAAAAAATAAAATAAAACAAAGCAGATAGATATAGGAATGCCCAATCTAATTTCAAGGCATTTTTCAAGAGTATATTTTTGTACTTCAGTTTAAAAAAAAATATTTGTTAAGATTATCCTTATGAATTTACTGTTTTTCATGTCATAAAAAAGATTTTCATATATATTTTATTGTGTCTGGATCAGCTAGATGGACATTTTTATTATTTATTTATAGATGAAAAAAAGCGCTAATTCCAAAACAGTTTTAGGCAGAGGTCAAACCAAATATTGGTGCAAATACTAGTTCTTGGGCTGGCACTGCGGCTTAATAGGCTAATCCTCTGCCTGTGGCACTGGCACACCAGGTTCTAATCCGGTCGGGGCGCCGGATTCTGTCCCGGTTGCTCCTCTTTCAGGCCAGCTCTCTGCTGTGGCCCAGGAGTGCAGTGGAGGATGGCCCAAGTCCTTGGGCCCTGTACCCACATGGGAGATCAGGAGAAACACCTGGCTCCTGGCTTCATATCGGCATGGTGCGCTGGCTGCAGCGGCCATTGTGGGGGTGAATCAATGGTAAAGGAAGACCTTTCTCTCTCTCTCTCTCTCTCTCTCTCACTATCCACTCTGCCTGTCAATAAATAAATAAATAAAGCAAATATTAGTTCTGTTCTGTTACTGTATCTCCGACAGACTACTAATACCAAACTCTCCTTTCCAGTGGACAGGAATAAAGAGAGTTGAGAAAGAGAGGCAAAGAAAATTTTTTTCTCCTAATTCATGGTAATAAATAAACATCATTAACTTCTTTAAGATGAGGAGCAGGAAATACAACTAGCTGCTTTTAAAGGCTAATTTATGTGCTTGTTTATGTTTTGTTTTGGCTTATGGTTAGAGGTTTTTTTTTTTTTATTTGCTTTATAATCAATAATTCTAGTATTTTTGTATTTATGCTCTGGAAAACATAAAGAGGAGACCAAACCAAAACAGACAGAACTATCTTTCCTCCATTCATTGAATCCTGTGACTTTTTAACATATGAAGGCAGTGACCATTTCTGAGTATTTACTATTCATGCCATCCCTGATCCATTCCTATTAAAGTATGAGCATTCTCAAATGCAAAACAAATATACCTGTGATTGGTTAAGTAAATTCTACAGAGATAATTCTGTAGAACAGGCCATGCATTTTGTGTTGTTAGGATGATCTGATGAACTCCATTGTTACCTTTATTTAAGAGCTGGTTGGCATTCCTCTGAACAAGGGAGCTACCACTGCAGCTACAATATTGTTATTTAGATTGCAGATTGTAACCAACCTATTACAGTATCCAGCCGATTATATTCAAATCTTCTTCCTTGTACATTACTTTCTATCATGAATAAGAAAAAAAAAGTATTTCTCTGACTGAATCCAAATTATGCTGAAATCACACAAATGTTGTATTAGTTACTACTGATCTTTCTAAAAAGCAGCTAAGAATTATAGCCTTTTAAACTCTGTACTGAAACAAAGATCTTAGAGCTTAAAGTTGCATTTTGCAAATTTTATCTGTGCGGATTATCAGTACATTTTTAGCCTTTTTCCTCACAAAGCTGCTTGGACATATCTAAAGAAATCGTATGTAATAAAATGATAAAAAATTTTAATTACTTTTATCTTTTTCTTCCTTCCTTCTTTCATGGTTAAAAATCAAATAGAATTATTATATCATTCCATATTCAAAGAATCACTATGTCCAAGTTTTTAGAAAGTAATAGAGAAATGTCTTACTAGCAAAATGAAATATAGTCCAGAAGGAAATAGGATTCAGAAAAGAATCCTATTCTAGTAGTCATCTAGGAACTATAGTAATATAATATTTTCTTCAAGAGTGTTCTGCTGAATGCAATTCACATTCCACATTTGAAATGAAAACAATGACAACAATAACAATAAAAAATACAGTTATCAGGGTGTAAGCATATTGAGGTCTCTGAAAGTCAAGGATACTTGTCAAAAGAATCTGTAACTGGCAGTTAGGATTTGCGTGAGTGGCATGTATTAATAGAGTGGTTTGGTTTATGTTCTCTCTGAAGTAGGAATCAAAGTGATCTCTTGCCAGGAAAGGGGAAGAGCAGGATTAGCAGGTTTAGGAGAGGAGAAAAGGTTTAAACTAATTATTACATTATACAGACCCTGTGCTCACAGTGAATGCTGTCCATTGACTTGAAATTATAGGTAGCATTTGCAGAGCCTAAAACTGTTTGTGGTCCTGCCATTTCGACTGAATTGTTGAATCAATTTAGTCAAACATCATGATAATAAGGTCAAAGAGCCAGTCAAACAGGTTGTCTGAAGTGAATGATTGTGTGACTGAAGTGATTAGTGCAAGCAGCCTTAAACTCACATTCTTACTCAAATCCAATCCTGGGAAGAGCTTCCTGCTTTTGACGCCAGGCGATTCCTTTTTCTTTCTGTAAAATCATTCTGTCAATACTAATGTTCCTCAGCATTTCAGAACCCACAATTCCTACTTAAAGCACACTCAATTTTATACCGCTTTAAAGTTTCTTCACATTCAAAACAAATCTCTTAAATGCCAAAAAGAATTTTAATTGGTTTTCAAAATAGTTCTCTCTTCTTCAGCCTGATGTGCACTCAGTGCCAATTTCAGAGAGCAGGGGCTTTGGAACTTCCTCTGTTCCCCTATCTCCAGATGAGGGAGATGTGTACTAGTGAATGTTTTTTTAAATAATAAAACTTTCAAGATTTGCAGAACTTAATTCTTTTTTTTCATTTATTAAACTTTTATTTAATGAATATAAATTTCCAAAGTACAGCTTATGGGTTGCATTGGCTTCCCCCCTCCCATAACTTCCCTCCCACCCACAACCCTCCCCTTTCCCGCTCCCTCTCCCCTTCCTTAATTCTTATTAACTACATATTGAGCAAGTGCTAACTCTCTGTTATTTACAATTCAGCTAACACAACAAATATGGATTTGGAAAATTGACAATGACATTGATACTTGTCACTTGAGTCAGTGAAAGGTCACTTATGGTTTCACGTTATTCAAATATTAAAAAACAGGATTTTTGTTAACATGATAGGATCAATTTAACTCAGATCTAGATTCTGAGTAATTTTATGTTTTTGGAGTATCTTAGTCGGGTAAATAGGATTTATTTGAAAATTTTTTGACAAGATTAATTAACTAATTTAGGAAAGCAAAATAATTATCTGGCTCATAGGACAGCATCTCCTCTCTTCATTTCTTTCTTTCTTTCTTTTTTTTTTTTCAGTATGGGAAAGAAACTTGCATTACCATTTCTGTGATATGATTGAGTTAAGCAATATTTATAACTACATAGAAAATGACATGACATCCACACAATTTTTATACTGTCTTTTATGTTAACTCCCACAAATAAGAGAAAACATGTTATTTGTGTTTCTGGGTCTGACTTATTTCACTTAGAATAATGATCTCAAGTTTCATCCATTTTGTTGCAAATGTCAGGAATTCATTTGCTTAATATTCCACAGAGCATATAAACAACATTTCTTTATCCAGTCATTAGTTGATGGACATCTAGGTTGATTCAATATCTTAGCTGTTGTGAACTGAGCTGCCATAAACATGGTAGTGCAGGTATCTCTTTTGTACTCCAATTTTATTTCCTTTGGGATAACTGGATCATATGGTAGGATCTATTTTTAGTTTCTTAGAAATCTCTATACTGTTTTCCAAAATGGTTGTACTAATTTGCATTTCCAATAACTATGTATTAGGGCACCTTTTTTCTCTAAAAGCTTGCCTGCATTAGTCATTGTTTGATTTTTGGATAAAATTCAGTCTAAATGAAGAGAGTTGATACCGCATTGTGGCTTTTATTGCATTTTCCTGCTGACTAATGATCATGAGAATTTCTTCATGTGTCTGTCAGCCTTTTGTATTTCATTTTTTGAAAAATGTCTGTTCATAACCTTTGCACATTTATTAAATGGGTTATATGTTTTGTTGTTATGGAGCTTCTTGAGCTCTTTATATATCCTATATATTTATTGTATGCACAGTTTGTAAATATTTTCTACTGTTGCCTCTTCACTCTTTTATATTTATTTATTTGGGCGAATTAATGGCAGAGATATAGAGTGAGATGGAGAGATACATACACAAACACACACATGTACACATACAGAAGGAGAGAGATTGACATACAGAGTTTCTGTCTGGTGGTTCACTACTAAATGGTTGCAATGATCATGGGTTAGGCCAGGCATAAACAAGGAGCCTAATGCCATGTAGGTGACTCCATATGTGTGACAGGGTGCCAGTATTTGGGCCATTTTCTTCTGTTTTCCCAGGTGCATTAGTATGGAGCTGGATAGAAAGTGGAGCATCCAAGACTAGATTGGTGCCCATATCACAGACAGTAGCTTAACCACTGCACCACAACTGTGGCACCCTCTTCTTCTCTCCTTTTTTTTTTTTTTTTTTTTTTTTGACAGGCAGAGTGGATAGTGAGAGAGAGAGACAGAGAGAAAGGCCATCCTTTTTGCGGTTGGTTCACCCTCCAATGGCCGCTGCGGCCGGCGCATCGAGCTGATCTGAAGCCAGGAGCCAGGTGCTTCTCCTGTTCTCCCATGCGGGTGCAGGGCCCAAGCACTTGGGCCATCCTCCACTGCACTCCCGGGCCACAGCAGAGAGCTGGCCAGGAAGAGGGGCAACCGGGATAGAATCCAGCGCCCCAACCGGGACTAGAACCCGGTGTGCCGGCGCCGCAAGGTGGAGGATTAGCCTGTTAAGCCACGGCACCAGCGAACACCCTCTTCATTTTGTTATTTTTTTTCCTTTGCTGAGCAGAAGGTTTTTCACTTGATGTAATCGCATCTGTCTATTTTTGTTATTATTGCCAGTGTTTCTGGGGTTTTAATCCAAAAGCCTTTGCCCCGGCTAATGTCTGCACCATGTCACCTATGTGCTCCTCTAGCTGCTTGCTTGTTTCAGGCCTTAAGTTTAGATCCTTGATCCTCTGTGAATTGATACTTGTGTAGGGTGGAAAAAAGGGGTCTAATTTCAAATTTCTACATGTGGAAACTCAATAGTGTGCTCAAAGGACAAAAACTTGCATATCTGTTTGCTTATGTGAATTTCTTGCTATGTATACAGTATTTCAATGAAATCATTAAAAAAGGCATTGAATAAATATATCACATTTCAAAAATACCCGACAGCATTATCCGTGATATATTACACTATGAACCTTTTAAATTATTCCTTAAATAAGTTTATAAAAAGCTATCCAAATTGAAATTTAATTATATACGTTCAAGGGAAGTAATTCTCAAGATCTTACTGTGCTTTTCTATGCATCATACACCATCATGGCCAAGGGGCCCTCCTTTACACTTTCGCTGTAACCAAGAGGAGTGTTTGATGTTAAATATCTCTGATGATATTAAGGGCAAAAGCTAAGAGTTTTCTCCTTCTATTCTCATATAGGACAGAAGTGAGAATATTCAAGAAGGGTGAAATTTGGAAAGAGAATTCAGTGTCAATACAAGGCACACCTACCAAGACAGGAATATTTAACAATGAGTTAAAAAATGATGAAATCAATATTGCATTTAATTATTTCAAGGTGACTGTGAGACAGTTGCCAGTTAGATATAGAACTTGGATGTTACTAATGGACATATGATCTTGAGATAAAAATTTTAGAGTTCCAATGCTTGAATGGTTTATCTTCTTTTTTTTTTTTTTTTGACAGGCAGAGTGGATAGTGAGAGAGAGAGACAGAGAGAAAGGTCTTCCTTTGCCGTTGGTTCACCCTCCAATGGCCGCTGTGGCCGGCGCACCACGCTGATCCGATGGCAGGAGCCAGGTGCTTCTCCTGGTCTCCCATGCGGGTGCAGGGCCCAAGCACTTGGGCCATCCTCCACTGCACTCCCTGGCCACAGCAGAGAGCTGGCCTGGAAGAGGGGCAACCGGGATAGAATCTGGTGCCCCGACCGGGACTAGAACCCGGTGTGCCGGCGCCGCAAGGCGGAGGATTAGCCTATTGAGCCGCGGCGCTGGCTTTGAATGGTTTATCTTCAATATTTTTTATGAAATTTAATACCATCCATGGAGGATCACAGAACATAAGCTATCAAGCATCACTTAGTGTTTCTCATAACAAGCCTGTGCTATTAACAAATTCTCCTTCTAAAACCTCGAATGTGCTTTAAAAATACCAACTTCTTGCTACTTTCATGTTCGTTACCGATACCTCTTAGTGTCCAGAAATAGCCTCCTATATTTCCTGACCATCACTCTTTCTTCTTTTTCCAAGTATAGCTTCACAGCCTACCCATGAAATCCTTTCCCCAAAAAGAGACTTTGTAAATGATCATTTTTATCTGGTCATCACACAGTGTGCTTAAAATGCATCCTTACTATTTACAGTATTATACCCAGGCCTGGAATACTTTGTCCCTGGACTATATTTTCTTCTTCATCTAGTTTTGCCTTCCTTGTGCTCCATTAATACTGCTTCTGATGCTTTCTGTGCACCAAGCTCTTTCTCTGTAAGGATTTTCGTGTTTTTTGTCTAAAGTAATTGTTTCATTACTTTCCAACAAATAGGGTCTATTAACTTATACTCATTCCTTAGATTTGGGTCCAAGATAGCATTATTGGTGAAGATTTTCCAAATAGCCAGTATCAGATCTTCTATAACAAATTCTTAGTTTTTGTTCTTTATACAGATCTTCTAATTCATATGCTTGTAGTATTAACTTAAGGTTCTATCTTGTCTCACTGTTCTCTGAACAGTGTGAGGACTACCATTCTGAGATGGAGACATTTGTATAACCATCAAATGTTTTGTCTAAGGTTTCCTCTGTCTTCAATTAGATAGCTATGAGATCCATTTTAGTTCTAGTTATTTTTTCAGTAAGGCTATGGAATATTATACCTTCATTTCCCACTACAGCAACCCACAAATGGGCCCATATTTTCTTACCTCTTCTTTCTTCCTAGAAAATCTCTGCCACACTGTCACAGTACTTTTTGGAATTAGCTCTTGAATAAACTATTTGCAGTTATTTAACTTTATCAGAATCTAAACTTTTTGTTTCATAAAAAGCATATGAGTTGCCGGCGCCGTGGCTTAACAGGCTAACCCTCTGCCTTGCGGTGCTGGCACACCGGGTTCTAGTCCCGGTTGGGGTGCCAGATTCTGTCCCTGTTGCCCCTCTTCCAGGCCAGCTCTCTGCTATAGCCTGGGAAGGCAGTGGAGGATGGCCCAAGTGCTTGGGCCCTGCACCCGCATGGGAGACCAGGAGAAGCACCTGGCTCCTGCCATCGGATCAGCGCGGTGCGCCGGCCACAGCATCCATTGGAGGGTGAACCAACAGCAAAGGAAGACCTTTCTCTCTGTCTCTCTCTCACTATCCACTCTGCCTGTCCAAAAAAAAAAAAAAAAAAGCATATGAGCTTGGGGTATCACAAACAAATAACAAATTGATTTTTAATTTTTGGTATAGTAAACTTCATATAGAATTGAGTAAAGAGTTGGGAACAATGTAAACACTATTATTTTTATAATATTTAACTATTCTTTATTTTTTATAACAATGGAAGCTAGACTCTTGTAGGTTTTTTTTTTGTTTTATCACTATACACAAAATCTATAAAGTGATATTTAATATTCCTTTATTTTATTTTTTATTTCATTAATAAAATACTTCATTTATATTTTAAAATATTTTTCTTTGTGTTATTTTAGCTAAAGATTTCATTTTTTTTCATATTTTCTCTGAATTTGTTTTCAATGTAATTGTTTTAGTATACAGGATTTACCAAGGATAATAGAAATATTGCAGGTATTTCAAACTTAAAATGATTTAAAAAAGGGGAGAACTAAAGGAACAAAAGTTGGCAGTGATTGCACTAATTTTGGATTTCTGCTACTACCCTCATCTAGATAGTGTAAATGTTGCTATAAATATCCAGACACAGGTTCTATGGGAAATTCTGGCCAACCACATATTTCCCCACAGACTTTGGGTGATGGCAGTGGAATGTAGTGGATATGGTAAAGCCATTTTCTACCACTACCGTTAATCAACCGTTAGTCAATTCTGACTTTTTTTTTTTTTACCTTAAACATTTTGGATGAGAGCATGTCATGGAAAGTAATCACATCTAAAACTCTTAAGACAACAGAATCTGATATACCCAATTCCCATGTCTCCTATGCCTGATATTGAGTGCAGCCCATAAAAAACAAGATCTGCTGATTGGACAGCAAAAAATCCAATGGCAAAATACTGCAAAACAGTGCATATTAAGACAAGTCACAGAAGTACATTGAATTTGAATTTCACATTTCCTTGGTAGATATAAAATCTCTTACCTCTCTCTCTCTCTTTCTGTGTGTGTGTGTGTGTGTATATATATATATATATATATATATATATATATATATACAGTTCATTGAGCTAAGTATAAGTGGCAACCGACATTTGGGCTCTGAGTAGATGTTAAATTACTGTTTTAATGGGTAAAATATTATTTTATAACTTAAATGTAAGAGCAAGTAGCAATTTTCTCTCATTACCACAAGTTAATGAGTTTCAATTATTATGTACTATTAGTTTCTTTGCATCTTTTCACTTTCATTATCTTTGAGATATTACAGTAAAAATTTTGGCAAGCTTAAATTCCTTATTTCATAAATTTTTATAGGAAATGTCATTTTTTCAATCTAAGGACTATTTGTCTATTGCTGTGTTAGTTTCCCAGGGTTTCTGTAAGAAAATATCACACACTCAGTGATTTAGAAACAACAGAAATTTATCCTCATGGTTCTAGAAGACAAAATTCCAAGATGATTTTACCTCCAGGGGCTCTGAGCTTGTCTTCTAGCTTCTGGTGATGACCAACACTCTTCATTTTCTTTGACTACTTAAATCTATGCATCCACTTTTATATCATGTTTTCTATGTGGTCATGTCTTATTATAAGTATACCTAACAGATTAAAGGCCCAATCCAATCCAAGATGATGTCAAGTCAGTCTTTACTTCTATTACACCTGTAGACATGATTCTAAATAAGGTCATATTCTGATTCATGGTAGATACCTCTTTTGGCAGACTACTATTGTCTACTTCAGCATGTAAAAGAATTGCCTCAGAACTTAGTAGTTTAAAAGAACAAATATTATTATATCACTATTCCTGTGGATTGTGGAATATTTGTTAGGCTTGGGCAAGTACTCTAGCTCAAGGCATTTCATAAGTTGCAATACTTTGTAGCCTGGGACTGCCATCAGCAAAGTCTTCCTGTAGGAGGATCTATTTTGAGCTTCACTCATATGACAATTGCCAGTATCATATTCTCATTGTGTGATTATCAAATAGATTTTCCTACTGGGGTTCTCTGGAATGAAGCTCACCATATGTTGTTGATTTTTTTTCCTCAAAAAAATGAGATTGAGAACAAGAAAAGATACCTAAGACAAAATTTACATTCATTAGGTAATGCAATGCCAAAACTGAAATCTAACTTTTTGTCATATACTATTCGTTAAAGGCAAAGACTACACTCAAGGGAATGGTATTAAAAAAGGAAATACATACCAGAAGATGGGGATCATTGAGAGACAATTTAGGGGTTGCCTAACCCAAATTATAAGTTTAGTTGCTACACACATTTTCTTTTCTTTTCTTTTTTTTTTTTACAATGCTTTAAAGAGTGTTTTTTTTTTTTACTTTTATTTAATGAATATAAATTTCCAGTGTACAGCTTATGGATTACAATGGCTTCCCCCTCCCATAACTTCCCTCCCACCCGCAATCCTCCCCTCTCCTGCTCCTTCTCCCCTTCCATTTGCATCAAGATTCATTTTCAATTCTCTTTATATACAGAAGATCAATTTAGTATAAAGATTTCAACAGTTTGCACCCACATAGAAACACAAAGTGAAACATACTGTTTGAGTACTAGTTATAGCATTAAATCACAATGTACAGCACATTAAGGATAGAGATCCCACATGAGGAGCAAGTGCACAGTGGCTCCTGTTGTTGACCCAACAAATTGACACTCTAGTTTATGGCGCCAGTAACCACCCTAGGCTGTCGTCATGAGTTGCCAAGGCTATGGAAGCCTTCCAAGTTTGCCGACTCTGCTCATATTTAGACAAGGTCATAAAAGACAGAGTGAGGATAGTAACCAATGATCCTAAGAGTGGCATTGACCAGGTTTGAACAATTATACAGCATTAAGTGGGGAAGAGGACCATCAGTACACACAGGTTGGGAGTAGAGCCATTGGTGGTAGAGGTTATGATTACAAAGGAATGAGGCCCAAGTGTGCTAGACATGGTCTAGAACAAAGGACAAAGTCATTATTAGAGGAGCTAAGAAAGGTGCTGTCTAAGCTACAAGTAATTTTTCTGATTGAGAGGCAAATAGAACCTGATATAAGGGGCTTCTAAAATCAATCAAAGATACATTTTAATTTGTGTGACCTGAATCTGTGTATCATATGTTTTAAACGTGTTGGTAGAAAGAAACTAAAAACATTTTAGATGGTTGTGCTTAAGTTTACTGGTTAAACAAACTACACCATGTTAGATATTTAAGAGGTGTTTCCAAATACATGATTCTTAAAATTTATAGAAGGCATTGGACCTTCTGGTAAATGTTTTCTTAAGTTGTTATCTAATGGTTGAAATGGTTTGCTAAGTATTCATGTGATATTGCTATTGTCAGCAAGCGATCTAGGACTTGCTCCCTCATTTCTCTATTCTAAGCCCAACTTGTTCTTTCATTTCTCTATTCTCTTCAAGGTAGGAAACTAATTCTATTATGAAGGAATCTGTAGGATGCACAATTTAATCTTTAGACCTTATGAAAGAGATGGCTAACATTTTTCTGTAATAGCATAGCCAAAATAAGAACTTAAATAATAATCTCATAGCTAGATTCACTTCGCCATCAGCGAAGTATACAGTAAGTAGAAAAAACCTCCCTTTCAGACCAAAGGGAAAGAAAGTTTTAAAGTGAGAATATAATTTTCCTCATGGGCATTGTCTACCTTAGAAAAACTACTACAGAACATGCCTGTGACTATAGACTTGTAGTTCAGGCCACCGAAGATTAGAGATGGGAAACGGGTACTCCCTTGACTTGCATCCTCTGGTCTGCTTTAACACAAACCAGGAGGAAAAGAAAGCTCGGCATCAGAAGCAATGGGTGGCAGGCCTATTAATGGCTGATCTGTACAGTGATCTGCCCTCAAGGAGACCCAACAGGCCAGTCCACTGCAGTGGCTTTCAATGTGGTAAGCCTGGGCTTCAGCAGAAGTCAGCTTGTGAAGAGCCCTGGCAGCTCTGCCAAGAGTTGGATCACTGGAAATGGACCTGCCCTGGAGTCGAAGGATGCCCAGGTCAGAGCCACAGATCTTATTGGCTCTAAGCTGAAAAGCCCTTCACTCAGCCCAACTTCCAAAGTGACCACTGCAGCTGAGTGTATGGTCAAGTAGGGTCAGCAACATTGCAGGCAGAACTGTAAATTTCTTGTTAGAGATGCCCCCTCCTTGACCTGGCCAGCTCTCCTCCCAGGCCAGCCAAGTAATGAAAGTCAACAGAGTGCCTTCCCCTAGGAGGTTCAGACCTCCCTTAGGATATACCCCATGTGAAGAGATAGATAGGTCTGGGCCTCTTAACTTACAAGGCCTAAAGCCCACCAGATTATTATCAAGCTACACACATTTTCTAAAGTGCATTGTACTCACCAAAGATAAAGGGAAGAGAAAAGTAGATATAAACAACATAGATACGAATGAGAAAGTGATATTTGGCCTGATGATCAGGAAACCTATGTCCATACCACAGTGCCTTGATTCAATAACCAGCTTCAGCTCTTGACACCAGCTTCCTGTTCAAGCACACTTTTGAGTGCAGTAGTGAGGGCTCAAACCGTAGAATCCTTGTCACCTACATGAGAGACCTAGTTCTCACCTTTTCCAGGACCAGTCCTGATCATTGTGGCATTCGGGATGTGAACTAGAGGATGAGAGTCCTCACTTTTTGTCTTTCAAAGCAATAAATGGATACAACTAAAAAATATACCTGAAAGAATCTGAGAGATGCCAAAAAATAAAATGAAACAAACCATCTCCAAGGAAATATTTTCAGTGTCTGAAAAAAAATTATTGCACTCAGTTATATTTTCTACTGGAGAGACAACAAGGAAAGTTTTCAGTTATTGCATTTACTTATTTTTTGTTTAATTGTTCAGTTTTATTAATATTTTAGTCTTCAGCTATTTTGCACTGTGTCATACACATCATATACAATTTTCTCATTTTACTTTACTTGATAAAAGATCCTGATTTCAATTGACTTAAAGTAGTCTTTTCTACTTCTAAGATAAATCCCATTCACAACAGTTACAAAAACAATCAAATACCTTGGAATAAAGTTAACCAAGGATGTCAAAGATCTCTACAATGAGAATTACAAAACCTTAAAGAAAGAAATAGAAAAGGATACCAAAAAATGGAAAAATCTTTCATGCTCATGGATTGGAAGAATTAGTATCATCAAAATGTCCATTCTCCCAAAAGCAATTTATAGATTCAATGCAATACCAATCAAAATACCAAAGACCTTCTTCTCAGATCTGGAAAAAATGATGCTGAAATTCATATGGAGACACAGGAGACCTTGAATAGTTAAAGCAATCTTGTACAACAAAAACAAAGCCAGAGGCATCACAATACCACATTTCAGGACATACTGCAGGGCAGTTGTCATCAAAACAGCATGGTACTGGTACAGAAACAGATGGATAAACCAACGGAACAGAAGAGAAATATCATAAATCAACCCAAACATCTACAGCCAACTTTTATATATATATATATATATATTTGACAGGCAGAGTGGACAGTGAGAGAGACAGAGAGAAAGGTCTTCCTTTTGCCTTTGGTTCACACTCCAATGGCCGCCGCAGTTGGCGCGCTGCAGCCGGCGCACCGCGCTGATCTGATGGCAGGAGCCAGTTGCTTCTCCTGGTCTCCCATGGGGTGCAGGGCCCAAGAACTTGGGCCATCCTCCACTGCACTCCCTGGCCACAGCAGAGAGCTGGCCTGGAAGAGGGGCAACCGGGACAGAATCGGTGCCCCGATCCGGACTAGAACCCGGTGTGCGGTGCCGCAAGGCGGAGGATTAGCCTAGTGAGCCGCGGCGCTGGCTAGCCAACTTATATTTGATCAGGTATCTAAAACCAATTCCTAGAGCAAGGACAGTTTATTCAATAAATGGTGCTGGGAAAACTGGATTTCTGCGTGCAGAAACATGAAGCAAGACCCCTACCTTACACCTTACACAAAAATCCATTCAACATGGATTAAAGATCTAAATACATGACCCGACACCAACAAATCATTAGAGAACATCGGAGAAACCCTGCAAGATACAGGCACAGGCAAAGACTTCTTGGAAAAGATCCCAGATGCACAGGCAGTCAAAGCCAAAATTAACAATTGGGATTTCATAAAATTGAGAAGTTACTGTACTACAAAAGAAAAAGTTAGGAAAGTGACTAGGCAACCAACAGAATGGGAAAAGATATTTGCAAATTATAAACTGATAAAGGATTAATAACCAGAATCTACAAAGAGATCAAGAGACTCCACAGCAACAAAACAAACAACCCACTTAAGAGATGTGCCAATAGACATTTTTTAAAAGAGGAAATGCAAATGGCCAATAGACACATGGAAAAAAAATGTTCAGGATCAGTAGCCATCAGGGAAATGCAAATCAAAACCACAGTGAGGTTTCACCTCACCCTGGTTAGAATGGCTTACATACAGAAACCAGCTAACAACAGATGCTGGTGAGGATGTAGGGAAAAAGGCATACTAATCCACTGCTGGTTGGAATGCAAACTGGTAAATACACTATGGGAGACAATTTGGAGATTCCTCAGAAACCTGAATATAGCCCTACCACACGGTAAAGCCATCCCACTCCTTGGAGTTTACCCCAAAGGATATTAAATTGGCAAATAAAAGAACTGTCTGCACTTCAATATTTATTGCAGCTCAATTCACAATAGTTAAGACATGGAATCAACCTAAATACCCATCAACAGAAGACTAGATAAAGAAATTATAGGATATGTACTCTATAGAATACTATACAGCATTAAGAAAAATGAAATCCAATCATTTGCAACAAAATGCAGAAATCTGGAAAACATCATGCTGAGTGAAAGGCCAGTCCCAAAGGGACAAATATCATATGTTCTCCCTGATCGGTGACAACTAACTGAGCATGTAAAAGAAAACCTGTTGAAGTGAAATGGACACTATGAGAAACGGTGACTTGATCAGCCCTTGCCCTGATTGTCAAGGAACAACTTAGTATTTTATTCCTTTTAGTGGTTTTTTTTTTGTTCTACTTAATACCATTTTTGAACTCTGTAATTAACACACAATTATTCTTAGGTGTTTAAATTTAGCTGAAAAGTGATCCCTGTTAAATATAAGAGTGGGATTAAGAGAGGGAAGAGATGTACAATATGGGACATGCTCACACGGACTTACCCTTAATGGTAGAGCCAGAAACATGCCCAGGGATTCAATTCAATCCCATCAAGGTGGCAGGTACCAATGCCATTTCACTAGTCAAAGTGATCAGTTTCAGTTCATAATTGATCATAATGATAGGATTAAGTGTCAAAGGGATCACATAAATAAGACTAGTATCTGCTAATACTAACTGATAGAATCAAAAAGGAGAGAATGATCCAACATGGGAAGCGGGATACACAGCAGACTCATAGAATGACAGATGTCCAAAACAGCACTCTGGTCTCAGAATCATCCCTTAAGGCATTTGGATTGGGCTAAAAAGCCCATGAGAGTTTCTCAGGCATAGAAAGCCAAACACTGTGGAAAAAAAAAAAAAAAAAACCCTAAATTAAAGATCTCTGTGAGTGAGATCCCAATAGAAAGAACAGGCCATCAAAGAAGGAGGTACCTTTTTCTGAAGGGAGGAGAGATCTTCCACGTTGACTATGGCCTTGTCTAAATAAGATCATGGTTGGTGAACTCAGGAGGCTTCCATAGCCTTGGCAACTCATGACAAGAGCCTCGGGTGATTCCTGACATCATAACTAAGATTGTAAATTGTTAAATCAACAACGGGAGTCACTGTGCACCTACTCCCCATGTAGGATCTCTGTCCTCAATATATTGTACTATGTGAATTAACGGTAAAAGTGCTACTCAAACAGTGCTTCATACTTTGTGTATCTGTGTGGGTGCAAACTGTTGAAATCTTTACTTAGTACATACTAAGTTGATCTTCTGAATATAAAGATAATTGAAAATGAATCTTGATGAAGAATGGGATGGGATAGGGAGTGGGAGATGGGATGGTTGTGGGTGGGAGGGAGGTTATCAGGTTAAAGCCACTATAATCAAAAGTTGTACTTTGGAATTTTATATTTATTAAATAAAAGTTGAAAAAAAAGAAAGACGTTTGGGCACCTGCACCTAAGTGGGAGACCCAGAAGAATCTCCTGGATTCTGGCTTTGGTTTGGCCCCTCCCTGGCAATTGCAGCCATTTTGGTAATGAACCAGAAGATGGAAGATTTCTCTCTGTCTCTTCCTCTCTCTGTGTTAAGTCTGACTTTCAGATAAATAACTAAATCTTTAGGAAAAAAAACCCTTAGATGACAAAAATAATAGAATATACTAAAATTATAATTTTACTGTATCTCTTTAAAAGCTGGGGCATATTCATTTGTTGTTCAATTGATATGAATTCTGCCACTTAAATATAGAGAAAAATAACACCACTTAAAGTTACTTTTCTGCAAATACCAAATAAAATGGAAGATAGATCATGTTCATTATTTTAATATACACCTTAATTGAAAAATGTTTTATGTACATGGTTAAATTGCTTTCTTTATATGAGTTGATATGATATTTCACTTTAGGTAACTCATGATTTTACAGAAAGATATGATTACTTTGAAATGGAACAAAATATGTGATTGATATTATATTTCCAAATTTATTATCAATAAATTTGATCAATAAATCAAGAAATGGAGGTCCTTAGGAATGAAATGAATAGTAGTTACCATACTGTATCAAATAAAAATGCCTTAAATTGCAAGATTATCATTTTCATATTTACCACCACCCAACTAATATAAATTAATATACGCAACTAAATAATGACAAAACATACTGAGACTTAGTTATCAGCATGTCTCTTTTTTGGTCCTATAAATCACATTGCTGCTGTGCAAGTAAATATGGAATTATCACTATTTTCACCTGGTATTTTCTTAACTGGTATATCAAATTTTATCATGCTGCTTTATTTCCATACCTTTACCTATAATCAATAATCACTTGTTTGCATGTTCAGACATAGTATTATCTTCTATAAAATTTCAGAACACCACATAAATTCAGCATATATTATAAAATTATATACAATTAGTGATATGAAACAGTGATATGAAATTATTATGACTGATTTCATACATATATGTGTATATATGCATACATATATATGGAGAGTCAATTTCAAATACTTCACAATGGTTCTCCAACAAACAGCAATTTTATATATCATCAATTATATTTGTCTTATGTTCAGAAAATTCAGACATTAAAATGGTATAAAAAAGAGAAATAGAGCAAAAGAGAAAGAAAAGAAGGAAGGAAAGAAGGAAGGGGGAGGGAGGGAGGGAGAGAGAGGGAAGGGAGGGAGGAAAGGAGGTAAGAAGGGAAGATAGAGGGAGGGAGAGACAGAAAGAAGAGAGGATGGAAGAGACAGAGGGAGAGAGAGGGAAGGATGAAGAAGTGTAGTGTAAAAAGAGAGAGAAAAGAAATAATACTCACTTGAAATACTAAACATTACATGAAGCAAGAGAGTGGATAAAAAATTCCAGGACAGTAGTATTACATTCAAATCCTGGGATGATCTTTTCCTTTTAAACACTAATGCTTTCTGTTGAAATTTGAATATGAAGTGATCAAAATATATAATCCAAATATTTTCCCAGTATATGATTAAGGTATGGAATAAAGTAATTTGAATTTTTGATCAAATGTCATATCTAATCATAGATTTGTAAACCAGCATAAAACTTTGTAGTATTATTAATGGTATTAAACAATTACATCAACTTTTACTTTCTTATATAACTATCTACATATGTTGTAAAATGTAAAGATACAAGCAGATTCATAAAATTCAAAAATCTCTTCAAGAAAAAGTTGATAAAAGTGTACAGTCCAACATACTAACATACATTCTTTTGAGAGGCAAAAATGGTTTTCAAATTTTCAAATGCATATTGCTTTGATCAGTCTGCTGCATGCTCATTGAACGAATTTATGAGGCAATTATGATAACTTGTTTGCATTATTCAAAACTCAATACATGTGTCTGAATTTCATCATACCTTTGATTCTAAACCTATTGATAATGAATAACTGTAGAGTTCTATTTCATGAAAAGTGAATGCTGCACACTATACTGTCTGATTACTTGGATAAATATATATTTCCAAAATTGTTGCAAAATCAACCATTTCAAAACAGATGGCTTCCTTTCATCTTTATCTCTATCTCCCAAGTATCTCTATGCTTGTTTGTCCGAGAATTACTGGTCTGAATTATCACCTTAATTAAGTGTTCGCTAACAAAAAGTGCCCAACATTTGATATTTAACTTCTCTAACAAATAAGGGCATATTTTATTGATTATTGAAATGTGTTAAGTATATTTCATTACCAAGAAAAAAACAGCTTCAAAAATATTTTTTTTAGGAAAAAAACCATTCTAATTCCAGATTACTTCACTTTCATTATCTTTTCACAAAATCATACTTACACTTATACAAAAAATTATCTTGTAGTTGCATTCATCTTCTTAATTAATTACTTTCATAGAACAAACTATTCTGTTAAGATCAGAAATATTAATATGCATTGAAAAATGATCCAGTAAAATATTTTTATAAAATATTAATTAGCCACACTGAATTATTTATTGAAGCACATTCCGCATTTAACATAATATCAATTATGAATATCAATGGAGGTTTATCTATTTTTGAAAATCTTTCTCCCACACGATAAATTTTCATGAAATACATTCTTAACTCTCTTATGTGATTTTTCTATGGATGTGATGTGAAAATATTAAAATGTAATTTATTTCTAAACTATCAAATATTTAAAAATAGATTATGTTATCAAATGTCTGTGAAATATAATTTAATTATTTGCATAGACCATTATAGGAATACATGAAAGGAAATTTTTTATAATTATTACATTCAATGGACTATTTTGAGATGTCACTGTGGATTTCATCAGTCTGCTGATAAGTATATTGAGTTTCATAAATATTTAACAATAAAATGTATAATAATAAAAATAGAAACAAAAGTGCCTCAAAGTATTAAGCATATATCTCCCAGAATATTGAGAAAAAGAAAAAGAAATGGACAACAAAGAACAGTAAGAGGCATAGAAGACAAAGCTTTGATCTACATATAGTAAAGAGGAATTCCAGAGGCCAGCATTGTGACACCAAGGGTTGAGACCCTGCTTGTGATGTACACATCCCATATCCTCCCATATCCAAGCGCTTGTTCCAGTCATGACTATTCCACTTCTGAGCTGGATTCCTGCTAATGCACTTGGGAATATAGTGGAAGATTGTCTAAGTACTTGGACTCCCTGCTACCTATGTGATGACCATGATGGAGTACTTGGTTCCTGACTTACAACTTTCCTGTTTTCCAGATCTAGTTGTTCCATTCTTTTTGGGAATTAACCATAATATGAAAGATCTTTCTTTCTCTTTGTTGCTCTGTCTTATAAATTAATACATATATAAATAACAATTTTTTAGAAAAAGCAGTTCCAAGCAGAAGAATGTTAACTTTAGTTCAGGAACAAATACAACAGACAATAGGAGTATTTTCCAACTAATAGGAAGACTAGAATACTTATGAAAAAGAAGATAGGCTGTATCAAATAGGAGGAAGTAAAAAAAATTGACATTTTTTACATATTTAGGAAATTTAAGATGAATGATGAAGAAAATAGCAATATCATTTCCAATATTGGAGAAATATATAAAGAAGAAACAAAAACTTGAGTGGTGTTAGAATTGTTGTCAGATGAATCACTTGCCATAAAAGCAGCAAACATGAACTTGAAGATGATGTTGAACAAAATAATTAATACTGGAACAAACTATTAACTAAAATATGTGTGGGAAAAATTAATATATATTCAGGTAGATAAAAGACTTAAAGTGTTAATTTCAACGGGTTTCTTTTCAAACAAAAAGTAAGTCAAAAGCAGAAAATGTAATTTTAAAAACTAGAGAACACAAAAGCCCATGAGAGTTTCACAGGCATGGAAAGCCAAGACATTGTGGGAAAAAAAATGACCTAAATGAAAGATCTCTGTGAGTGAGATCCCAGCGGAATTGACAGGCCATCAGAAAAGGCAGTACCTTTCTCTTAAGGGAGGAGAGAACTTCCACATTGACTATGGCCTTGTCTAAATAAGATCAGAGTTGGTGAACTCAAGAGGTTTCCATAGCCTTGGTAACTCATGACAAGAGCCTCAGGTGATTACTGACATCATAACTAAGAGTGTCAATTGTTTAATCAACAACGGGAATCACTGTGCACCTACTCCTCATGTAGGACCTCTGCCCTTAATGTGTTGTACTCTGCGAATTAATGGTAAAAATACTACTCAAACAGTACTCTATACTTTGTGTGTCTTTGTGGTTGCAGTCTGTTGAAATCTTTACTTAGTATATACTAAATTGATCTTCTGTATATAAAGATAATTGAAAATGAATCTTGATGAAGAATGGGCTGGGAGAGGGAGTGAGAGATGGGAAGGTTGTGGGTGGGAGGGAGGTTATAGGGGGAAAAGCTGCTATAATTCAGAAGTTGTACTTTGGAATTTTATATTTATTAAATAAAAGTTGAAAAGAAAAAAATTCTAGAATGATAATTGTTATGGTTTGGATGTGGTTTGAAGATGAACCCTAAAGTTTCTTATGTTGTGGGTGTGGTCCTCAGTGTGGTAATAGGAAGTGATAGGGTCTTTAATAAGTATGCCCCAGTGCAAGGTGGCTAGGTCATTGGGAACATCTTCCTTGGAAGGGATAAAGTAGACACAATGGGATCCCCGTTAGTGCCCATTAGAAATATTGTACAGGGGAAAGTCTGTCATCTCCCTGTTCTGTGGCTTTTTGACTTACTGCGTAACTTATCCATCTTGCACACACTCCCACCATGATGCCATCCACAATGGTGTGATGTAGCTAGGGGGCCCTCACCAGAATTTGAATCAGTATTGCTGTCCAATCTAGTACTTTCAGCCTTTAAACTCATGCTCTAAATAAGCCTCTTTACTACATAAAGTACTCACCATTAGGCATTTGTTATAGCAATGGAAAACAGACAACTACAACTTAATTCTTAATTAGTATAATTAGAATCCAAATTATTGATAATTCAGCAAAAGTAAAAATGCACAGTAAAATGATTTTCAGTGAAGAGATAGATTAAAGTTACTGGATGATCTTCATAACGTGATAAAGAAGGCATTTTTTTTCAACAGGGCTAGTCAGGTAGAATGCCAATTGTGATTGAAGTGGAAAATTATGCTATGTAATATAAAGATAAAGCTCATGAAATGTGCTATAGGTTTTGAGCTGTCGATGTATTGTAATAAAATTGAATGCCGCTTACAAGACTATTTCTATAGTTTCAGTTTCCCACCATCAACCGTGGTCCAAAAACATTAAGTGGGAAACTCAGGAAAGAAATAACTGATAAATTTTAAGCCATGGGCCAATCTGAGAAATGTAATGAAATTTCATGCTGCCCCAATCCATCACGCCCAGAATGTGAATCACCCTGCTGTGTAGTGTACCCATCTTTGTACACTGCTCATCCCTTAGTCACTTAGTGACCCTCAGATTATTGTTCAAACAACCATTAAGTGGGATCACAATGCCTGCATTATTCACCTCACATCATCACAGAGGCATAGTCATCATCTCATGTCATCACCAGAAAAGCAGTACGTACAGTACAGTAAGACATCTTGAGCCACTGAGAGGAAAAGAGAAAGACAGACAGACACATTCACAGACTTTTATTACAGCACAGTCGTGCACTGAATAAAAGCATTTTGATCAACAATGACCACATGTATGTAGATATCCTAAAATATTATATTGCCTAGAGGTGTTGTAGCTATCTTAATTTGTGTAAATTCACTCTGTATTATTCAAACTATGACAAAATCCCTTAATGATGCATTTCTCAGGCATCCACTGGGGTCCTTGGTAAGTATCCTTCATGAATAAGAGGAACTAATATATATTGTGTAAAGAAAAGTCTATTTTGACAAAAATTCTTTGACTTTGCAATTCTGGAACAATATCTGATTTTGAATACAGAAAACAACTACCTATCTATCGTTAAGTGAGAACTTAAATAATTGTGAATATTTCAAAGAGGTAATTATGTTAACTGAACCAATGTATAAAAAATAATCAAGGCAGACAGCCTTATGATTAAGATGTCCACATCTTACATGTTAGATAGGAAGTTTATATAGTGATACATACACTCCAGTTCTGTGCTAATGTGTGTGCGTCCGTGTTTGTGTATGAGTATGGGAATGATGATACTTCACAAAGGTGATGGAAAATGGAATCAAAAGATAGGTTTATTTTGTTGTAAAAAGTGTTTGTGTTTGAAATCTATGCATTTTTTATGAGGAGCCTTTAGAAACTTCATGGAAACATCTATTATGAGAAGACAATGCATGAATTTAAAATATTTTTTGCACCAAGATAAACTTACCTTACATTCAATTTTCTAGAAACAGTTTGAAGTACGCATCTCTTCTTGTGTGTGTGTGTGTGCGTGTGTGTCTGGATTTAGGAGGGTGGGAGGCAGAGAAGAAAAAGCAAAAATAAATTATAGAAATAGGTTTATTTGCAGTTACAATTCATAAAAATAATCCAGTAAAATGCCCATGTAACTACAACAGCACCTTTTCTTGAGAAAGAATGTAGAAAATGCAATGGACATTTAAATATCCACCTCCTCCCTTATTATATATTTCATCATTCTCACATCAATTATCTCCATTTCTTTTGGTGTTAAAAAAGTCTTAGAAGTGTATCTAGGCCGGTGCCCGGCTCAATAGGCTAATCCTCCGCCTGAGGCACCAGCACCCTGGGTTCTAGTCCCGAACGGGGCGCCGGATTCTGTCCCGGTTGCCCCTCTTCCAGGCCAGCTCTCTGCTATGGCCCGGGAAGGCAGTAGAGGATGGCCCAGGTCCTTGGGCCCTGCAACCGCATGGGAGACCAGGAGAAGCACCTGGCTCCTGGCTTCGGATCAGCGCAGTGCGCCAGCCGCAGCGGCCATTGAGGGGTAAATCAATGGAAAAAGGATGACCTTTCTCTCTGTCTCTCTCTCTCTCTCTCTCTCACTGTCCACTCTGCCTGTCAAAAAATTTTAAAAAAGGCCGGCGCCGTGGCTTAACAGGCTAATCCTCCGCCTTGCGGCGCCGGCACACCGGGTTCTAGTCCCAGTCGGGGCACCGATCCTGTCCCGGTTGCCTCTCTTCCAGGCCAGCTCTCTGCTGTGGCCAGGGAGTGCAGTGGAGGATGGCCCAAGTGCTTGGGCCCTGCACCCCATGGGAGACCAGGAGAAGTACCTGGCTCCTGCCATCGGAACAGCGCGGTGCGCCAGCTGCAGTGTGCCTACTGCGGCGGCCATTGGAGGGTGAACCAATGGCAAAAAGGAAGACCTTTCTCTCTGTCTCCCTCTACTGTCCACTCTGCCTGTCAAAAAAAAACAAAAATTAAAAAAAAAAAAAAAAAGTGTATCTCAAGCCCTTTATGCTGCTTCCCCTGCGTCTGAGACTAACTTTTTGCAGAGATGAATTCAGGAGGCTATAAATATGTGAGTGACATCACTATAAGGTTTTGTTTGTTTGTTTGTTTTTGACAGGCAGAGTTAGTGAGAGAGAGACAGAGAGAAAGGTCTTCCTTCCCTTGGTTCATCCCGCCAAATGGCTGCTACAGCCGGGACACTGCGCCAATCCAAAGCCAGGAGCCAGGTGCTTCCTCCTGGTCTCCCATGCTGGTGCAGGGCCCAAGCACTTGGGCCATCCTCCACTGCACTCCCGGGCCATAGCCGAGAGCTGGCCTGTAAGAGGAGCAACCAAGACAGAATCCGGCGCCCTGACAGAACTTGAACCTTGTGTGCTGGCGCTGCAGGTGGAGGATTAGCCTAGTGAGCCACGGTGCCAGCCCACTATAAGGTTTTGAAGCCATTGGAAAAGCGACTCTGATTTAATATGAAAGTATAGAATAAAGTTTACATTTCTTTTCAGTGATGTTTTTGCTTTAATTTATGGAAAAAGTGCATGTGTCTTTACGTGAAATGAAATAGTTTTCATTAAAGCATAGGTGATGATATTAATAATTAAAATATTAAAGCACTAATAGCACACGAGTGGTCAGGTATATAACATTGATACTATATCAAATTAAAATTTTATCGGTTCAATCATGTTTAGTATAGATATACTATACATATTTAGTATATATAGTATAGAAATACTATACATAATTAGAAAATATATTTAGTATAGATATTTGAAGGAGTCAGAATGTATGGATTCAGTATACTCTAATGTGTATAGCACAAAGCAAAAGGTCACATAAAACAACAATTTCCTTTTATTGTAAAGGAAATAATTTTAAAAAGAATGAAGATTGAGTTATTATAATAATATTGTCTGAAACAGCACCCCAAAATATTTACTACTGTCAAAGTATATCACTTTAAACTATCCTGAAAGTGAGCTCTATGTCAGAATCTAGAAGGTATTTTTGCAAAATATAAGACTGATGTGACAGGAATGATAGCTAAAATAAAGGATTTATATATAGTTCATTTTATAAAATAATATGAATTTAAGTCTATAAATTAATAAAATGTTGTCACTTCATAGATAAAATGTAATGAAAGTAGACTGAAGGCAGGAAAGATGGACTGGCAGAAACCAAAACTGTACGGCAAGAAGTAATCATTAGAGTTGACACAGTACTGAAAGTGTAAATTTTAGAATCTCTCCCAGAGTGAAAAATATTGCAGAGACTACTCTTAACAGTTTTCTCAGCAAACTATATACACCATGAATTTCATACCTTGCTAAATTTCTTCTGATAGTTAAGTCTACTAAATTCTACATTCAGATATTTGAGGCAAGGAGGAATAACAATTTTTCGAAACATTAAAGAAACTTATAATGATAAACATTTAAAAATCCTGATGCTTTCCTAACTTTTCATAACAGTAATTTCATTTATTCTACTTCACTGAGTTCTGTTTATTTTTATATGTGTTGCTTGCTTTGAGAGGTTTTCATAGTTTTGCTGCTTTCATTTTATGGATACTATGAAACCAAAGGACAAATTTATAACAAACAACACACATTTATAATAGGACAATACTCTTTGAATTTGATTAAATAATGCCACATTCCAATTCAGAGTTAATAATAATGAATTTAAGGAAAATTATGCTTTCCAATGCATACTTTTACAATGCAGAAATGCTATATTTCACATGAAAAGTTACTAAGTACAGCATCGTAAATAGCTGCTGTTTGATTAGCATATAAGACTAAATCAATATAACAATAGAATTATTTGAATTTTAAAAATGTACAATAATACTCTCACAGATGTAATAATGTGCACAACATTTTTCTACCATAAAATAATAAACCAAATTATTGAAATTTTGTCATATTCCAAAGCACATATTACAATAATTTAGAATTTCCTGGAGTTTTATATAATAGCTGAATTTCAACTTATTAATGCTATGAATGGAGAACTATCATGAAGTTATTTAATAGTTATAAGTCTGCATCTCATCAAATTATTTGTAATTTTATTATAAGTAATATTTTGTTTCAGATATATCATTTTTATTAGTGCTTTTTGTTTAGTATTTAAATTATATAAAAATTACAAAATCACTTACTTTTATATGCCTTAGCTGCTAACTATTGAATACCCTTATACTGCACATTGTTAATATATTTTAAATTTTAAGAAAACATGTTTTTGGTCTGGCTCTGTGGTGTAGAAGATAAAGCCACCGCCTGAAGTGCCTGCAACATATATGGGCACCAGTTGGAGCCCTGGCTGCTCCACTTCCGATCCAGCTCTCTTCTATGAACTGGGAAACCAGTAGAAGATGGCCCATGTCCTTGGGCTGCTGTACCCACGTGGGGGACCTGGAAGAAGCTTATGGTTCCTGGCTTCAGATTGGCCCATTTCTGGCCCTTATAGCCATCTGGGGAGTGAACCAGTGGATGGAAGATCTCTCTGTCTCTCTCTGCCTCTGCCTCTCTGTTACTCTGCTTTTCAAATAAATAAATAAATATTTTTAAAAAAGAAAATGTGATTTTCCTAATTTTTTTATTTATTTGAAAGGCAGAGTTACACACACACACACGCACACACACACAGAAAGAGAGAGAGAGAGAGAGAGAGAGAGAGAGAGAGAGAGAGCTTCCATCTGCTGGTTCACTCCCCGTATGGCCGCAATGGCTAGACCTAGGCTGGACCAAAGCCAGGTGTCAGGAGCTTCTTCTAGATTCTCCCAGGTGGGTGCAGGGACCCAAGCACAAGCACTTGGGCCATCTTCTGCTACTTTCATAAGTACATTAGCAGGGAACTAGATTGAAAAAAGAGCAGGCAGAAAGGAACAAACATGCATATGAGATGTTGGCATAGCTGGCAGTGGCATAACACTATGCCACACATCCACCCCCAAGAAGATATTTTAAGTGTAAAACTGTACATTTCAAGGAAACACTAATAAGATAGGAAAGAAAAGCAGAAAAGAAAAAGTACATATTTACTGGAAGATAAACCTTTTCCTCAGAAATATCATTTAAAATACCTGACAGTGTTTCAAACTGTTACTTCTAATGTATTTCTGAATAGCATATTTGACAATGAATATTAAAAAGTCCACCAGATAGGCTGGCGCCGCGGCTCAATAGGCTAATCCTCTGCCTTGCGGCACTGGCACACAGGGTTCTAGTCCTGTTCGGGGCGCCGGATTCTGTCCCGGTTGCCCCTCTTCCAGGCCAGCTCTCTGCTGTGGCCAGGGAGTGCAGTGGAGGATGGCCCAAGTGCTTGGGCCCTGCACCCCATGGGAGACCAGGATAAGCACCTGACTCCTGCCATTGGATCAGCGCGGTGCGCCGGCCGCAGCGCACCAGCCGCGGCGACCATTGGAGGGTGAACCAACGGTAAAGGAAGACCTTTCTTTCTGTCTCTCTCTCTCACTGTCCACTCTGCCTGTCAGAAAAAAAAAAAAATCCACCAGATAATTAAGTTCTCTGGGGCTGGTGCTGTGGCTCAGCAGGTTAACGCCCTGGCCTGAAGCACCGGCATCCCATATGTGCACTGGTTTTAGTTCTGGCTGCTCCTCTTCTGATCCAGCTCTCTGCTTTGGCCTGGGAAAGTAGTAGAAGATGTACCAAGTCCTTGGGCTCCTGCACCCATGTGGGAGACCTAGAAGAAGCTCCTGGCTCCTGGATTTGGATCAGCGCAGCTCTGGCCGTTGCAGCTATCTGGAGAATCAACCATTGGATGGAAGACCTCTCTCTGTCTCTCTCTCTCTCTCTGCCTCTCCTCTCTACATAACTCAGACTTTCAAATAAACAAATAAGTCTTTTAAAAAGGTTATCATAATGAAGTTTATCCTTTGACTAGTTATCTTATGTATTTGAATAACCTGCAGAATGTCATAATATATTTTGAAAAAACAAGGCGAGTCCAAAGTAATAATGATATTTGAAACAATATGGACCTTTGTATTTTAACCTCAGACTAAAAGATTGAAACAGCTATTTTATATATATTTTTAATAAGTTCCTCTAAAAATAAATTACATTTTGGATACTGAACAAGTTTGTTATAAAATAGAGAGGTAGACAGTCAATAAACCTGAATTAAACTTTTGATTTAAAAAATCTACAGCTATCAACCTGGAATATTTCCAATAATTGTTTAATGGTGATTTATATTGTAATCCTAATATATTTCAAGGTCCAGGTTTGTTCCTAAATGAGTCAATCAACTGCCAAGGCAAAGAACAACTGCTCTAAGAAACAGATCCTACAATATCCCAACTAGTAGTATATCCACTGTATATCATTTTCAGTCCAAAGAAAAATAGTGCATGATTGGAGCCAGTCTAGTAGTATAGTAGGCTAAACCTTTACCTGCGGTGCCAGTATCCCAGATGGTTATCAGTTCTAGTCCCAGCTGCTCCACTTCTGATCCACCTTCCTGCTAATTTTCCTGGGAAACCGTGGAAGATGGCTCAAGTGCGTGGGCCCCTGCACCCACACAGGAGACCTGGAAAAGTCTACTGGTTCTTGGCTTTGGCTTGGGCCAACTCTGGCCATTGTGGCCATTTAGGGAGGGAACCACCATATGGAAGATCTTTCTGTCTATCTCTGACTCTCTCTGTCTGCAATTCAACCTCTCAAATTAATCAATTAATTAAAAACTTAAAAATAGAAAAAATAGTGCATGGTAAATGTGAAAATATTTCTCCAGTTTACTCTGTTATTAAAATTTAAGTAAATATGTAAAAATTAAATTTAATTGAAATAATTAATGAATTAAATTATTAATTACACATTTTTAAAAGAATTCTAATGTTTAGGATATTTAGACCAAATATACGTTTTCCTATGAAAAGAAATCATTACAATTAAACACAGAAACAGATCTGTCTAAAAGGACTTGGGGTAAGTAAGATAATAACTGGTCAATAGGTTACATTACTATTTGATATGTGTATAGTTCTTCATGCCAGAAGCATAGGAACGAAGGCCAAATATAAAATCAAAAGGGTTTACCATGGGGATTCAAGTGTAGAGCATTGCTTTTCTTATAACGCCTAAATATTTATTTAAAACCTTATGCAATTTTAGAATTAGCAAAGGGCCAGAAGATTGACACTATCCATTTCAATAGTGAAATTTAGAGAAATATTAGTGAAAAAAATAAGCAAAGTTAGTGGTTTCAAGAAAGAGTGCTTTAGACTTTAGTCTTTCTAGTTTCACTTTTTCAGTGTCTAGAATGGCAGTAGGTTTTATAGATGTGACATCCATGGTAGGTTTTGAGAACAGGCGATCAGAAATGTCATTTTTCCAGGATCAATATAGCCAAATTGATATTATTTAATAATCAATGAATTATCAGTGCTATTGAGATATTATACTAAGAATTAAACCAAACCATTTCTTTTTAAAGGACCATAACCATTGTGGCTGATGTTGTGGCATAGCAGGTAAAGCCACCACCTGCCACACCTGACATCCCATATGGGCACCAGTTCGACTCCCAGGGGCTTCTGCTTGGAAAGCAGTGAAGGATGACCTAAACCAGCACCCATATGGAATGCCAGTGCTGCAGAGACTTAGCCCTCTATGCCACAGTGCCAGCCCTACAACTGCTTAGTTTTCTTATGCAATTTTTTTCAGTGATTAGCAGTGTACATATGCATGTGTAGAACTGCTTTTTGAGTAAAATATATTTGGGGAGGGGGCAGCATTGTGACATAAAGGGTAAAGCTGGCTGCTAATAGCCTGGAAAAAAACAACAGAAGATGACTCAAATGTTAGGGTCTCTGCACCCACTTGGGTCTCTGTGGGAGACTACAGTGCATCTCCTTGCTCCTGTCTTTGGCCTCCCTTGTGCTGGCCATTGCAGCCATCTGACCCATTATAGTCATCCGAGGAGTGAACCAGCAGGTGGAATACCTTTCTCTCTGTCTCTCCCTCTCACTCTGTAACACTGACTTGAAAATAAACAAATAAAATCCTTAAATATATATAAGTATCAGTATAAAGTATATCTCAAATGACTTATTTCAAGCTAAAAGTTTCTGAGAAGTATTTTCATAAAATATCTTATTTCATTTAAAATTTTTATATTACATGAACAAATGAACAATTTTAATATAATAGCATATTCAAGAATACTATTTATTATATATGTAATATATGCATATATTATATTATATTACATATATATGCATGTATATATGTATGCATATACATACATATGTATATGTATATATGTATGTATGTATGTAATATATATGTATTACATACATATATATTACATGTGTAATATATGTGTGCATATGTGTGTGTAATGTATTATGTAAAGTCTTAGATACAGAGCTCAAAGAATGTGTACTATGCATACGCATTTATAGAATCATCATAAACAGATCAAGGTAGAGAACCTTACCAGATCACAGAACTCATTCCTATGTCCCATAAAAGACACTACTTCACTACCTCACTTAATAAATGAGACAATCACAATCACTTCCTCAATTCATTAAAAATATATTGTTATTAAGATTGATACAAGTGAAATAATAGAGATGTACCACCTTTTGAATTTATTTATTTATTTATTTATTTATGTTTTTACAAGGCAGAGAGACAGACAGATAGAATGAGAGCTCCCCAAACATCCACAACAACCAGTGCTGAGCCAGACTGGAAACTAGAAACATAATCTTGGAGTTCCATGCTGGTATCAGGGATCCACATACTTGAGCCATCATTGCTTCCTCCCATGGTGCATAGTAACAGGATGCTGGAATTGACAGTAAAGCCCAAACTTGAATCCAGGCACTCTGAAAGGGTGTGCAGGTGTCCCAAGTGACACGATTAAGTACTGTGTCAAACACTTACCTCTAAATGTGTCCCTTTATATTTTATTCTTTTGAATAGGATTATGATTTTGAGATTTTTTTATTATTGAGTTTATTAGTATGTAGTTCATTTTAATTGTTGATGGATTTCCCATTACATACATCTATTTACCTAACATTTTTATTGTTTACGAGTATTCTGCTTTTCCTAGCTTCTTATTCATACAAATAATACTGTTAGGAAATCTCTTTTACATGAATTTTAATGTCCTTTTGCTAGGATTCTGTTGTATATATAACTCAAATTAACAATGCTAAATTATAAAGTTTGAATAGATATTGCCAAGATGATTTCCAAAATCATAATTTAAACTCCCACAAGAATTGTATGACATTATTTGATTCCAAGTCATGTCAACATTTGATGTTGTCAATCTTTTTAATTATATGCATTCTTTTGTATGTATAATTAATCTCAATTTGGATTCCATTGACATGTCCTTGATTACTAATGAGTTTAAAACATTTTCTTATAAATTATAATTCATTGGGCATTTAATTAATCATAATTAATTGGGCACTTTTGTGTGTGTGTGGTAGGGGGAAATGTTCTATTGTCTTTTT
The DNA here is from genome assembly GCF_033115175.1 of Lepus europaeus. NCBI lineage: Eukaryota > Metazoa > Chordata > Mammalia > Lagomorpha > Leporidae > Lepus > Lepus europaeus. Next base: position 43,681,311 of record NC_084834.1, on the reverse strand, counting down.
TTCACAACTCTTAGGATTTTTAAATGCATTCATAGATATATAAATTATTTTATATATAGGAATCACTTTCTTTGATTTTAGTCTCCAGTTTAATTGATTTCTTTGACAAAAAGTTTTAAATTTAATGTATTTTATTTGAACATTCTCTTTCACTATCAATTATGTTTTTTTCCTACAAGAAATTTTTGCCTATTCAAAAGTCATGATTGATTTCAATATAGCAGAATAGGAAAAGGGGATGATGGAACAAGGACATAAATCTCAGCCATTCTCCCTCATCACCCCAAGGAGATAAACACTGGAATGTATTCCTTGCCCTTGAAACTCCATTGGGTCTCACACCCTATTGCCTTCATACCTCTCCCCTTACAGCCACCTGAAAGACCAGTCACTCTGAACACCTGAAAGACCAGTTCCAGGAATTCCTCTCTGCCTGCTGCCCCTTCCCCATGCCCACCCCCAGCCCTCCTAAAATATAAAAAGGCCCAGCCCCTGGGGTCGGGGCCTTCTGCCACATGTTCCATCATGGGCGCAAGGGCAGTTGGTCACCCACCTCTATGGATTTATTTTCTCTAAATAAATTCGGTCTGGCTGTAAATTTGTTCACTGCCCCCTCTCTACTCTGCAACTCTTTTCCTAACATTTTGGTGCCCCGTGTGAGTAGGCATCAATCTGCAACTCCTTTCCTAACAGGGGGTACTGATCTAGGCTATGAGAAAATAGTAAAATAATTTTTTTAAAAAGTAAAGAAAGTATATTCTCAGGGCAGAGTTAGAAGATGCAGCAGAAATTATAAGGAAGACAGAGGGATGTGGTGGATTTGTGTGGCAGGTACAGACTTGCAGGAATGCACATGGACACAACGTGTGACCACAGCAGCTTAGAGACAGAGAAAAGACCAGCTTTGGAAAGCAAGGTAAGATTAGACTGCAGCGGCCCATGCCACTGGCATAGCCTCAGGGAGAGCCTGGCAGGCTACACAGTCTTTGACTGATCCTTGAAGAGTACGGGGTGCCTGCAAACCCAGGGAAAAAGAGACATGTTTCTCTCTTCCCATTTCCTCCACAATGGCACCCACCAACCTGCTGAGATAGGGCAGAAGACATTTTGGAAATAAGTAGCAGCTGCAGCAGCTCTTATGTGAGTGCCAGTAACTGGGGGAAACAAAATGCCATCTTTTTTGCAGTAACAGGTTAGCAGCTCAGGTGTGAGCACATGGCAATGGGTGAGGAGAAGGAGACATTCTGAAATCACTACTAGTTGCAGATGCTCTTGTGTGCACCCTGAAACCTATAGGAAGAAGGCACCATTGTGAAATGAGCAGGGGCTGTGGCCAGTGGCTCTTGGTCATGCATGTTATCCAGGGATTTTACTAGAGAGAAAAATCCATATTCCCTACTAATTTGACTCTGGCTGGAAGGATTGAGAGGGGGTTGGGCCAACACTTAGGGCCATGAGGTGCCCCCAACCTACAAATGTATCACAGGCTTGGGGCTAAGACTGCCCAGGAAGAACACTCTCAGACAATTGGCTCTGGGAATCTCTCAGCTTCTCTGCTGATGGGTCAGGCTAGAGGGGCAAGTGGATGCTCTGCATTGTGAGACAGTGGGAGCTTTGTGTGCTGAGACTGTGGGAAGACTGTGACTACACAAGAGGGCACAGCTTGTAGCTGGGCCTCTGGGCAATTACTGTGTGCAGCCCCACATGCTAAGAGCTCCATGATGGTCTGGGATAGGTCATTTCAGTGGGATCCATGCTCATAATGGGGACTGCACAGATCCTGTGTAGTAGCACAGATGAGTATTGCACTGACATGGGCTAACACCCAAGCATTAATCACCTTGGAAAAGAGGAGGTGAGGGTGTAATTATGCCATAAGAGATGATCATACCCTCCTTTCTGCTAACAGAAAGAGATCTAACACACTCAATATGGTCACCCTGGATACTCATTCCCACCATGGAGCACAACACAGAGCCCCCAGGCCACACTCAACAAATATCTCTGGCTTTTCACTGAAGGAGCAGACATTCCACTAAGCTACAGAGGAATAGCTCAATGATTAGAGCCATCAGAGGAAAAACCAACAAATACACCCAAAAATGCCTAAAAACAAACTCAGAAATTCAAGAAACAAGAATAAGAAAGACAACATGAGCCCCTCAAAGGAACACAGTAACACTTCAATATTAGAATATGAAGATGAAGAGATTGATGAAATGCCTGAAACTGAATTCAAAAGATTAATCACAAGATTACTCAGAAACACTGAGAAGCAAATTCATGAGTTAAATAAATCCAAACATGATATAAAAGAAAAATATTCCCATATAATTGAGATTTTGAAAAAGATAAAATACTTCATTTAGAAATAAAGTATTCAATATGTCAAATAAAAAATACAGTGGAAAGCCTTAAAAATAGACTTGGTGAAGCATAAGTAAAAATATCCAAACTAGAAAAGCTGGAAGAGAAATCTTTGGAAATTTTTTAGTCTGTCACCTCTCCCCCCAGAAGAGGAAGGAGAAAGAGAAGGAGGAGGAGGAAGAGGAGGAGAAATTTGAAATTAGAAAAAAAATTAATACCGAAATTGGAGATTTATGATATATCTGTCCCACTGTGGAGCACTGACCAGAGCCCCTCAATATATGGGTCTTAGGAGTTCCTAAAGGTATTGAAAGAAAGAAAGGTTTGAAAGGCCAATTCATTGAAATAATCACAGAAAACTTAATTAATTTGGAGAAATAAAGGGATATCCAAGTACATGAGGCACATAAATCTCCTTATAGACATGACCAGAAAAGATCTTTACCAAGATATATTATAGTTGAAATTTCAGCAGTAAACATAAAGAAAAGTTTCTAAAATATTCATGAGAGAAATGCCAGATTACGTTCAGAGGATCTCCAATTAGACTCACAGCTGATTTCTCATTAGAAACCTTACAGGCTAGTAGACAATGGAGTGATAGAGTGCACCCACATGGGAGACCGGGAAGAAGATCCGGGCTCCTGGCTTTGGATCAGATCAGCTCTGGCTATTGCGGTCATTTGGGGAGTGAACCAGTAGATGGAAGACCTCTCTCTCCCTTTCTCTCTCTCTCTCTCTCTCTCTCTCTCTCTCTCTCTCTCTCCCTCTCTGTAACTTGTCATTCAAATAAATAAAATAAAACTTTAAAAAAAGGTGCATGGAATTTCTCTAGGGTATACCATATTCTAAGACACAATAAAAGCCTCACCAAATTAAAAAAAAATACAGTCATACCATGAATCTTTTCTGACCACAATGGAATGAAAATGGAAATCAACAACTCAAGGATCTCTAGAACATATGTAAGCATATGGAGACTGAACAACATGCATTGGAATGAACAGTAAATCATAGAAGTAATCAAAAGAGAAATTTAAAAAAATATTGGAAACAAATGAAGATGACAATACAGCATATCAAATCTTATTGGGGTACAGCAAAAGTGTGTTAAGAGGGAAGTTTATAGCAATTGATGCCTACATCAAAAAATTGGAAAGGCACCAAAATATGAGCTATCAATTCATCTCAAGGACATAGGATAACAACAACAAGCCAAATCCAAAATTTCTAAGAAATAATAAACAATTAAAATCAAAGAAGAAATGAACAAAATTGAAACAAAAATTACAAATGATCAGTGAAATGAAAAGCTGTTTTTCTGAAAAATAAAATTGAAAATTCTTACAGCATTGGTACAACTAACCAAAAAAAAAAGATGGATAAGACCCAACTCAACAAAATTAGAGATGAAAAAGAATATATAACAACAGATACCACCAAAATAAATAAAATCAATCTTTAGGAATTATACAAAGCAATGTATTCCAACTAATTAGGAAAACTAAAAGAAATGGATAGATTCCTGGGCACATGCAATCTATGAAAATAGAGTCATTAAAACATAGAATCATAAAAAGACCAATAACCACAATAGAGATCCAGAAAAAATAAAGCTAAAATTCATATAGAAACATAAGAGACCTGGAAGACCTATACAACCCTATATAGCAACCCTATACAACAAAAACAAAGCTGGAGGCATTACAATACCAGATTTCAAGACATAGAACAGGGCAATTATATTCAAAACAGCTGGCTACAAGCTAAAATATAGATGTACAGACCAATGCAAAATAATATAAACTCAAGAAATCAATCTACAACCAACTTATTTTTGACAATGTAGCTAAAATCAATCTCTGGAGAAAGGACAGTCTCTACAACAAGTGGTTCTGGGTAAAGTGGATCTCCTTGTGCAGAATTATGAAACAAGACACTTTACGCCTTATGAAAAAATCCACTAAAAATGCATCAAATACCAAAACCTATGACCTGATTCAATCAAATTACTGGAGAATATTGGGAAAACCGCAAGACACTGGCACAGGCAAAGACTTCCTGGAAAAGACCCCAGAAGCACAGACAATCAACACTAACATTGACAAATGGGATTACATCAAGCTGAGAAGATTCTGCACTGCAAAAGAAGCACTCAGCAAAGCGAAAATCAATGGGCAAAATGGGAGAAAATATCTGCAAACCATGAAACTGATAAAGGATCAATATCCAGATTGTGTAAAGAGCTCAAGAAACTAAACAACAAGAAAACAAAAATCCTGTTAAGAAATGGGCAAAGGAATTGAACAGGCATTTTTTTAAAAGATGACATTCAAATGGCCAACAGACACATGTAAAAAATGCTCAGGATCACTTGACACCAGGGAAGTGCAAATCAAAACCATAATGAGCTTTTCCTCAGCTCAAATTAGAATGACTCTCATACAAAAATTAACCAACAGTAAATGATGACAAAAATATAACAGAAAAGAGACCCCAATCCACTGTTGGTGGGAATGTAAACTGGTCCAGTCATTGTGGAAGACAGTATGGAGATACCTCAGAAATCCAAAAAGACTGGCATCCCGCTCCCGGGAATTTACCTAAACAAAATGAAATTAGTAGATTAAAGAGTTATTTGTATCCCCCATGTTCATTGCAGTTCAATTCACAATAGCTAAGAAATGGAATCAACCCAAACGTTCATCAACTGAAGACTGGATACAGAAAATGTGGTGTATAACAATATGGAATACTATGGACACAGGTTAAAAAAAAAATCCTATCTTTTGCAAAAAATGGATGCAACTGGAAACCATTATACTTTTGAAGTGAGCCAGTCTCAAAAAGACAATGCCATAGGTTTTCCCTGTTCTGTGGTAACTGCAAGTACCTAAAAGGTAATGTATAGGAGTGAAATTGAAATATTGATATTTGATGATTGTTTACAGCCTTTGTCTCTTCTGTTGGGAAGCAGTGTTTTTCTTTTCTTCACATTATTTTTCTAATCTTCATTTAATGTAGGATTAGACTTATGATTATAAAGTAAACTTAAAACAGAGCTTTGTAAAAGTTAAGTGTGGGAATACAGAGGGAGGAGGAGGAAGGGTTGGATTGTGGGCAGAAAGGAGGGTATGCTAGGAAGTATCACTGTGTTCCTGAATGTTTTCATAGGAAATACATAAAATTTATGTACCTTAAATCAGTTTTTTTAAAGTTGTGATCATATGTTCTTATCCTCTAAACAATGAATATTTCACACACATGCACACACAAACCCATATACTCATACACAAACCTAGGTACATTTGACAATGTACATTTGAAGAGTTACTTTGCTATCATTACTGGGTGTTTGTGATATTGCTATCTGATTAGTAAAGTTCAGGAATAAGAGTAAATACACCTCATTGCATATCTATTATAGTATATTAAATTATAAGTTTTATATTTATGTAATATATTCAATGCAGTAGTTTAATAAATTTAAATTATATACAATATAGTAACACATTATATATTAAGAGTTTTAAAAATATTAGACATCACTAATGTGTGTTATTTTTTATTTTTATTTTTATTTTTTAACTTTTATTTAATGAATATAAATTTCCAAAGTACAGCTTATGGATTACAATGGCTTCCCCCCCATAACTTCCCTCCCACCCGCAACCCTCCCCTCTCCCATTTCCTCTCCCCTTCCATTCACATCAAGATTCATTTCCAATTCTCTATATATATCAGTTTAGTATATATTAAGTAAAGATTTCAACAGTTTCCATCCACATAGGAACACAAAGTGCAAAATACTGTTTGAGTACTAGTTATAGCATTAAATCACAATGTACAGCACATTAAGGACAGAGATCCTACATGAGGAGTAAGTGCACAGTGACTCCTGTTGTTGACTTAACAAATTGACACTCTTGTTTATGGCATCAGTAATCACCCGAGGCTCTGATCATATTTCGACAAGGTCATAGTCAAAGTGGAAGTTCTCTCCTACCTTCAGAGAAAGGTACCTCCTTCTCTGATGACCTATTCTTTCCACTGGAATCTCACTTGCGGAGATCTTTCATTTAGGTGTTTTTTTGTTTGTTTGTTTGTTTTGTTTTGTTTTGTTTTGTTTTCCAAAGTGTCTTGGCTTTCCATGCCTGAAATACAATACTCTCATGGGTTTTTCAGCTGGATCTGAGTGCCTTCGGGGCTGATTCTGAGGCCAGAGTGCAGTTTAAAACACCCGCTATTCAATGAGTCTGCTGTATATCTGCTTCCCATGTTGGATCGTTTTCTCCCTTTTTTATTCTATCAGTTAGTATTTGCAGACACTAGTCTTGTTTATGTGATCCCTTTGATTCTTAGTCCTATCATTATGATCAATTGTGAACTGAAATTGATCACTTGGACTAGTGATTGAATTGGAATCCCCTGGTATGTTTCTAACTCTACTGTTTGGGGCAAGTCAGCTTTAGCATGTCCCAAATTGTACATCTCTTCCCTCTCTTATTCCCACTCTTATATTTAACATGGATCACTTTTAAGTTAAGTTTCAACACTTAAGAATAATTGTGTATTAATTAGAGAATTCAACCAATAGTATTAAGTAGAACAAAGAAACAAAAAAATACTAGGAGGGATAACGTATTAAGTTGTTCATCAACAGTCAGGGCAAGGGCTGATCAAGTCACCGTTTCTCATAGTGTCCATTTCACTTTAACAGGTCTCCTTTTTGGTGCTCGGTTAGTTGTCACCGATCAGGGAGAACATATGATATTTGTCCCTTTGGGACTGGCTTATTTCACTCAGCATAATGTTTTCCAGATTCCTCCATTTTGTTGCAAATGACTGGATTTCATTGTTTTTTTACTGCTTTATAGTATTCTGTAGAGTACATATCCCACAATTTCTTTATCCAGTCTACTGTTGATGGGCATTTAGGCTGATTCCAGGTCTTAGCTATTGTGAATTGAGCTGCAATAAACATTAAGGTGCAGACCACTTTTTTTTTTTTCTTTGCTAATTTAATTTCCTTTGGGTAAATTCCAAGGAGTGGAATGGCTGGTTTGAATGGTAGGGTTATATTCAGGTTTCTGAGGAATCTCCAGACTGACTTCCATAGTGGCTTAACCAGTTTGCATTCCCACAAACAGTTTGTTAGTGTCCCTTTTTCCCCACATCCTCGCCAGCATCTGATGTTGGTAGATTTCTGAATATGAGCCATTCTCACCGGGGTGAGGTGAAACCTCATTGTGGTTTTGATTTGCATTTCCCTGAATGCTAGTGATCATGAACATTTTTTTTTTTTCAGCCCCATTAAACAGTTTATTACAACACTACATCTATTGTAATCAAAGTGGTGCTGTTTACAGACATTATCATATGAACATTTTTAACAAGAACAAACTACTATAAAAACAAGCAAATACTTGACTTTTTCCAATTGCTTGCACATTATAATGGCCAAATGTATATAACCAGTAATAAAGTTGCAAAAGCTATAACTTTTTAAATCACACAGGTTTCCTTCAAATAAAACAGTTAAGCAACATAAAAAATAAAAGTAGAGCTACTGGTTACCATTTATGCAGATTTGCTTTATTCAGATCTATTCCTGTTCATTTTATCCATGAATCCTTACACGTTCAGTTCAATCACAAGAAGCAAACTGCTGGACAAGCATCATTTTCCCCCATGAAGGCTGCTTTGTCTTGGAAGGTGTTCCTCTTCCTTCAGCTGTAATGTGTCAAAATTTGTGATGTAGATTTTGCTATTCCCCAAAATACACAGAAAAACGCTGGCTTAACTATACATACACAAGTCGTGCATCTACTTCACTGTTACGTACTAACACAAAGTAAGAACTCATTGAAACAGTAGCTGCCTTTGTGGTGGAGAAAGGCTCCCAATTTATCTAATGATTTAAAACTGAGACGCTGATTTCATTCTTCTTAGATATTATTGCCTTTGAAATTTAGTGACTGAAATATAAATGAAAATACAGCAGCTACTGTTTCTGTAATGATGGAAACATCATTAAGTTATTTTCTAAAATATGCATACTACAAAAATAAATGGAAAAAATGCCTGATTTTAATGTAAATACTTTCATTCATCCATGTATCAATTCTACACTAACTCATTTAACAAATGCTGAACTGAATTATAAAATTCAATATATTATTTTACAGATTAATCTATTTGACAGCATACAGGTATTTCTGCAATTGTTGTAAATCAAATGGTGCTCCATGTTACAATATATATATATATAGCTCAAGATGGACATTTAAATATGACATTCACATACAAATCATTAGACATAATACAAATTTTAAACATTTCTTCTCCTCTCATTCTCTTCCATCTATATAAAACCATCTACTGTTATATTAAAGAACCAAAAACAAGCTAAATGAGAATCTACATTGAAAAATTTCATTGAAAACTCACATAACGAAAATAAACAGAATTAAGTTCATGAACTAAAATTTCAAGAATACATATATATATCCAAACTTCAGGCAGAGGTTCACAAAAGAAACATTCAGTTAACTTGGATGTAAGTTACTGAAACACCAGATACTTAAAATATAAATTCCAAGACACCATTTCAATAGTGATTTAAGGGCACAATTTTCATCATATTCTACCATAAAAAATAATTTAAAAATAGTTTTGCTTCACAATTGAGTAATTTCTTACAACTATAAATTTTATCCTTTATGTCCTTTTATTCCAACTATGCTGTGAGCATCAGCACACATATGTATTCACTATCTAGCAGTAAAAACTTAAGTTTTACAACTGCAAAAGGAGAAAACAAAGGTTAATTCTGAAACTCTCTAAAAATATGCCCATATTTTTCAAAGAGGTACTTAAACCATTACTAATGTTACCTTTTATTGTACCTTCATCTTACTTTATGGTGGTAATGCTATTTAGTGTAATTATTTATGAACATTTTTTCAAGTGCCTGTTGGCCATTTGGATTTCCTCTTTTGAAAAATGTCTATTGTGGTCCTTGGCCCATCTCTTAAGTGGGTTGTTTGTTTTGTTGTTGTGGAGTTTCTTGATCTCTTTGTAGATTCTGGTTATTAATCCTTTATCAGTTTATAATTTGCAAATATCTTTCCCCATTCTGTTGGTTGCCTAGTCACTTTCCTAACTTTTTCTTTTGTAGTACAGAAACTTCTCAATTTGATGAAATCCCAATAGTTAATTTTGGCTTTGATTGCTTGTGTATCTGGGATCTTTTCCAAGAAGTCTTTGCCTGTGCCTGTATCTTGCAGGGTTTCTCCGATGTTCTCTAATAATTTGATGGTTTTGGGTCGTAGATTTGAGTCTTTAATCCATGTTGAGTGGATTTTTGTGTAAGGTGTAAGGTAGGGGTCTTGCTTCATGTTTCTGCATGCAGAAATCCAATTTTCCCAGCACCATTTATTGAATAAACTGTCCTTGCTCTAGGAATTGGTTTTAGATACTTGATCAAATATAAGTTGGCTGTAGATGTTTGGGTTGATTTCTGGTGTTTCTATTCTGTTCCGTTGGTCTATCCATCTGTTTCTGTACCAGTACCATGCTGTTTTGATAACAACTGCCCTGTAGTATGTCCTGAAATCTGGTATTGTGATGCCTCCAGCTTTGTTTTTGTTGTACAAAATTGCTTTGGCTATTCGAGATCTTCTGTGTCTCCATATGAATTTCAGCATCATTTTTTCCAGATCTGAGAAGAATGTCTTTGGTATTTTGATTGGTATTGCATTGAATCTATAAATTGCTTTTGGGAGAATGGACATTTTGATGATGTTGATTCTTCCAATGCATGAGCATGAAAGATTTTTCCATTTTTTGGTATCCTCTTCTATTTCTTTCTTTAAGGTTTTGTAATTCTCATCGTAGAGATCTTTGACATCCTTGGTTAACTTTATTCCAAGGTATCTGATTGTTTTTGTAGCTATTGTGAATGGGATTAATCTCAGCAGTTCTTTCTCAGCCATGGCATTGCCTGTGTATACAAAGGCTGTTGATTTTGTGCATTGATTTTATATCCTGCAACTTTGCCAAACTCTTCTATGAGTTCCAATAGTCTCTTACTAGAGTTCTTTGGATCCCCTAAATAAAGAGTCATGTCGTCTGCAAAGAGGGATAGTTTGACTTCTTCCTTCTCAATTTGTATCCCTTTAATTTCTTTTTCTTGCCTGATGGCTCTGGCTAAAACTTCCAGAACTATGTTGAATAGCAGTGGTGAGAGTGGGCATCCCTGTCTGGTACCAGATCTCAGTGGAAATGTTTCCAACTTTTCCCCATTCAATAGGATGCTAGCCATGGTTTTTTCATAAATTGCTTTGATTATATCGAGGAATGTTCCTTCTATACCCAATTTGTTTAGAGTTTTCATCATGAAAGGGTGTTGATTTTTATTGAATGCTTTCTATGCATCTATTGAGTAATGTGTGTTCTTAATCTTATAAAATTTTCTTTCTTGTGGCTGGTATTATTGCATAGTTATTAAAGCCACTACCTGTAATGACAGCATCTCATATGTGTGCCTGGATAGAAAGCTGGCTGCTCTACTTCCAGTCTAGCTTCCTGCTAGTGGCCTGGGATACACAGAATAAGATGGCTGAAGTGTTTGGGTCACTGTCACCCATCTGGAAGACCCAGAAGTTCTTGACTCCTTGTAGTCATCTGGAAAGTGAATCAGCAGATGGAAGACCTATCTCTTTATCTCTTTATCTATGTTTCTATAACTCTGATTTTCATATAAATAAATAAATCTTTAAAATATAAAAATAAAACCTTTTCTTCTTTACCTTTCAAAAAACAACTGAGACCTTTACTCCATGTATGTATCAATGGAAAATTTGCAAGGCACTTGGTTATAAACTTCAAGCTAATGCTAATTCCTGGAGAACCAGAATTTAAATGAAGTTTGCTGTACAGAATGGCATTGTGAATAGTAAAAAGATAAATGAAATTCTAGCAAAGTGTGCCTCAAATTAACTGATTGAGTTCTGAAATACAAAGTGAGCTTTTTCTTTTTAAAAAATCAATTCCTGAATGAGATGTTTGGCATATAAGAGGAGTCCCGTATTGATTACTTGGCTTTTGGGTTCTGCACAATTTGTTATGGGATGGATACATTTTTCCACATAATAATAGGGATATTGCACTTTTTTTATTTCTGAGGGAATTGATGTTTGGTATAAACTGAAGAGCTTCAAATATGCTACTTCTCTGATTCAGAGTATATTCCTATTCAACTGACATCTTGGGTTATTGGAGAAGACCAATAGGGCTTTAATAGTAATAATTATATAAGCTTCACACTTAAGTCTATATTTGTTACCCAAATGTTTTCTGCTTATGAAAATATGCAACTATATACTTTGGTAGTAGTATGCTTTTAGTGACCTAGCAGTTACATTTTTATGCAAACAGAATAAAACAGCTTGCCTTCACCTGGCAAGAAGTGCCTCAGTGATGTACCTCTAGAGGCTCTAGGACATATCAGCTTGCTGGTTCTGTGCCCTAATAGTTGCAGGAATCTTATCTGATTCATCATTCCATAGGGTGCTGTGCTGTTCCACTGTATTGTTAATAGAATCTAAAGATGTAATAATAATAGCAAGTAAAACGAGTGTTTGCATAGGTTAATTTATCCAATTACTTCTCATTTTAAGCCCTAAGAAACAGTTACTGTTATATTTTCATTTTTATAATTGAGGAGAAAAAGTGACAAGGATGTTAAGTAACTTGCCTTAAGTTACAGCTAACAAGGAGCTGAGTGAGATTTAGTCTCAGGTTATCTGACATTGGAATTGGGGATTTATTCACTATGTTAAACTCTCTCAGCTAATAAAGAAGCAGGATCAACACATTCCTTTTATTCCATAATAAAAATATAAGTGAGAAAAGGAGGAAATCACACTTGTTGAAAAAATATATCTTCCGTTTGACCCAGAAGATAAAAATTATTCAAGAAATAAGAACTGAAGAGTTTCTGGCCAAAGATGAAATATATGGAATAAAAGGTAGAAAATAATCAGTGATGGATTTATCTTTATTATAATTCACAACATTGCTTACTCCATCACATATATTTTTCTTTCTTTCTTTTACTATTATTCACTTTTAAATTATGATAATTGACTTTCTACACTATAGAATATTGAGATGCTGTAAGGACAGAAAAAAGGCAACATGGACATAAACTAGGGAACACTGCTGTCATCTTTGGAAACAGTATCCAAAAATTGCTTCTGGTTTCCTCATAATGCAGATGGAATAAAACATTTTCAGTGTAATGAGAAGCAGATCCATCATGTCAAGTAGGAGCATTTTAGGATATATATATGTTTATGTGGGTGAGAAGGCTTCAAAATTTCATGGAAAGCATACATTATCTCCTAATTCCATGAGCCCTCATGGATGGGACAGGCAGAGTATGCACAATGATTTCTATTGTTTTTCATTCCTCTATTATCCCTTCTTCCTTCTGGGAACAGATCCCAATCTCTATGGTAACAGAGGGAGGCAGTATGTGATACAGACTGGCTTAGTCAAAATGTCTGGAGGCCCTAACAGTCAGGTGGTTTCTCCCTGTAATTGTTAATCTGTGATGGAGAGGCTGAGGGCTTATAAATTTCATTATTTTGAGCATGCACCCTAGTGAGAATGTCCCTGAACTCCTGCTGCCATCAGCTCAGTGTTGCCCTGATTTTTCTTTTCCTAAATCTGAATGATGACTTTAGCTACTTTCCCATTAGTGATGTAAGTCCATTTTTGATATGATTTTACTTAGCTGAGTCTGAGTCTTTTTTTCTTGTCTGTTTTTAGGGGAGCTCATTTTTAATCTTGTATGTGAAGAATCTAAAGTGCTACCAAATTAAGGCAACATCTACAGTAAATTGAATTTAGAAATGTTTAACCAAGAACCCTATTGGCAATGTATATGCCAGAATTTATGAAAGCAAAATAATTCTCAGACATATAAAAGTCTCACTGGGTATTAGTTTCTGTTTCACAAAGATATATATCAAAATATTATATCACTGACTAGGATTGTAAAAATTCTGTTGATCAGCATTTAAAGTATTTTAAAACATTAAAACAACTTAAAATATTGAAATAAAGACAAATAATTTTATAAGTATGGTTATTGAATGTGGAATTTTATTACTAGCTCTTCATTTATCTTGAGTAGTAGTTGAGAAATTCTATGATTATTTTAATTGAATTCACTAAATGTCAAGATGAATGGATTATTAAAGTTGCCCCAATAGAGGAATGAATGGGACATTTGATCATGGAGAGAAAATCCCTTATGAAAGTGCATAGTGTCTTTCTTTTAAATGCTAGCAGAGTTTGAGGCATACAGTAGGAATTCAATAAATGTTTTCTTTCTAACAGAGTGTATGAATGAATGAACAGAATTTAAACATTGAAGAACTGTCTTCAATTAGATATGATAGAAAATATATGAGAAGAAAGATTATTTGAAAGGATATTAAGAGAAGTTAGATAAAAAGCAACTATAAATTTATAGGGCAATAGTATTGTAAATATAGTCATAGGTAATTTAATAAAAATAGATATTTTGAAAATGTAAGACTGGTTTGCTGTTGTGGCATACCGGGTAAAGTCGCTGCCTGTAATGTGGGCATTTCATATGGATGCTAGTTTGAGATCCAGCTTCCCTACTTCCAATCCAGCTTCCTACTAATGCACTACTAAAGCAAGAGATGATGGCCTAAATGCTTGGACCCTTACACCCATGTGGAGACCCAGAAGTAGCTCCTGGCTCCTGACTTCAGCCTTGGTCCAACTCTGGTCCTTGCAGCCATTTGGGGATTGAACCAGCAGATAGAAGATTTCTCTCTCTCTCTCTCTCTCTCACTCTCTCTCTCTCTCTTTCTCTCTCTCTCTTTCTCTCTCTCTTTTTCCCCACCCAATCTCTGTAAATCTGCATTTCAAATAAATAAAAAATTTTAAATGTTCTAGTATATGGTCATTCCCCTCTCAGACATTCACTGGTGGAGATATAATAGATTTCATGGAGTAAATATAGCTGGCAGATGTATTGGAAAATGTTGTATCCTGGCACGACAAGGAAATGCAGATCAAGCCAACAGTGAGATACCAATTTATAGACTTTTAATTTAAAACAAAAATCCCAAGTAATAGGAATGATAGAATGGCAAGCCAACATTCTTTTAGAAAGATTTAAGATTTTTTTTTAAATATCTATTTATTTTCATCCATTTGAAAGGCAGACAGTGTGTGAGAGAGAGTATCTTCCATGAACTGGTTTTGGTTCATTCTCCAAATTCATGCCAACAGCCAGAGCTGAGCTAGGCTGATGCCAGGAAATCTGAACTCCATTTGGACCTCCCATGTAGGTGACAGTGACTCAAGCACTTGACATATCACCTGGTGTCTCCCAGGAAACATTAGCTGAGAGCTGGTTTGAAGCAGAGGAGCAAGGACTTGAATCTGGCACTCTCGTGAGAGTATACGTGATGAGGGCATCCCAAGTGGTCATTTAACCTGCTATGGCACATCACCCTTCCTAGGATTTTAGATTTTTAAAATTCATTCCTTTTTATTTACTTCCTCTAGGACTTCTCTTTTAATTAATACCTTTGTGCAATCTGCAATTCTTTTACCTCTAAGGTACCTCTCCAGTCTAATCTTTTGCACTGCCTATGGATTCCAGTTTATTTTAGCTAACATAGCAGGTACCTGAAGTCCCATAGTTATCTTCTATTTTGTCCTTCAGCTTCTGGTCTTGTTCACCATGATACATGTTCTTATTCAGCCACAAAGTAATGCTGATCTTGTCATTCCCTTTTTTTTTTGTCATTAGTGTAATAGTGTTACTTTGCCCTCACTTAAGATCAGAATACTTACTATACATTCAAAACACTTCACTTATTTTTCTATTTGAGTTATTTTCCCAGTTAGATATTTTCTTCTATTTTCATCTTCCTATTCCATTTTCATCTCCCACTCCACAAATCTAAATTCCAGGCAGCACTACCTTCCAACTCATCATTTTCTAACTGATGTATTTATACTGGTCCAGCCATTCTCTTTGCAGAACATGTTTCCGTATCTTGGAAAACCTTTAAACATAGCAATTTAGGGATCAGTTTTGATATCAATCACTTCTTCCATCACTACAAAACATTACATTCTAGACTAAACCTTTAGAAAACTATGATTATCTTCACATAGCAACCTGTGTCACATGGGGGCATTTGTCTCTTGTATCCTTTTTTCCACAATGTTTTTTTCACTTTGATATGTGCAGTGTAATTATATTATTTCATAAATCAATCAATATTGTTAAATATGTAATATTTGGCATGGTACAGAAATTATAAAATCTAGGATACTTTTCAAATCATACTATTATTAATAAGTAAAAGGACATACAATAATGCTTGTGACCTTTTTTATAATTGAGAAATATTAGAAAATATCTACAGGTTTAAATACTGTTTTACTTAAATAAGATGACAATAGGCACTTACTATTTATCATTGCTTGGTCCTGGAAACCATCTCTTTTTCTTCCTTATCATTTTGTATTCCAAGGAAGAGCCTCCAAATTCTCTCAAAGACTAGGTCCTGATTTGCTTAATCTAATCATCATATTCCATTCTTGCTAAGCACATAAATCATTCAGGAATTGACAAAGAAGCAACCCAGAGCCAATGTAACTCTGAAAGATAATTGATGAAGTTTCAGGAAAAGGACAAATCTTTACTTTTCCACTAGATAGTATATAATGCAACTATAGTTAAAAGATATGAGGTCTGCCACAAAGGTGTCAATTTTAATTATAGTTTTTATTATTAGATTAATTATATGTTCATATACAGTTCCAAGAACTAACACAGAGATTAGATGCATTTTTTTTTTTGACAGAGTGGACAGTGAGACAGAGAGAGACAGAGAGAAAGGTCTTCCTTTGCCATTGGTTCACCCCAAATGGCTGCTGTGGCCGGCGCGCTGTGGCTGGCGCACCGCACTGATCCGAAGCCAGGAGCCAGGTGCTTCTCCTGGTCTCCCATGCTGGTGCAGGGCCCAAGCACTTGGGCCATCCTCCACTGCCCTCCTGGGCCACAGCAGAGAGCTGGCCTGGAAGAGGAGCAACCGGGACAGAATTCGGCGCCCCGACCAGGACTAGAACCCAGAGTGCCAGCGCCGCAGGCAGAGGATTAGCCTATTGAGCCTTGGCGCTGGCCCGATTCTATGCATTCTTTACCTCGTTTCCTCCAGTAATAATCACTTGGAAAACTATAACACAATGTGAGCTAAGAAAATAACTTTAAAACAGTTAAGACACTGATCAGTTCCACTACAGATATCCTTGATATGGTCTGTTTCTAATCACTACCAGCTCCTCCTTCCATCACCTCCCTTCCTACATCCCTGATCTATCAATTACTGATCTAATTTTCACTTCTATATTTCTGGCATTTTATCATGTTAAACAAATGGAGTCATAACATTTGTAAATGTTTAAGATTGGTTTTTCCAATTGGCATAATAATTTAACAATTCATGCAAATTGTCGAGTTTATCAATAGCCTGTGCCTCTTTATTGCTAAGTACTATTCCATGGCTTGGATGTGCCACAGTTTGTTCAAGCAGTTACCTGCTTAATGATGTCAGATGGCTCAAATTTCTTGCTATTGAAAATAAGCTAACATAAACATTCAAATATAGGTTTGGGGACAAATATATTTTTATTTTTATAAAAATATTTATTTTTTATTTGTTTATTTTTTCATTCATTTATTTTTGTGGCACAGAAAGAGGGAGACAGACGGAGTGTTCCCATCCACTAGTTCACCTCTCCAATGCTTGTAATGGGGATGGGTCAGACAGAAGCAGAAAGCCAGCAACGCAACCAAAACTCTCAGATAGGTGGTAAGGACCCAAAAATTTGAGACAACAACCAAGGTAGTACATTAATAGAAGCTGAAATCATGAGTGGAGCCAGGACTCAAATCCAGGCCCTCTGATATGGGTCACAAGCATCCCAACTGGCATCTTAAATGCTAGGCCAAACACCTATTCCATAACCTTTCACTTCTTCAGCATTTAGCACCAAGACTGCACTTTCAAATTTGCACTTTTAATTTCATAAGAAACTACAAAGCTGATTTTTACTGTATCCCTGCACATTTCCTCCAGCGTTGTACACGAACAAGTTGCTCTGCATCTTTGTCACCTTAAACATCTTAGCCTTTCTAAAAGATGTAGTAATCGCTCATTGTGTTTTTCTTTTGCTTTGAGAGATAGAAAGTAGGAAAGAGGGAGGGAAAGGAGAGGAGAGGTCCTCCATGACTGACAGCAATCTAACTGCTTGAGCTATTACCTCTGCCTCTCAAGTTCCACATGAACAAGAATCTGGAATTCAGAGCAGAGCCAGGATCTGAACACAAGCATTCTGGAACGCGTTGTGAGTGATGCAAGAGGCAGCTTAACCTGTGTCAAATGTGTGTGTGCGTGTGTGTGTGCTTACTGCACAGAATTCTTTGTATATCCTAGATACTGGGAGATACTGGTCCTTTGTTGGCTATGTGGCTGCAAATATTTTCTCCCCCTGATTAACTTGTGTTTTTATTTTCTTGATGGAGTTTTTCACAGAGTAAAAGTTTTAGTTTTGATAGTCACAGTTTAATATGCTTTCCTTTAAAGGCTCATGTTTTTGATGTGAAGCCTAAGAACTCTGTACACCTGAAGATCCTGAAACTTGCTTCACTTTTGTTATAGAAGTACTTTAACTTTCCATTTTGCATTTAAGTTAATGATCCATTTGTGAAGCTTTTTTGTGTTAGGTATCTGGGTATCCATTTTAGTCACAAGCCATCTGTGAAATGTTGGCAGGTCGATGAAAAACCTGCTAATGAATCGGATACTACAAAAGACAGTGATAATATTGCTGGTACCTAGGTGTACCTAGGACATAAGCCAATGATTTCCCTTATATTGGCTTAAGCAAGTTTAGGTTTTGTTTGCCAACAATTAAAGATTTCTGATATGTCTATAATATGTGTCTGTGTATGTGTGCACAAAGACATTTGCAAAGAATAAAAATTAAGGTGAGGTAGTTGAAAAGATAAAATTTAAAGGAAACAAGACATAAAATTGTATGTAAGATGAACAAAATGAACATAAACAAACAAAAATAACAACACAAACAATTTACATAGTGCAGCAACTTGAAGAAATGTAACTTGCATTTCAGTGGAGTTTATGTGATGGTCCTTAACATATAATACGCTCCCTTTTTAAATCTATACACTTACTATATGTTATTCCAGCAGCACACAGATTTTAAAATACTGAAAAATATATTCATGAGATAATTGACATATTTTATTTCTTTTAGCTTTTCTCAAAAAATGTAAAGATGTTTATTTCATTCATATACAGCAAATTTTAAAATAGTCTCAAATTAAAATAATACTAATATCATTCATAACAATCTGAGAAAGATATTAAAGTTTAACAAACTATATTTGCAGGAATACTGATATACACAGGCATTTATTTCTTTTTGGAAAAAAAAGTTGATTATCCTTTATAATTAAATGTATGTGTCCCAATAACATATTTCAAATAAACATCAAAATTATATCTACTTTTGGTTACTAAGTCTACATAAACATGATACTCCATATCACATAACAACAGACATTCATTTCTTAGAAAAAACATTTACTCTGATTAAGTAATAAAATTCATCAAGCTTAACAAAATTAAGGGAATTTTTTTTTTATTTACAGCATGGAATATTTCAAAGTAAATTTGAAAAATTTATTGTTCACTGACTTACAATGAGTTACGGAATTTTCTCTTAGAAATTTGCCTAAAAATTTTCAGTTAATAATTTTTCTTACATTATAGGATGTTGAAAATTAAAGAAAATATTGCAATTTTGATTTTACTTGACAGAAATTGCCAGTAGGTTTTCTTCTGAGTTAAACCACAGTACTCAAAAATTAAGTTTGTAATGACCATTTTAAAATTTATTTTACAGTTTTCTAATTATTTGTATTTATGTAATGAATTCTCTACAAATATCTTTTCACATCTGTACAATTCATTTTGCAATACACAACATTTCTTTTGTCTTCTATTTTTAATTATTCAAATAAAAGATATATATTTTGAATTAAAAAATTCTAGCATGTATGCAGTTTTATCAGCTCATACACTGACAAAGATTGAATATTTATCATGCTTTATTGAGAGTTTTTAGATATTTCTTTGATCTTATAACATGTAGGACAAAAACATCTTAGTAACAAAAGTTTCATCTCCTTTTCTTTTGTGTATGTTAACATAAGTTTTAATAAAAAGAATTTCATTAATTTTGAACATATACTGAAAATGTATACTAGTGTTATAGGTAATATTTGTATTTATAAAAATTAATATAACATTGTAAAACTTGATTTATTTATTCTTTTCCCTTTTGGTTGTAGTAGTACTGATTTTACACTGACATTATTCAGAAAAGGTATCCATGAAAGGAATTCACAAAATCAATTGCTAACTAAGCCATTATGCATAATTTCTTCCATCTTTTTATTTAGCACTAAAGGCTTAATTTAAAAGAGAATGCAATACTTTTTAATACGTCAGACTCATATTCTGAGGTACCTGAGTTTTAAATATACTAAAGGTTCTTCTGAAATATTCTCAAAAAAATAGTGTCAGCTTCCTTTTTCCCAGAAAAATACCAATCATATTTTGTTTTCATTGAGAGGAATTGTAAATAAATATTTGCCTTTTTTAGATTTATTTTATTGATTTGAATGACAGGGTTACAGGGAGATACAGAGGGAAATAGAGAAAGGAGAGAAACTAGAGGTCTTCCAACTGTTGGTTCGCTCCCCAAATGCCCACAACAGCTATGGCTGGGCAGGATGGAAACCGGGAGTCAGGAACTTATCTGAGTCTCCCATGTAGGTGCAGGGTCTCTAATACTTGGGTAGTTTTCTGTTGATTTCCCAGTCAGTGGGTTGCATTGAATCAGAGATGCTGGGACTGGAACTTGTGACCACAACATCCAGCGCTGAACCAGGCCAAAGCCAGGAAAGGAGCCTGGAGATTCTTCCAGGTCTCCCACATGGGCGGCATGACACAACTACTTGGGTCCTCTTCCATGCTTTTCCCAGGCCATCAGGAGGGAGATGGATCAGAAGTTGAGCAGTCAGACTGTGGTCACTTGGGGAATGAACCAGTGAATGGAAGTTCTCTCTCTTTCTCTCTCTTTCTGTAAGTATGTATTTCAAATGAGAAATAAATGTTTAGAAAGACATGTATTATATTTTATAACTATAATTAACTATATAATGGTAGTATTAAGAGAAACTCAAATGTTCACTCATGACTTTAACATTTAATTATCTAAACATGTCTAATAGGTTTTAATTTAACTAACATCAAAACTTCAGAGAAATAATAATAATAACAATAAGCATTGAGCCAGTAAAATAAATGTTCTTTTTTATAAGAGTTTATTTATTTATTTAAGAGAGAGTTACACAGAAATGGAGAGAGAGATAGAGGTCTTCATCCGTTGGTTTACTTTCCAACTGGCTGCAATGGCTGTAGCTGGGTTTATTCTTAGCCAGAAGCCAGGAAATTCTTCCGGGTCTCCCATGCGAATGAAGTGGCCCAAGCACTTGGGCCATTCTCCACTGCTTTCTCAGACAATCAGCAGGGAGCTGAATCAGAAGTGGAGCAGCCAGGACTCAAACCAGTGCCCTTAGGGGATGCCTGTGCTGCACGTGAAGGCTTAACCCACTATGCTACAGTGCCAGACCCATGAAATAAATGTTCCAAATTACACTTTCTAACTTGTGTTCCAGAAAACTTCCCACAAGGAACTAGAGTCCTGAAGTCATCCTGATGCCTAATATTTACCCTTCTGTTGCTGTATTATGGGGCAATGCATAGACTGAGGAATGTGGAAAACATAAGAAAGGAGAAACTATTTACCAAAGGAAATGATTATTTCAATGTTGTAATAAACAGTGTTATTCTCCAAAAAAAAAAATACAGAATATATAAATATATCCACCTGGTTAAGGTGGGTTAGATACTGACCCTTGTAGCTTCAGGTAATCAAGTAGTGAATGTTTACCCCATGCCCCATTTGAACAGAGCTCCCCAGACTATTCTTCTCTAACCACAACCAGCCTAGGGCAGATTAAATCATCGAGTTATAGACATGTTATTTCCCGTGTCTCCCTGGTAGTCAGAATCTATGACTATTTACTTTATATAATCACTTTTCTTACTAAATGAACTAATTTCTCATTTATATTTGTGTTTATTCATAGTATTTTTGTTGTTAATTAAATAAATTTAATTGGAATAGAGCTAGTTAAGGCAAGAAACTTAGGTCCAATACTTGATTTCTTGATTTACCATAGGAATGTACATCAAAATTTTAACTTATTTGTAGTTATAAGTTGACTTATCATTAAAATGAGGGACTAGGAACAGATTCATTCATCCAAATAGCAATTATTTGTTGAGTGTATGCTAACATATAACATATCCTCTATCTGTGTGAGAAATACTCAGTGGTCCATTTTCAATATAAAATAACAAGTGGGAAATTACTGGCAGCTAGCTAGCTCAAGTAGTTTGCTGATAACCACAGAAGTTCAAACATAAGTAAAATCCCTAATTAATAATACTGACAAGGTATGCCACTTGCCCAGCAGCAGCTTCAGCCATTTAGCTCTCCCTCTACAGTCCTTGGGTGCTTTTGTTACTGTGGAGGAATAGAAACTTACATGGGGAAAGAGATAGAAAATAACATTATGCAGAAAACTCACGCGACATCTGGGAAGATGTACACCGCAGAGTACTCAGCCAATGGGGAAACAAGGAAAGACCAGCATGCTAAGGGGATAAAGGGCTGAGTGCAGTTGAACCATGTGTGTGTGATCCACAGACAGACGCCCGATCATGCAAGACCATCGCTGAAGTCTCGCTTTCACTGTATTTTTATGTCCCAAGTCCATTCCTTGGGTTTGGACAAGTGAGAGTGCTTTCCAGAATTTTGGGGACTGTTTTACATATAGGTGTCCAGGAAAATTACACATTTGGACAATATGATTGAATATAAAAGAAACATTTGATGAGGATTTTCAAATGTGTCTGTAGATGAGATGGACTGCATTTGATGTCAACAACTGCCAAGCACCCCTGTTACAAGGAACAGCTGTTGTTAGGTTCAAGTTAAAGTTCTAATATGTAAGTGATTACATATGACTACTCTTCAGCATTCTTAAAAATAAACAGGGTTGGGGGGGCAGCATTATGGTCACTGCTTGCAACTCCATATTTCTGTATCAGGGAGTGTCGGTTCAAGTCCTGGCTGCTCAGCTTTGATATAGCTCCCTACACATGTGCCTGGGGAGGCAGTGAAGGATGGAAATACCTGGACTCCTGACACCCATGTGGGAAAACCAATTCCTGAATTCAGCTTGGTCCTACCCCAGCCTTTGCGCCATTTGGGGAAAGAACTAGCAGATGGAAAATCTCTCTCTCTCTCTCTCTCTCTCTCTCTCTCTCTCCCTGTGTGTGTGTGGGTTTCAAATAAATAAATAAATATTTTAAAATAAATAAATTGAATCACAATAGTACATGTCAACTACTGATCTAAATATGAAATAAGATACTGTATCACAATTGTTAACAGCTGCTGGCACAACAGTCTCACTAAATCTTGTTAACTGTTACAGAAATTGTGACTCTTACTGAGAGAGAACTGTCCATTTTCATACTACTTTGTCATATCAATCAAGAAATGAGTCAAATATAAGCATAGTAAACAAAAATAGCTCAACTATGTGGAGGACCTAGAGATATTAAATGTCTATCTGTGCCTCGATTCAAGACACCTTTTATAATTGGCCTTGGGTTTGTAAATAAAGGCTCATTTAGCCTTCAATTTTTAGAAGTTAGATAGTTTAATTAACCTAAATTAGACTATAGGAACTCTTCAAAGGAGATGTAAAATCTTAGCTATTACCTGACATATTTTATTACTCCTTTCTCATCTCAGTAGGTAATTACTCCATTCAAATGTTAAAACTCAGACTTATAAATACTGTTTATAAGACTATGAAGATTCTATTTTTCCTTCTGTAATCTCTCTTTTTCTTTGTCTTGGCAGTCAGTTCAGTCTCTCACTAGGAAAAAGAGACAGACATCAGCAATATGTGATGAAACAAGACTTGAAAAATAGAATGCTCTCTAAAATTAAATGATAGTTTTAGTGTTAATTACTCATAATTACTCAAACTTTTGTTGAAATTCTTCCAACCAACAGAATAATTGGCTTGAAATTGCTGTTTACATTGTGCTGTCCTGAAAAATATAAAGTATGTATGTATAGCTGTGTGGATATATACATATATATACACATGCACACACATATGTGTGTGCACATGTGTGTGTTTGTATATGAAACATATATGTGAGTGAATTTATATAAAGGTAAGGTATTTCCAAATGTTTTTGAAGAAATGCAATTAAAAGATAAGTTTAAGAGCCAGCATTGTGATGTAACAGATAAAGATGCTGCCTGGAACACTGGCATCCCATATGGACACCAGTTCAAGTCCTGGCTGCTCCACTTCTCCACTTCTGACCCAGTTCCCTGCTAGTGGCCTGGGAAAGCAGTGGAAGATGGCCCAAGTGCTTGGACCCCTGTGCTCACATGGAGGACCTGGATGAAGCTCCTAGGTTCTGTCAGGCCCAGTCCCAGATACTGCAGCCATTTAGGGGAGTGAACCAGCAGATGAAAGATCTCTGTCTCTCTTTCTCTTTCTGTAACTCTACTTTCCAAATAAAATAAGTGAATATTTCAAAAAATAAGATAAGTTTATTTTCATGGAAAAATTTTGAAGACCATGCTTAGCTTTTTCATAACACATGTTTTCCATGAGCATATTGAAGAATACTTATATAAATAGAATTTCTGTAGATTAAAATATGCAAATACAATTTAGCTAGAAAGGGTTAAAGATTTTTTCTCACTATTTACTAATGCCTAGGCTGTTCCACCACCCATTCTGATATTGTTTCCCATTTGGATACATACATTTGACTAAATTGATTTGTCAAGATGTTATACAGACTCTCCTCAGAGTCTTTAAGCCATAGGGAGGCTCTGAGATATGCACAAAAATACTGTGTAGATTTTAAGCTCTAACATTTACTAGCTACATTAACATGGATAACATTGATGCTCTGAACCTCCATTTCCACATTTATAAATAAATAATAAATTCATTGCATAAAAATTTTACATAGATTACATCATGTAATGCCAATTTCTCTGACATAGAATCTGGTATCCAGAAGACACTGGATGCTTCCTTCTAGTCAGTTGACGGAGTCATAAGTGAGTCACTGTGTTCAAGATGGAAGAAATTTATGAACTTTTTTATTTTAACTTTTATTTAATAAACATAAATTTCCAAAGTACAGCTTTTGGATTACAGAGGCTTTTTCCCCCCATAATTTCCCTACCACCCACATCCCTCCCAACTCCAACTCCCTCTCCCATTCCATTAACATCAAGATTGATTTTCAATTCTCTTTATATACAGAAGATCAATTTAGTATAAATTAAGTAAAGATTTCAATAGTTTGCACCCACACAGAAACACAAAGTGTAAAATACTGCTTGAGTACTAATTATAGCATTAATTCACATTGTACACATATTAAGGACAGGGATCCTACATAGGGAGTAAGTGTACAGTGACTCCTGTTGTTGACTTAACAATTGATACTCTTATTTATGACATCAGTAATCACCTGAGGCTCTTGTCATGAGTTGCCAAGGCTATGGAAGCATATTGAGTTCACCAACTCTGATCTTATTTAGACAAGGCCATAGTCAATGTGGAAGTTCTCTTCTCCCTTCAGAGAAAGGTACCTCTTTCTTTGATGGCCTGTTCTTTCCACTGGGATCTCACTTACAGAGATCTTTCATTTAGGTTTTTTGTTTTGTTTTGTTTTGCTTTGTTTTTTGCCACAGTGTCTTTAAGCTTTCTATGCCTAAAAAATGCTCTCATGGGCTCTTCATCCAGATCTGAATGCCTTAAGGGCTGATTCTGAGGCCAGAGTGCTGTTTAGGACATTTGCCATTCTATGAGTCTGCATGGATATATTACAATCTATTACAACTCTGGTTGTTTATTATGTTCAAGGTGGTATTACAGATCTCCGCACAGCTGGTATTCAAGATGCCAACTACTTCTGTTTTGTGACATGAGTGGTGTTTTTGTCTGCTTGTTTAGTTTCACTATTAGTTAATATTATAGATATGATTAAATTTTGGATGCCCTTTTACACTCTCAAAATAAGTAAGAAACTGATTAAAACAACTGGAATTTTGATTAATTATTGAAAATTAGAAAATATTCTTGGTTCAGATTCATGTAAGTTGCCAAATTAACATGTTTGATTTTGCTGTCTGGAATCTGTTCCATAGAAAACAGCATTTTCTGTTCCAAAGAATTCTGAAAACTTCAGAATCCTTATCTTTTAAGTAAGAGATTCAAAGCATTATTACCTCACCCATGTTACACTGTTTTGAATAAATTATGACCCTTCACTAATTGAAGTCTTACAATTTCATTTCCAGGAGTTCACAATCTTCTGAGAATACATCCTTGACCCAAAATGAGATTTGAAAGACTTTTATTTTAATAAAAAATACACAGTCTATAACTATGTATAATTTATTTGATGTATGAATATTTTGGCCTTTTCTATTGCTGAATAGCTTTTAATTGTGAATATATTACTGTTTTTCCATTTCCCAGCTAAGGCACATTTGGGTTGTTTTCACTTGTTGGTAACCCTGAATGAAGATTATATGTATATATATATATATATATATATATATATATATATCACACAAACATACACACACACAGATAATTATGTGAACACAGGTTTCATTTCCCATAGAAATCCCCTAGAGATGAATTTCTGAAATGCACAAGACATGTAAGTTCAACTGTACAAGAAACTGCTAATGGCTTTTCTGTATTACCTTCTTACATGGTGATCAGTGACATGAGAGTTTGTAGTAGAATGTGAAGTACAATGGTGGCTAGAAGAGTATTGCTATCCACAAGTTCCACATAATCATCTTGCAGACCTACACCATATGTCACTGAGCAACATGATGTAACTTGGCCTGGGGTTTCCAGGAATCAGGGTTACCTCAGCACAGATGCAGTTCTCCCAAACCTTAAACAAAGCCAATCCTTGCAAGAACAGCTTAAAGTCTTTTTTATAGAAGAAAAGCCTGGTCACTGGCTTGGAGTAAATATATTTATAATAAAGTGGGATGAATTTCCTTATTCTGAGGATGGTCTTCACCTAGCAAGATTCCTGGAGATTAAGTCATCTGACTCTGGCCTGTTCTTGCTGTCCATCTTGTAATAGTGCTGACAAATAACAGCCTGGATGGATATCAAACAGTGGCTAATATTAATATTTGATCCAATAGATCCCAATGGGAAAAGTCACCTCTGGTTGCTGACTAACTAGGACCACCCAAGAGCCCTCAATATGTCTGAGTTCCAGCCATAAAGTTCTGAACTTTTAATTAGTTTCAATTTTGCTGCTTGTCATGGATCTGTTTAGACTCTTAATTTAATCTTTGTAGGTGATATTTGTCCAGTATTTATCCATTTCTTCCAGGTTTTCTAGTTTGTTAGCATATAGTTATTCATGGAAACTTATTATTCCTTATATTTCCATGGTGTCAGATGTGATTTATTCTTTTTCCCCTCTAAGTTTATTTTTTGAGTTTGTTCTCTTACAGTCTTTCTTTTTTGAGTCTCAATAAAAGTCTGTCTATCTTGCTTACCTTTTCAAACATCAGCCATTTGTTTTGTTATTTTATATTTTTTAAGTTCAATTTCATTTATTTCTTCTGTGATATTTATTATTTCTCACTTCTTGCTAATTTTGAGTTTGGTTTGTTCTTTTCAAACTCAGTCATTGATGTGCATTATTAGATTATTTGAAATCTTCCTTTTTTAATGTATGCACTTATTGCTATAAATTTACCCCATACTATTGCTTTTGCTAGATCACACAGGGTTTGATATGTTGTGTCTTCATTTTCATTTGTTTCAACAAAGTTTTTTCTTTTTAGTTTCTCTAGTGATTCATGGGTAAAAGTGAGCATGTTGTTTAATGTCCATATACTTATAAATCTATTGTTCCTGTGGACTTCTAGTTTTTTCCTTTGTGGTCTGAGAAGATATATGATATGATTTATGATTTTTAAAATTTAATGAGACTTGATTTGTATCCTCACATATGGTATATCTTAGAAATATTTCATGTGATAATGAGAATATCCTGTAGCTATTGCTTAAAATTATTTTCAAATGTCTGCTAGACCCATTTTCTTTGTAGTATGATTAAACTCTGATGTGTCTTTGATTTTCTGTCTAAATGATCTGTCTGTTGATAGCAGTAGGATATTGAACTCCCTCACTGTTATTGAACTTGTATCTATCTCTTTCTTTATATCTAAAAATATTCGCCCTAAATTTATGGGTGGATTTATATGATTGTTATATCTTCTTTTTTTTTTTGATTCATCAATTTGTCAATATACAATGCCTTTCTTTGTCTCTTTTTTACAATTTTTGTTGTAAACTGTTTTATCTGATCTAAATGGTCCTACTCCTGTTCTTTGTATTAGTTTCCATTTGCCTGGTATCTTTTTCTAGACATTCACTTTCAGAATTCGTGTACATTTACTTGTGATGTTAGTTTCTTTTAGACAGCATATGTCAGGTTTTAGCCTTCTATCCATTCCTACAATCTAAATTTTTTGGCTGGCAAATTTTATCTATTTACATTCAACTTTATTATTGGTGTATTAGAACTAACATCAGTCATTTTATTCATTGATTACCAGTTATATATGCTCTGTTACTGAGTTTGATATTGTCATATCATATGTTTCCTGATGTTTACTTCTAATGTAGGATTTTTTAATGATTTCTTGAAAGGCTGGTCTGGAAGTGATGAATTGTCTCAGTTTTTGTTTATCTAGAAAACACATAATTTCTCTTTCATTTCCAAATTACAGCTTCATTGAATATAATATTCTTGGTTGAAAGATTTTGTTTCTTTCAACATCTCTAATATGCCACCTCACTGTCTTCAGGCCTATAGATTTTCTGCTGAAAAGTCTGCTATTAGTCTAATTGGATTTCCTTTATATGTCACTGAATTTTTTCTCTTACTGTCTGTAGGAGTGTCTCCTTGTCCTTAAATTTTGATAATTTTATTATAATATGTTTTGGAGAAGTTCTCTTCTGGTTGAGTCTGGTTGAGGTCTTTAAAACTTTGTGTATCTGCATATCTATATCTGTTTCAAGGCTTGGGAAGTTTTTACCTATTATTTCAGTTAGTATATTTTCATTTCCTTTTTTCCTTCTCTTCTTATTCATCTATCTTTATACAATGAATATTTTTATTTAATAGTATGTCATATGTCACATAGGCTTTATTCATACCTTTTAATTCTTTTATCTATTGTCTGATTCTGTTACTTCAAAACCTTATCCTCCAGATCAGAAAGTCTTTCTTCCTTTATAGTCTATTTGTATTGAAGCTGTCAATTATATTTTTTATTTCATTGACTTTATTTGCCAGTTCCAAAATGTGTTTGATTCTTTCTGCTGGTTTCTCTCTTTTTTGAGTTTCTCATTCAAGTCATCTATTATTTCCCTCACTTTTAAAAATTATCTATCTGTATTCTCTTGCATTTTATTAAATGTCCTTAGAATCTTTATTTTGAATTCCTTTTCAGGTCTTTCATGGATTTTCTCCAGATTGAGATCTATTTCTGGAGAATAACTGTGTTCCTTTAGAAATAGCATGGTACTTAATTCATGTTTTTTTGTATCCCTACATTTATGTCTGCATATCTAGTGTAATATTTCCCTTTTTTCATAATGTAGGTTATATATGAAAAAAACTTTTTAAGATGGAATATGGCGTGTCACTTGCAGTATTGATTTGGCTTTGACTCTAGGTGAGCCCAGGATTATATTCTCAAGTGATTTCTTTAGCTGTAATCAATGACAATAGTGTGTGCCTGAGCCACTGTTGTCTAGACTACAACAGTTTGTGGAGGTAGTAGTGTGACATTGAAATGGACTTGAGCTTCCAAAGGTGTGTTTCTTTTATCCCCCGTGAACTGGGTGTCAATCCCATTGGGTTTATGATTTCTGTAGTTTCTGGTGATGTGGGACACAGATAGATAAGGTTGTCTATCTGCCCTTCAAATTTGCCTTTGTATTGTAGGGGTTTGTGGAAGCAATTGTTATGGCTCTTGTACTATATAATTCGAGCAAGAACTTCTCCAAATCCTGATGTGTGGACAGGACTAATGCTGAGTCTTATAGCACCAAGAGCCCAAGTCTCAGCACTGAGAGATTGTAAGGGAAACTTTCCTGAGACCCACAGAGTAAATACAGTTTCTAGTGAGGATTGTGCACTGGCAGATATGGGTGTGGAGCGCTGGAATGCAGGTAGATTGTTCCCTGGGTCCCACAGGATATGTCCCAACAATTCTAAGGAATATAGCGCTGGTAGTCACAGTTTTGAAAGTGCAGGATACAATGGGGCCTTTACCCAGTTCTCACCCTGTGAGGGATTGAGGATGAGCAGTCACCAGCATGAAGCAAAGGAATGCAGTTAAGGGACTTTAGATCCCAAAGGGCAGTGCAAGTTACTACAGAGGTTATAGCACCAGCAGTGACAATCTCGTTTTGGAGGGTAAAGATGGGACTTCTCTGGTTCACACAGAGCATTCAGGGCTGGTGCTAGAGCTTGTGCTGTGGTCTCTAGCAGCATCATGTGCTAAGACCTGCTGAAGGGGCTTCCTCAGCTGTGTCCTCTTGGGATTGTGTCTTGGATGCCACTGACAACTAGCCCCAAAAGCCAAGGGCAGCTTCCCTGGATGATATAAAGCAAGTAAGTACATCTCAGGGCTTATACACAGAACCCCTATGGGTGCAGGATTCACTTGAGCCTGCTGTCTTCCCTGGGAAGTGCACTTGATATGTCTGGGTATTTCTGGCAGCAAAGGGGCTGCTTTCTTCCTACAAAGACAGGTGGAATTCGGCAACTTATTGGCAAAAAAACTGAGTTTAGCACTTTGGGGTCACATGGAGGTTGTGAGAGGTTTCTTTTTTTTTTTTCTTTGAAGCAAAGTAATAGCTTGGACCCAGTCAGCCCTCTAGAACTTATTTAAAGACAGTGAGGACTGTGAAGTTTTTGGCATTTAGAGCTGTTTATATGTGGCTGTGGCAGGAGCCGTGTGTTTTCTATTTACCTCTTCCCAGCAGATGGTGTCTCCTGACAGGGAGCTGAGGAAGAAAAGGTGGATAGCTTATATTTTATATGTAGACAGTTCTCATATTTTTAAAAGCTTTATTTATTTTATTTGAAAGGCAGAGTTACAGAGAGGCAGATATATATATATATATATATATATATATATATATACATATATATATATATATATATAGAGAGAGAGAGAGAGAGAGTAAGACAGAGAGAGAGAGAGAGAGAGAGAGAGAGGTCTTCCATTCACTGGTTCACTCCCCAGATGGCCGCAATGGCCGGAGCTGCACTAATCTGAAGTCAGGATCTAGGAGCTTCTTCTAGGTCTCCAACGAGGGTGCAGGGGCCCATGGACTTGGGCTATCTGCTACTGCTTTCCCAGGCCTTAGCAGAGAGCTGAATCAAAAGTGGAGCAGCCAGGAATTGAACCGGCACCCATATAGGATGCCGCCATCACAGGCGGGCAGCTTTACCCTCTATGCCACAGTGCCTGCCCCAATAATTTTAATTGTAGACCCCTTTTCCCAGAGAGATGGTTTCTTCTGGCTGAGGAGTAGTGAGCAATGCCAGAAGACAACATAGGCAGCATCATCTTTTATTTCTCTGTCTCCCTGTTTCTCTCTCTCTCTTTCTCTCTCTGTGTGTGTGTGTGTGTGTCTTGATCTTTGACACTGTGCCATTTGCAGTTCTAGGAATTACTAAAGTATTTATTCACTCAATCTCCTTAGTTCTAGTATTTTATGTATAGAACCCTTTTCCTGGGAAAATGGTGCTCCATGGCCACAGCACTGGGGTAATAGCAGTGGCAGAATGAACAAGAGCAAGAGCAGCAGCATCAGTAGCAGCAGAGGTGTGCTTTGTTTCTCTCTCTTTGCTGATGTTCAGTCTCCATGTTGTTTGCGGTCCCCATCACTTCTTTACTGAAACTTTTTCACTAACAGTCTTCCAGAAATGTTCTCCCATTCTGAAACTTTTTTTCTGACTGAGGTGAATGCAGATTCTCTATTTCAGCTATTTTGATCTCACCTCTCTCTCTACATATTTTAGAAACAAGCTGTTTATCGGATATGTGATTTGCATAGTTTTAACTATCCTTTAAATCTTTCCCTGGTGTGGCTGAGTGAAAAGAAGCTCAAGACTTTCCCTCTTAGATGACATAGCCAGGTAGTGTCAACAGAGAGAAATAAGAGAAAGCCATGTTAAATAACATATTGTATGACTTTAGCACCTCAATTGGAGTAACTCAAATGAGACTATTAATGATTTTAAGAAAGTTGTGCCACCAAAGAAAACATATGCCTGCATATATGATCTTCAATATTGTAGCCAACAGCAGGGTAAGAAATACGTCTGGTGTGACTAACAAACTAAATTTTAAATTTTATTTTGATTAAATTGAATTCAAATTCAGAAGTGTGCTAAATATTTTTCTGCTGATCACAACCTTACTGTTTATCAGTAGTATGTTTTCTTTCATTAACCACTGAACATTTGGCATGATAACAGAATTCTATATAAGTAAAATATATACTGGACTTCACAAATGTAATAAATAAGAGGAATGTAGTAACAAAAATAATGTAAAATTGCTCTAAAATTTATATTGACTGTGAAATATATTTTATATTTTTGAGTAAAATAGACTATTAAAAGTAATTTTGTTTCTGTTCAACTATTTAATGTGGAATATTTTAAATACAGACTAATGCTGTTTAAATAACCTGCATTATATTTCAGTGTACTGTGTTAATCTGGACTGAAAAAATAATGATCATTTGAGATTTTATTTTGGAGATTCATTTATTTATTTGAAAGCTAGAGTGACAGAGAGAGAGGAAATCTTCATCTGCTGTTTTGGTCATCAAATGGCTGCAACAGCTGGGGCTAGACAAGGTTATAGCCAGGAACTGCACCTGGGTCTCCCACTTGGGTGACAGGACTTCACACATAATTTGGTGCTTTCCTAGGCTCATTAGTAGTGAGCTACATCTGAAGCAGAACAGACAGGACTTGGGCCTCCAGTCTGATACAGGATGTTGGCATCACAATTGGTGACTTAACCCACTGCACCATAATGCTGGATCTTGAGATTTGAAATGATCCTTGCATTCCTATATTTCTGTAGTCTTGAAACACACAAGAGCACTACCTGCTCAACATCTAGGATGACACACTATCTAATTTTCTGTTCAGATATGGCCAAGTGATGGAATAGGAAAAGAATGACCTCATCTAGAGAGCAACATTAAGCACCATGGACAGCAGCTTATCTAAGGAAGGGGAATAATCATCACCAAACACTGAGAGAACCATCATAATTTCTGCCCAATGAAGTGAATTTAGAGTTTTTATTGATGTGGTTTTACCATTATTTGCCTTTCATCGTGCTTTATTATGGATGTTACTTGATGTTCTTTCTCCACATCTCAGATTATACAGGCAGAATACTCATGATTTGGCACACATTCAAACTAGAGACTCGTAAGCACTAATATAAAAATATAAACAATCTCATTATGAAAAGATACCAAGCTTTGAGTTTGATATTCAACTATACAAAACAAGCTGCTTCATTTGGAAAGTATCTGCTAATGCTCTGAGTGTAAGAGGAAAATTAAACTGAGTATTTGGGTGCTCTGTAATAGACATTAAAGTCATTTAGCAAATACATCCAGATTTTCTTCTTTGTAGGATTGTATTTATAGTTCTGTTATATGGGGTAGGGAAATTTGAAAACCCATGAATTATAAACTAAAATGGTTTGTGTCACTTCTGGTATGGAACATTTCTCTTTTGTTGAACAATCAGCAATTTTGTTGGTGGCTACTGCTCCATTAGCCTATGTACCTGAGTGGATATATGAAGAGAACTTTCTTGCTGAATCATAATAAACAGTTTCCCTGCAGAATTATAATAGAAGAAATGCACCATTGTTATTTTAAGTCAATGAGATGCTGGACTGTTAACTACCTTGGTTTTTCCTAACCTACCATGACAGATATTCTTGACCTGTCATTAGGTGATCCATTCAACAAATTTGTCCTCATTCAGCAAACTATTCTCATGTCTCTCCAGTAGTGCCATGGCTTAACAGGCTAATCCTCCGCCTTGTGGCGCCGGCACACCGGGTTCTAGTCCCGGTCGGGGCGCTGGATTCTATCCCGGTTGCCCCTCTTCCAGGCCAGCTCTCTGCTATGGCCCTGGAAGGCAGTGGAGGATGGCCCAAGTCCTTAGGCCCTGCACCCACAAGGGAGACCAGGAGAAGCATCTGGCTCTTGGCTTCAGATCGGCAAGATGCGCTGTCCACAGCGGCCATTGGAGAGTGAACCAGTGGCAAAAAGGAAGACCTTTCTCTCTGTCTCTCTCTCTCTCTCTCACTCTCCACTCTGCCTGTCAAAAAAAAAAAAAAAAAGAAAGAAAAAAATTGGTTTTACTTCTGAAATATTAAAATTAATCTATCCTTTCTCTGTAGCCATTTTTGGCTTGAGCAATTTTTAAAATCCTGTTTTACCAGGAAATTTGTCTTTTGAGTCTGTTGAGCTATTCAGTCTGTTTACACAACTCCTTCCTTGAGATGCATGTGCTTGCTCTGTACTCTAGACATAGAAGTTTAGATTTTTTTATTTGTACTGTTTGCATTCGTCTGTATTTCTTCCCCTATAACAATGCTGAATATTACTTAAGCCCTC
Source organism: Lepus europaeus (assembly GCF_033115175.1). NCBI lineage: Eukaryota > Metazoa > Chordata > Mammalia > Lagomorpha > Leporidae > Lepus > Lepus europaeus. The sequence goes on along the minus strand of NC_084834.1, from coordinate 43,646,798 downwards.
CCCTTACTTATACTCCAGAGATGGTTTAGCACTAGAGATCACACTTCTTCTCAGTGCTGTTTAGGTGAAGTTCAAGAATGCACTTATTGTTTATCTATGACAGAATCAGACATAGACCCTCCAAATTATCATTCTTTGCATATAGATGGTTAAGTTGGCCCTACTGACCAATCTGGAAAAAGTATTTTCTACCTTGACTTGGCTAAACTTTAGTTATGCTACTTTTTTTCCTCCAGTTTCCTGCCCATTTGCAGTCAGCCTGAACCAGCATTTAACAGCAGCTTCAGATGGTAGACTGACTTAAGGATAAACCATCCCCTGACCAACTGTACTGTTCATTCCACTTTTTCATGTCACTTCCCTACATCCATCCCTTCTAACCTTGAACCTTTCCAACTTATTTTTAAGATGCTTGCAAATCTTGTGGTTTGTGTGCTATTCCTATTGTAACAGTATCTCTTCAGCCTCTTGCAATAGTCTCTTTGGATGAAGTCTTTCCTTATTTATATCCTGATTGATTTTGAAGCCACAATTACATCTTTTGATAAACAAAGATATCAATCTCCAAAGTGTTATTTTATTTTTCAAGATGACTTTAATACTATGACTAAAAATAAGACAAAGGAAATCATCCTGAGAAATCTATATTCTTTATCCTATCATGCCATGTCTCTATGGAGAGTTTCTTTGTTACTTCCAATCATTATGGCTGTTGTAGTTTCTGGTAATGTCTTTTGTGATTCTACAATCCAGTTTTATTTTCCAACCTCTTTTCATTTTCACAGCCTACAGTGAAACCTGCTTATAAAATGTGTATGTATCAATGACTCCAGGAAGAATATTGTCCATGTTTTCATCACCTGATCTCTTTTTTTTTTTTGTCAAGTTTGAAAGTCCGTTCCTTGGGGGAACATTTATCAGTCTGTAAATCTGTTTGCAGTCTCCTCTTATATGCAGGCTCCTTTCCAAATGCTTCTCTCTCCTCTGTACATACTTTTTCACTACTAACTGCTGCTATCCTTGTACACATTGCTTCATTACCAATGGCCTATCTCATCAAGACATCATGAACCTGAATTGTAATTATCTCTTTGACTTGACAGATGGGATGACCATTTCTTTCAGGAGGAAAAAATCACTAAATGAGAATGCTGACAATAGTGCATTTTGCAAAGCTTAAGCTATTCAATCTGGATTGCCATCACGTAAGGAATATAGTAGAAAAGTCCAGAATGCCTTGACATTACTAGTCTGGTCAACTTCTCTGTGCCCCAATAATATGAGTTCATGATAAGCTCCATTTCCTATGGATCTGCTCCTAATCTCCTGGAAAGAACACAATTGCTTCTAATAACAATTTACAGAGGCAGCAAAGTACAAATCCATATCAAGGGAGAAAGGCTTCTGAAGGCAATCACATTTGAAAGATGTTACCTATTACTAGGTATACAATAAAGAAATCTTTTTCTATATTATACAGAGCAGTTAACACCCTATTGAATATTCTTGAATAGGATCTTGATTTTAACTTTGAACTGAGAAGACCCATTGAAATATTTGATTCAAACAAGGAATCCCGTTACTCTAAAGGTGAATCCAAGCAATAGAGAGAGGTTTCAATACTTTTCCATCAACCTTTTCTCTCTCTTTTAAATGAGATTTTTTTCCCTCAGTCAAACTTCTAAATGTTAGCAGCCCTCATATCTCGGTCCTAGGCTCTTTTTTAACTTTTTTCTTCATTCTAGCCTAATGTGATCCATTCAAATACCATGTATTTTTTTAAAGTTTTTTTTAGGAGTTTGAAGTTTACAGAAAAATTGTAAAGATAACAGAGTTCCCACATGCCACACAAAAAGTCTCCCCTATCATTTGCATCCTACATAGTTCAATAAGCCAATATGCAGTTTTCTTAGCTAAAATCCACACTTTGTTCTGATCTCACTCCTTTTTAACATACATTATTTTTCTTTTCCAGGATTTCCTCCAGGATGCTACACATTCTGTAGCTGGCATGTCTCTTTGCTGTGAAAATTTCTCCTACTTCTCTTGTTCTTGACAGCATTGACAGTTTTGAGGAGTTCTGACGAGGTATTTTGTGCCCCTCACTCATGATTTGTCTAACGTTTTCCTCGTAGTTCAACTGTGCTTCTGTGTTGTGTAGGGAGGAAAAGCACACAGGTGAAGTGTCATCATCGTTACATCATACCAAGGGTATTTACCATCAACAAGACTTTCCATTGTGAATACTGACCTTGACCACCTGGCTCAGGTAGTGTTTACCAGGTTTTATCCTACTGTTTTCCCCATTGCCATATTGTACCTTCTGGAAGGAAGTCACAGTGCACAGCCAGCACTGAAAGTTCTGCTCTACCTACAGGAAGATAGGGGAAGATGCACAAACTATTTGGAATTCTACAGATTGCCCTTCTTCACATTTAACTACTTGTTTATTTATATCAATATAGACTCGCAGGTATCTATTCCATATTCTAGATTATAATTCAATGCTCCTTAATGTATTTTGTGGCTCGAATTCTTCATCTTTGGCCAGTAACAATTCTTTTTTTTTTTTGCTTTTTTAAAAAAATTAATCATTTTTTGAAAGGAAGAGTTACAGAGAGGCAAAGAGGCAAGGCTAAGGAAAAGGTTTTCCATCTGCTGGTTCACTCCTCAAATAGCTGCAATGGATGGAGCTAGGCCAATCTGAAGCCAGGAGCCAGGAGCTCCTTCTAGGTCTTCCACACAGGTGCGGGGGCCCAAGGATTTGGGCCATCTTCTATTGCTTTCCCAGACCTTGGCGGAGAGCTGGATCAGAAGTAGAATATCCAGGACTCGAACAGTTGCCCATATGGAATACTGGTACTACAGGCAGCAGCTTTACCAGCTACACCACAGTAATTCTTTATGTTGGCTCCTGTCATCCATTGACACATCCCATAATTGTGGATATTTTTAAGCAATTCTTTATGGACCTATAACATGATAATCTATGTATTTCCTGAAAGTCAGTTACTCCTCCAAGGATTCCTGGTTCCCTTTACTGAAATAAATAGTTTTAGAATGGATGGTTCACAGGCTCTTGCTTCTGGACCCTTTCAACTAACATAGCAAAATGTGTGTGTGTGTATGTGTGTGTATGTGTATGGCTAGCTCCTATGTACATGTATCTATAAATATTTTCATACGTAAGCATTTGTGTGTCTATTAATGTAAACATGAGTTTATACTGAAGCCTGCAACTCAATTCATAACCATGTGGATTGTGCCTGCCTTCTCCCCTTGCCTACCTATTAGCTCATGCTTCAACCGCGAGAAAACTCATTCCCACTTTCCACTCAAATTCCATGTTTTAATAAATATCCAGACTTTCACATTCAAAAAATAACTGACATGTCTATTTAAGTGCTTAATAAATATCTAAATGTCATTGTTCAAGTAAAAATTTTTAATTCAGATCTCCTTTTTACTCCTAGCCATTTTCATAAAAATAAATAGCACCAGAATCTGGCATTGTGGTGCAATGGGTTAAGGCATAGACCAACATCCTCTGAGTGCAGGTTGTAACTCAGGTGTACTCCACTTCCTACTCATCTCTCTGCTAAGGTGCCTGAGAAAGCAGTAGGTGATAGCTCAAATACTTGACTTCTTGCATGTATTAGATCTGTTTGAAATTTCTGAATCCTAGCTTCAGCATGCCACATCCCAGCAGTTTTGGTCATTAGAGTAGTAAACCAGAAGATGGAAGGTCTATCCTCTGACTCTGTTTCTCTGTTATTCTGTCTTTCAAATAAATAAAAAGTGAATCTTTAATAAAAAAGTAAATGAATACTACCAATGAAACAATCAGCTTTATTAAGATATGAAACTTTAAATTCTGGGAATTGGGCTCCTTAAGAAATATATGCAATCATGAATATAAATTAAGTTCAAAAGTATATACTTAATATATTTATATTATATATATATCAGATATGTGTTATATACTATAAAAGATGATACTTATTTTTGTTGAAAAAACAATCACAATAAATTATAAATTTAAGGAAAATGGCTGTGTTAGTCTGCTGTTGTGTAATGCAACACTTGAGGCTAGGTATAACATTATAAGCAAAATAGTTTTATTTGGCTCACAGTTTTAGATGTTCAACAGCAAAGTTCACGCATCAGTTCAGTTCTTTTGAGAACCTTATTATAGATGACATCTGTAAAATCCAGAGGTCACATGACAGAGAGTGATTCAGGCATCATGTTGACTGTTAAACAATTACTATGAAATTAATTAGTGCCCAATGAGTATTAGCTTGGTCCCCGCCAAGCACACTGCCCCATCACCAAAGGATATCCCATTATGATCCTTCTTTAAAAGATCTCCCAGTTTCTACCTTTAAGGATCAAACTTCCAACACATGATCCCTCAGGGAACAAACCAGAGCACTGATGAGCATCAGAGACAGCCTAAAATGCCAGATGTCACCAGTACAAGATACATCAGATATAGGAGATACATTAAAATATTTTTGTACTCACGAAACAGGTAACTTTGGGCACACGCATAAATATTATCTGCAGTACTAAGAGACTGAATACACAGATGGGCAATAGCAAGAATATATTTATGAAAAATTTCCAGCCCAGGAAATCAAATGCTATCTACAATAACCAGTCCAGGTAGTGAAGCAGCTATCTCTCACCACATTCCATGCAGTAAAATAATAACCTCTCTATCAGTCACAACCAATTGGCTAGGATTTCATTAATAATTAACAACACCATTAACTTCCCCCTCTTTTCTAGTTTAGAGAATATCAAGAATACATCCTTCACCAGTTCTGAGAAGGGTCCACTTCTGTTTAGGCTTCCTATAGGTTCTTCATACCAACATTCACAATCAGGGAATAACAGGCCTTTTCTGTTTTTATCTCTGTTATTTACATAAAGCTTTCTAACTCTTCTATCTGTCTTTGAGACTTTAGCAAAATGCGACTGATGATGGCTAAGTTGCTATAACAATCTTGAATAAGCAGCCCATGGCTGTTCTTACTGAGTGTGATAGTATCTGTATGTATTTCCATAGTGTTGCAAGATATTAAAACACAAGGATTCTAAAAAATCCAACTTCATAGGATTCTAATTAGAGAAAACTAAAATAATATATGCTTAATAATAAATCTCTCCAAGTATACTTCTGGCAGGTAAGGACTTCAGATTTGGCTGTGCACTAGTAAAAACCATACACCGTGATCACACATCTTCAGATTTTTCTGATTATTGGGAAAAATTTCCATTGACTGCCTTATGATTGTTCATGTCAAAATGTCACTTTGTTCACAAAACCAAAGCTTCTGTGGACCTCCATGGCATAAAACTAGGTGACTTGGCACAGTGGCAAATGGAAAAGTCTTAGAAGCCCTGTCTGCATAAGAAAAGCCAAGTATAAATAACCATGGAAGCAACATCAGGCTATATCCAAACTAAATACATATCCTACTCAGTTGCCCACAAGTTAGATTCTCCCCCTTACACATTGTCACAAAAAATAGTAGTCATCTCCTGGTCTCCAAACATAGTAAATCAGATCTGGAAAAATATATGGAGTGGAAAGTGACAGTAAATTTAACCAATTACTGCTAAAGCCTCTTTTTTTTCCTGCAAATGTATGCAAGCTATGGACACAATGTCAAGATTCCTCTAAAACCTTTGAATCTGCCTATGAAAGAAGGAACTCAGGGGCTTATACTTCATTGTTTGTGTAGTAAATATATCCCGAACCATAGTAACCTTTATTTTTTTTCTTTATTTGCTCTATGTATATAAAGACCTGTCTGTAGTTAGTGAACTTACGGAAAAAAAAAAAAAAAAACCACTAAAGACATTCTGCTAAGAGTAAAAAGGCATAACTCAAGACAACACAGTAGCAGAATTGGAATGGGAATGTTAAGTGGGGGAATTCAGAAGGTTTTCCATCTGATTTCTGAGAGTTCAAAAATTCATATTTTAGATGTACATGTTAAGTTCTCCCTTTGTGGTGCTCTTCTTGCCTTTTAGCATCATGTGTTTGATAAACCCAAGGTAACTATGATACCTGTGCTTTGGAGATATCTTTCCTTGAGGCAGATCAGTGAATAACATCGTGATTTTTCCTTTCTTTCTTTCTTTTGTGAAAGCACCACATTGAAGATATCTTTGTGAAATAGCTACAGCCAATACAAGAGTTAATCTATAGTGTGTGACAGAAAATAGGAGAGGAGAAAGAATGTACATAAAATAAACAGGCTACAAAAGTGATGAAGTAGAGCTTAAGAAAATGAAACAATGATTATTTAATTTCAAACTATACACAATCTAATAGAAAATGAAGAAATCATGTAATAACACTAAAAATAAAAATTAAGACATATCAGAGACAGGCAAAGATGGAAAACATAGAGGGTAAACACAAAGAATAGATCTCGACAGATTAATGTATATTTAATTTGTGTTTCAGAAGGAATAGGAGACAGAATGGGCAGTAATGATGTGTGAAAATATATTGATTGAATGTATCCCCATGCTGAAGAAAGTACAAACACATGTTTCAGCGAGTAAGCAAAATTCCACACAGAATCAGAAAAAAGAAATCCAGGCATAGACATAACACAGTGAAAATGCCGACCACCAGAGAAAACAATACAAAAACAAACAATCCAAGGGAAAGAGTGAATTGCCTTTGAAAGAGCAAGAACCGGGCCAGTGTCTGTCTGTAAGAGATGTAAAGCCAGAGGACAGTGAACTGCTACATGTCAGGAGCTCAGATAAAGACATTCACCTAGAAATTCACAGCAATCAAAACACAGTTTGAGAAGAGGAAAAAGCATCTGCCTCTGGCAGAACCTCACTAAAGGAACATGACACTGATGAAAAGACTGACTGGAAAATGAAAGGAAGACCAGAAGTTTATAAATACAGTCAAATCTCTCTAATACCAGTTTTCTAAAGTAATAAAAATCTTTTGTGGAATACAATAAAAAAAGAAAATGGCTTGGTTTATTAGTCAATTTATGGTAATCATGTCACAATGTATCTACATATGAAAAGATCACATTATACAAAGTATCTAGGTTTTATTTTATCAATTATACCTAGATAAAGCTGAAAAACAACAGAAATATTTGAAAGATATGATATTTGTAGAAGACTTTGGTTTGTGTTTAAATATTCTGAGATTTTTGCATTCAAAGAGTGAGTATAAATTTACCATAAATAAGGATAACTAATGAATGCAAAACATAAATATAACAAATGGGATAAATGGGAAATAAAGGGTATTAACATTGAATGGTTAAATCCAAATTTATATCATTAAGATAAACGTAAATTGAATGTTAGGATTACAAAGTAACATTTTTCTATTAATAAAATTGAAACAAGCAAAAATAGAAGTACCTATGTGTTAAGAAGTACATATAAAATTAGAGAATACTAAAAATGTGAAAATAAAATTAGAAAAAATATATACTAAGTAAATGTCATAGAAAGGTGAGACATTAACATGATAGAAAATGAACTTGAAGGCAACATAATTTCCACAGATTGGGAACATTGTTGCATAAGAAAAATCACAACATAAATATAATTTTAAAATTTTATTGACTAATAATATGCAAGGCAAGAAATAACATAAACAAGAGGTTTACATAAAATCACAATTCTTACTAAGATTCAAATGTACTCAAAATGTTACTGATTAAGCAGATTAAAAAAGAAATCACTGGAGAGGGGCTGGAGCTGTGGTCAGTAGGTTAAGCCAGTTCAAGCCCTGGCTGTTCCATTTCCTATACATCTCCCTGCTAATGGTATGGGAAAGCTGTGGAAAATGGCCCAAGTGCTTGGGCCCCTGCCCCACTTGGGAGACACTGCAGAAGCTCCTAGCTCCTGGCTTCAGATAAGCCTAGTCCAGCCTTTGTTGCCATTTGGGGAGTGAACCAGAGGATTGAAGAGCTCTCTTTTTTTTTATCCTTACCTCTCTCCCCTTCTCCCTGGCACCATAACTGCCTCTCAAATTAATAAATTTTTTAAAAGAATCACTGGAGATATCATTTTGAATTATAGAAATAGTAAACTTGTACTTATAAAATTCACACTGAGCAGAGTAGAAGATATTCTTTTCATTTAAAAATAGTATTTGGAATATTGACAAAATACTAGTTAGCAAACAACAAATGTAGAGAATTGAAATCATAGAGATCTTGTTCTCAGCTACATCACAATTAAGTAAAACATCAATCATGCTCATACCCACATCTTAAATGAAGAGATACAATGTTTGGATATTAAGATCCATCTTGAAGAACTTATTTAAACACTCTCCTTTTTCTCATTTCAGCATAAAACATATACATTAATAGGGCATAAATACAAATAGAGGACTGTGATGCTTGTAATTTCTATGGACTTTGCTTTTATTTTCTTTGTTTTTATAGCATAAGAGCACTTCAAAAAGGTTGGAGAAAATGGAATTAAAAAGATAAATATATTTTGGTCAAACAATATTGAACTCTTTGCATAGGCTTTTTTCATAATATGTATTTTCCACAAAATTTTGAAGATTATATAATGTTTAGCTTAAATTACCTTGTTTACTCAAAATAAACGTTGCTACCCACACTTCTATCATTTCATCATTAAAATAATTTTGATTTAATCTTTGATATAAAAATGGGTTTGGCAACTACCTATGGAATATACTATTTTAGAAATTTTTTTAAAAAAGTATTTTCAGGATTTGAAAAAAGCAGCTTTCTACTAATTGAAAAATATGATAAATTATTTTTATTTTATTTCACTTCTCCCCAAAAAATATGAAAATTTTCAGTTCTTTTGCTTGAATGTGCATTTTTAAAAATAATGTTAGTTCTCCCCACCCCCAACCCCCTTAAGCTTCAGCCATATGTCATTAATTCTCATTGAGGCTAGGTTTTAGCCAGGATCATATTAAAGTATTGATTTTAGATGTTATCTTATTATCTTGCCAGATGGCAGGAGAGAATGAAATCTCATCCTGGGATTTGAAGAAATAAAATAACCTATTTTCCAGAAATAGAAGGCTGTTGCACAAGGATGCTCTTTATAAATGCTTAATTTCTAATGATGTGAACTGAGAAAAACAAAGTGCTACTAAACTGTACTGAAAGGAAAACTACTTTAACACATCCTCGTGAAAAGCTACATTATGAGGCTCAAGTGACATTACTACAACTCTTTATAGTGTCAGGAGCTTAACAACACAAGTAACATCGTTTTACCATAGAAAGACAAGACCAATGAAGCTACCAGTTTTAAGCAATATTTGACGTGCAGTCCTGTGTTATACTTTAGAAAAATTTTTCATAAGTGCCCATGCACACATAAACACACACAATACATGTATGATCCAGATTCAGATCGAGAGCATGCCAAAATCTGCTAAGAATTTTCATTTACTGTATGGATGATGGAGTTGACCATGCACATAAAACAGAAAAAAAAAAAAACCCTAAACCCTTGGCAAAAGGAGGATTTAAAAATAAAGCATTTCTCCTTTGTGTGTTTACAATCATAGATTAATATGTCACAAGCTAATGCTAAATGAAAATCTTCTGTTAAAAAGCATACACTTATTTATCTCTATCTTTGTTGTTATACTATTTTAAGTTCTTGAACAGTGCAGGCCAGGGAGAAGGATCACTCGTAACATGTCTTTATGCCCTTGGTAATATAGTATCTCAAAGTAAAATGATAAAGGCATGATTTTTATTAACAGTTCAAAATACCAGAGCCCAGGATAATTCATTCTGTAAAGCAGAGATACTCTAGTAGTTTGCAGTCACCAGGGAAGTGCCTGGATACTAACTCTCACTGAATGAACACTTTCATTCCCTACCACAAATTCGTAAGTTTGATAGCACTGCTATCACCAGTTTTATAGATGAGGAAGCTCAAGTAGAGGTTAACACAAAGACTCACGATTCATATGAATTCTTGTTTAATACTCAGAGTTAAAAGTTTGTGCATAAATCAAAATGTTCTGAAGCAGTACATCTGAGGCAGAAATATAGTTAGTATCCAGAGGTATAGAAAATAAAACTAAGATGCAACTGAAGGAGCTGGTTATTGGCAAAAGTGAGTATGAATACAAAAATAGACACTTGCAAAAGAAATTTTTCAGTTAATTCATTCCAAAAGCAAATAGTTTCTCTGGAACATGTGTAACAGAAGAACACTTTAAAAAAAATTGGAGCATCTACTTGCAGGTACAAGAAGACAGAGCACAAAAGATCTTATTAGAAAATTGAAAGCATTTATAAACACATGTGTTTTTTATTACAATATTTAGAAACTAACTAACAAAAATATATTTTTTTAAGAAATGGAATTGTGACTGTGACTTTAAGTAATATTTATTAAAAAAAAAAAATTGTTGGGGGCCAGTGCTGTGACTCAGTGGGTTAAAGCCCCAGCCTGCAGTGCCGGCTTCCCATACATGTGCCAGGTAGATTCCCTGCTGCTCCATTTCCAATCCAGCTATCTGCTATGGCCTAGGAAATCAGTAGAAGATGGCCAAAGCCCTTGAGCCCCCACACCTGCGTGGGAGACCTAAAAGAAGCTCCTCGCTCCTGGTTTTGGATCAGCCTCGCTCCAGCAATTGCAGCCATTTGGGGAGTGGACCAGCAGATGGAAGACCTCTTTCTCTCTCTTTTCCTCCCCCTCTCTATAACTCTGTCTTTCAAATAAATGAAATATTTAAAATAACCAAGGGGTCTGGCACTGTGGCACAGCAAGTTAAAGCCCTTGCCTGAAGCGCTGGCATCCCATATGGGCACGGGTTCTCGTCAAGGCTCCTCCTCTTCCTATCTAGCTCTCTGCTATGGCGTGGGATAGCAGTAGAAGATGGCCCAAGTCCTTGGGCCCCTGCACCACATGCAAAACCCAGAAACTCCTGGCTCCTGGCTTCAGAACGGCACAGCTCCGGCTGTTGAGACCATTGACAGAGTGAACCAGCAGTTGGAAAACATATATCTCTCTCTGTGTCTACTTATCTCTATAACCAGTCTTTCAAATAAAGAAAATAAATCTAAAAAAAAAAAAAACCAAAAAACAAAAAACAAACAAACAAAAAAAACCAGGAAGAGGCCGGCGCCGCGGCTCACTAGGCTAATCCTCCGCCTTGCGGCGCCAGCACACCGGATTCTAGTCCCAGTCGGGGAACTGGATTCTGTCTCCGTTGCCCCTCTTCCAGGCCAGCTCTCTGCTATGGTCCGGGAAGGCAGTGGAGGATGGCCCAAGTTCTTGGGCCCTGCACCCCATGGGAGACCAGGATAAGCACCTGGCTCCTGCTTTCGGATCAGCGCGGTGGGCTGGCCACAGCGCACCTGCCGCAGCGGCCACTGGAGGGTGAACCAATGGCAAAGGAAGACCTTTCTCTCTGTTTCTCTCTCACTGTCCACTTTGCCTGTCAAAAAAAAAAAAAAAAGAAAAGAAAAGAAGAAGAAGAAACAGGAAGGGAAGAATTTTTCAAAAATTGTCTTTTTAAATATTATTTAGATTATACAATTCATGTATTTCATATATACTGTTAGTAGCCTAGAATCACTTCCTCCCTGCTCTGCCCATAGTCCAAACCTTCCTCCTTTTCTCACTCACATTCCCACTCTTAATTTTTTAAAAATATCAATTTTCAGCCTACTTATGATTGTATAGTTAACCCTATACCAAGTGAAAGAGTTCAACAAATAGTATGAAGAAAAGAAAGGAAAAACAAAACACTACTTCTCAAATGGAAGAGACAAGGGTTATAAACAATCATCAAATCTCAAAATGTCTATGTCACTCCAATACATTACATTTCAGGTACACTATTTGTTACCTCAGATCAGGGAAAACATATGATATGTGTCTTTTTGCTACTGGCTTATTTCATAAGTATAGTGGTTTCCAGTTGTGACCTTCTTGTTGCAAGTTAGAGAATTTCATTTTTTGGCAGCTGAGTATTACTCCATAATGTATATATTCCATAATTTATACAGTCAAAAGGTGTTGGGAATCTTGGTATATTCCATAACTTAGCTATTGTGAATTGTTCTGCAATGAACATGGGGGTACAGATGACTTTCATATGCTGATTTTTTTTTGTTTGAGTGAATTCTCAGGAGTGGAATGGCTGGATCTCACAGTAGGACTATATTCAGCTTTCTGAGGTATCTGGAGGTATAGCAGATAAATACTGTCTTCCACAGTAGTTGTACCATTTTACATTCCCACCAACAGTGGTAATTGAAACAGCCTGGTACTTGGCACAAAAGCAGATTGTGTACCAATGGAACAGGATAGAAACTCCAGAAATCAATCTATGTGTCTACAAAAAACTTATCTTTGACAAAGGAGCTAAAATTAATCCGTGGAGCAAGGACAATCTCTTTAGCAAATGGTGCTGGGGAAACTGGATCTCCATGTATAGCAGTATGAAACTAGACCCATACCTTACATTTTGCACAAAAATCCACTCAAAATGGATCAAAGACCTAAATCTACAACCTGCTGCCATCAAATTACTAGACAACACTGGGGAAATTTGCAAGACATTGACATAGGCAAAGGCTTCTTGGAGAAGACCCCAAGAGCACAGGCAATCAAAGTCAAAATTGACAAATGATATTACATCAAACAGAATCTTCTGTGCTAAAAAAAAAAAAAAAAACAAACAAACAAAACCAACCAAACAAACAAACAAAAAACACTCAGCAAAGTGAAGAGGCAATCAACAGAGTGGGAAAAAAAATATTTCCAAACTATGTAGCTGATAAAGGGTTAACATCGAGAACCTATAAAGAGCTAAAGAAATTCAACAAAGACAAAACAAATAATCCAGTTAAGAAATGGGCAAAGGCATTTTTCAAGAAAGGAAATTCTAATGGCCAACAGACACTTAAGAAAATGCTCAGGATCACTAGCCATCAAGGAAATGCAAATCAAAGCCACCACAGTGAGGTTTCACTTCACTCCAGTTAGAATGGCTCTCATACAGAAACCCACAAATGACAAATGCTGGCAAGGATGTGAGGGAAAAGGTACCATGCCCCGCTGTTTGTAGAAATGTAAACCGGTACAGCCACTGTGGAAGACAGTATAAAGATATCTCAAAAAACTTTTAACATTTACTATGTAGCTGAAAGGCAGTGTTACATTAGGAGAGCGAGGCGGGGGTGGGGAGGAGAAAGAGATTTTTCATCAGCTGGTTAATTCTCCAAAGGCTAGAAGGGTAGGGTCTGGGCCTCGTGGAAGCCAAGTGCTTCATCTGGGTTCCCATTTGGGTGGCAGGAATATTTGGGCCATCCTTGGCTCCCCTATCAAGCCTATTAGCAGGAAGCTGTATCAGAAGGAGAGCTACCAGGACTCAAACTGTTGCCCATATAGGATGCTAGTTTTCCAAGTGATGGCTCAACTCACTGCACCAAAACTCTGGCCCCTTGCATTCTTTAATCCCTCAGCTTCAGCTTCTGAGGGGCATGCTTATAACTGCATATGGCCATGACATCCCATGGTTCACATTCTCATAACAGGGCCAGGATTCAACCTCCCTTCATACAGCCTCCAGATCTACATTTCACCCCAACAGCTGGATACCTTGGCCAGTAATGAGAACTTAGAAACACCTCTCCCCAGTGGCCAACTGGCCCTTCAGTTTCCTGCCTCTTTCTTTATAGGGGACATTCAAGCACTTGCATGTGAATTCAAAATGTTCCCCACACTGCACTGCTAGCTTTGTTGACATGAGCTCTGGTTCTTTCGTCAGCCTGCGCTTCCTGACCTCCCCCGAGTGTGACTTCCAGGCTTTTCTTGTAACTGCAGGGCCTGTAAATTCTGGAAACTCTTTAAAGTTTACATTATGATTATGAAGCTGTGCCCCAATCCCAACTTTGACAGGAAGCCTATGATGAACTGAAAGGGACCCTTGCAGTTGGTTCCCCTACTTGATACTCTTTTGACCCAGTTGTCTGTAACCACAGGGCACAATGGCTTTAGCTAAACTGATAATCTCACAGAATTTGTTTCCACAGTGTATCTAAGGCATTGATGGTAATAATTATCACATGATACAATTATGCAATTTGGTCACAGTTTGGGAGACTCTTGGCTCTATCCAAGGGATGCAGTGGTGTATCTTTACAGTGCTCTTTCTTTAAAAAAAGATTATTTAATTGAAAATTAGAGGCAGAGAGAGAGAGAGAAGGAGAGAGAGAGAGAGCGGTCTTCTATCCACTGCCTCACTCCTCAAATGGCCACAATGGCCAGAACTGGGCCAGGCTGAAGCCAGGAACTGGGAGCTTCTTCCAGGTCTCCCATGAGGATTCAGTGGCCCAAGGATTTGGGCCATCTTCTACTGTTTTCTCAGGCCATAGCAGAGAACTGGATCAGAAGTGGATTAGCCAGGACTCGAACCGGCGGCCATATGGGATGCTGGCATTGTAGGTGGCGGCTTTGCCGGTTATACCACAGTGCCAGCCCCAAGAGTGTTCTTTTTAAGTAGATATTGTTGCTAATTTTGACTTATTTGTTTTCATTTTTTTAAGGCAGAGAGACAATTATCTTCCATCTTCTGAATAATTTCCCAAAATCAAGCAGCAGTCCAGCTGAGTCAGGTAGAAGCCAGGTGCCCAGGAAATATTCTTTGTATCCCCTGTGGGTGTCAGGGACCCACATTTTTGAAGCATCCTTTGTTACCTCCCAAGATATTAATTAGCAGGAAGCTGGAACTGTTAAGTGGAGGCAGGACTGAAATTCAGGGACTCTGATAAGAGCTGTGGGCATCCCACATGGGGTCTTGACCATTGTGCCAAATGTCCATTACCTAAAAGAAGATTTTTGGATTCTCCAGAGCTGAGTGTCTACAAAGAATTTTTATCTCTTTAAAAAATGAGTGTTTCATAGCATTTTATTAGTCCTGATGAAAAACCTCTCCACCAGACATAGAAATTGGCAAATGTGACAGAGAATTCTATCTTGTTACAATATATGAATATAAATTAAAGGATAAAAATAGGCTTTAGAACTCATACAAGTTGGGATCTGATATGTTAAATCAGAATAGAAACTAATGAAAACAATAGTATATTATTAGATAGTTATTATGTGCCAGCTAATATGTAATCTCATTTCATCCTCAAACAAATAAAATGCACAGAGATGTGATTTTTAGTCCATTTCTGCACATGACAAAATTAAAGCCCAAAAGTTGTAAAAATTTTCCAGTGAGAACACAACTAGTTGGGGGCAGGGGATGATTCAGACTCATTGTCATTGTCTAGAGTGTGCTTCCCATAATTGACTGAATGATTGAGAGTACAATATAGAAACACGAGAGAAAGCATAACGAAGCAATACAATACCCAGGAAGATTTAGGATAATGAAGGGAGTCAATTACAGCAGGAGTGGTAAAAAGAGAAAACAAAGGGGTCCCTCTGGTAATGTGCTGGGAAACCAGGCTGAGCTGGAAAAGCAAGTGTGGTAATCAAAGAGACATAAAGAATCCCATTGATTAGTTGGGAAAAAAGCAGGCACTGGCACTAAGGCCACGCAAAAGTCCAGGCAGCTTGAGTTGTCTGTGACCAGTCTTGAGAGCCCCATCTTCCTGCATCCAATCCCAAAAGGCCTCCAGATAGAACTCTTTTTCTAGCCCATAAAAAGTCGCAACCGAATCGCAGGAATGGGAGATAGAAAGACCAGATGAGTTCATCACACAAGAAACTTTCCTTAAAGGACTTTATAGAAACTTTTCTCTGGGTATAAAACCCTCAGATCAGTTCCTTTCAACAGCTTTTTCCTGCTGAAGGAGCCCCTCCTGGCTGCTTTCCCAGGAGCTTTCCCTATGCTCTTTCAATCCCTCTGCTCCTTCTGGAAAATACTTTAGCTTAATTGCTTTCTTTGTTTGTTCATCTGCCTCATACTTCATCTTGGGTAGAGCAAGTTCCCGGGGTTCATATCAGCTGTAACAATACCATGCCATCAACAGTGTAAGTGTGATTTCAATTAATTAAGAATGAAATTAAGATCGCCTCAATGATAGGAATGCCAATTTCCAAGGTGTCTGGAGATGGAAATAAGGCAATTCAGTGAAAAGGAAAAGAAAAACCTTTTTTTTTTTTTTTTTAATGAAAACACGATATAATGAAAGAGACATGAGTTCATTGCTGGACTGCAAAGAATGTGAGTAATTTAGAAAATAATGGACTAGGTCTAAATAATGTCAAGGGCCTATGTTGTGGGGTAACAAGTTAAGCTACCACCTATGACATCAGAATCTTATATGGGAACCAGTTTGTCTCAACTGCTCCACTTCCAATCCAGCTCTATCCTAATGCACCTGGGAAGGCAGCAGCAGATGGACAGAGTGCCTGGGTCCTTGCCGCCTATTTTGGCGACCTGGAGGAAGCTCATGGCTCCTGGTTTCAGCCTGGCAAATCCCAGCTGTTTTAGTTATTTGAGGAATGAACCAGTGGATGGAAGATCTCTATCTCTCCCTCTATCTGTAATTCTGCCTTTCAAATAAATAAAATCTATCTTTATTAACAAGTAAAAATAAGGCTTCTATATGCTTGGCAGCCCATGTCAAGATCCTTGGATGATCACTGACATCATAAATAAGAGTGTTAATTGTTAAATCAACAACAGGAGTCACTGTGCACTTACCCCCCATGTAGGACCTGTGTCCTTAATGAGTTGTACTATGAGAATAAAGTGTAAAACTTATTCTTAAACAGTACTTTATACTGTGTGTGTGGAGGAGGAGGTACAAATTATTGAAATCTTTACTTAGTATGGAGTTGGTCTTCTGTATATAAAGTAAATTAAAAATGAATCTTAATGAAGAATGAGATGGGAGAGGGAGGAGGAGGTGGGGCGGGAGTTGGGGTGGGAGAAAGGGTTTGGGAGGAAGAACCACTATATTCCTAAAGCTGTACCTATGGAATTTGCATTCATTAAATAAAAGCTTTCTTAAAATAATAGAGATAATTGAACAAGAAAAAAAGTTAAAAAAAAGAAGTTGAGCATTAAAGGACATATTTATGAAAAAAAAAAAGAATAAACAAGTTGAAACAATTTGTTTGGAGTCACAGCAACCCAGGTCCCTGGCCCCCCCGGGCCAAGCAAGCTTTCTGTCTCTCCTGCTTATGGTAAATTGCATTGGGAATACAGTACCTCAAGATAAGGAGAGATGATCTAGAACAGGCTGAACTCTAATCTTCTCTCTTCTAAAAGCAGATATCTTGTAGCACTTTAGTTTTGTGATTCCATTTGTCCCTAGGAAATAAATCCTAAAGATATAAAACCTAAGGATATATCTAGAGTATAAAACCCAATGCTTCCAGGGTCCCTCAGCTGTAGTACAAGTGCACTCGCACGTAAGACTCCATCATCCCTGGGCAGCCTTTCTTGCTACCTGTGAGTAATGACCTTGCTTCACTTATTCAGTGTTCTGTCTGGCAGACTCTCTAAGTGATAGAGTTATAGGTGCATTCTGACCTTACTTCACATGTATCAGGAGTGAACAGCTAAATATTTTGCCATTTTATAAAGTCCCTGTCCTTTGAAACTCACTCACCTAACTAAAGTTTTCTCGTTCTTTAGATCTCAGATTAAATGCTGCATCGTTAGGTCAGATTCCCTAGTAAAATACTAGATCAAATAGTTTGCTTTCCTTTAATGTGTTTACTACAGCTATACTTAAATGATATTTTATGTAATTAAATAAGAATTGTATAATTACATGTTTTATGAGCCTCTTCTTCAGACTGGGCTATGATTTCTTAGTTCAGTGCCTGACACATTGTAGACATCAAAAATTATTTGCTGAAGAAATAGAATGATGGTATAATAAGGTACATGGCAAAAAGTATTTAAGGAACTGACAGAGGAAATGTAAGCATCTAATACTTATTGTGTGCTTTTCTGAACTTGGCATTGTTTATATGAGTCTATGAGGGAGGGTAATATTGTCATTATGATTTTAGGAAACTAATGCAAAGTAATCATTCTTTGAAGACTGTCCCTAGAAAAGGGCCTCTGATCCACTATGCTATGCTGTTTCTGATTTATGCCCCTCTAAAGGACACTCAGAGAAAAAATAGATCATATACGCTTTTTTTTTTTTTTTTACAGTTTTCTGCACATGGATGTGAGGAGGAAGCATTGTTAAAGTCTCTTTTCCCACTGTTCTCACATCAAAACCAGAACCTCCCAAAAGCTTGGATAACTGTGGAAACTCTTTACCAGAGGACTGAGCGTTGAGGGAACCAGGGAGCATCTGAGGAGGCCTGGGGATGCTTATGAGCCTATGTGGTGCTGGGCTTTGGGTTTGTCATAGAGGTCACTGTGGAAGAAGTGGTTGCAGCCAAGAACTGAAGACCACTGTAGCATAGTGGGTTAAGCTGCATCTGTGATGCCAGAACCCCATATCAGAGTGCTTGTTTAAGTCCCCGGAGCCCCACTTCCAACTCAGCTCCCTATTAATGTGTCTGCAAAGGCAAAGAGAGATGGTCCAAGTATTTAGGCCCCTGATACCCATGTGGGAGATCAGGGTAGAGTTCCATACTCCTGGTTTCACTTTGGCCCACCCCTAGACATTGTAGCCATTTGGAGAGTGAAGCAGTAGATGGAAGACCTATTTCCTCTGTCTCTCCCTCTCTGTAACAAGGCCTTTAAATAAATAAAAATAAATAAATAAATCTTTTTTAAAGAAGAAAACATACTTAGGAAGCTGTATTTCTGAGTAATTATATAATAAATTATTTTTAGTTTCTGTTCTGTGGAATGTGTAAAGCATGTTTTAACATATATTTTATTTTTGAACTCATGAAGTTGATTGCTAAATGCAATAGTTTATGATACTGAATAAATATGTCTTTAAAAATGGAGGACTCTGGGTTCAGTATTTTGGAGTAGAGGGTTAAGCCACCATCTGCAATGCTGGCATCACATATGAACAAGTCCTGAATGCTCCACTTCTGATCTAGCTCCCTGCTAATGCACCAGAGAAAGCATAGAAGATGTTCCAAATGTCTGGGTCTCTTCCAAACATGTGCTAGTACCTGTGTAATGTAACCAGAAAGTCTCTCTCACTAGCTAACTCTGCCTGTCAAAAAAAAAAAAAAGGGAAAGAAAATCAATATATTCTAGGATCAACTGATTTTTTTTTACTTTATTAAAATACTGAGTTTATTTCACATGTATATTTGTCTCCCCACCATTTCCATGTCTGACCACTGCTACTACTGTGTCCTATCATAACATTCCATACATACTTAAAACCAAGCAAAGGGTGGAGTTCCTTCTTTAAAAACTAAACAGGCATTTTGGACAACACATTCTTGGCAATGGAACCTGGACAACATTTATCAAACATGGTAGGGAAAGTTCTCACTCTGCATTATAAAAAAGGACAGCCAGATATCAACTATTACAGAAATGAAATAAAACGGAAAATTTTAACAAACTGTTTAAACTGTTTTCTTAAAGAGACTTCCTCCGCTGCCAAAGATCTTGAATAGCCTCCTGGTCAGTCATCCGGAAGCAATTCTTCACATAATTGATGAATTTGGCTTCCACTTTGGGAAGAGAACCACTTTTTTTCTATACTTGCTTGCATTTTTGCTTTAATGTCTTCTACAGAAGTAGGTCCTTTTGAAATATATGTGTTCTTTCAAAATTTGATAAGGTAATTACAAATCATTGCCACTTCTTCATTTTCATTGACTCTTGAAATTATCATACATAATTTAGAATATGAAGTAACATTTTATAAAACATATATATATATATATATATATATATGAAAATATTTCTTGCCGGCGCCGTGGCTCACTAGGCTAATCCTCCGCCTTGTGGTGCCGGCACACCGGGTTCTAGTCCCGGTCGGGGCACCGGATCTGTCCCGGCTGCCCCTCTTCCAGGCCAGCTCTCTGCTGTGGCCAGGGAGTGCAGTGGAGGATGGCCCAAGTGCTTGGGCCCTGCACCCCATGGGAGACCAGGAGAAGCACCTGGCTCCTGCCATTGGATCAGCGCGGTGCGCCGGCCACAGCGCGCCAGCCACGGCGGCCATTGGAGGGTGAACCAACGGCAAAAGGAAGACCTTTCTCTCTGTCTCTCTCTCTCTCACTGTCCACTCTGCCTTTCAAAAAAAAAAAAAAATTCTGAAACTAGTTCAAGATTTTTAAAGATTAATTTATTTAATTGAAGGGCAGAGAGAGATCGATCTTCCATCTGTTGATTCATTCCCCAAATGGCCACAATAGCCAGGTCTTGGCAAGGCTGAAACTAGGAACCAGGGACTCCATCTTTGTTTCTCACAGGGGTGACAGACAGGGGTCCCAGCACTTGGGCCATCATCTGCTGCCTTCCTTGTCACATTAGCGGGAAGCTGGATCAGAAGCAGAGTAGACAGAACTCAAACTAGACAGAACTCAAATGCTAGCACTAATAAATATTTTATTACATATAGATGTATAGGTAGGTGTTGAAAATAGGAATCTGAAAGATTTCAGTAGTATTAAATTTTTTTCTGGAAGTGTAATATTGAAGGAGTTTTATGTTTGGGTTTTAAATAAATTGCTAGTATCAAGAGAATTAAAACATATTTTATTATACAAATATAAAATTAAAGTGTCAAATTGTAGGTATAAAATGGTCATTTGAATTTTCAAGAATGTATGATTCAGTTCAAAAGTAAAAACTATAAATCCACACAAAATGTGTTTTATGCCTTTCTGAATATATACAAGAATGTATGATTTTAAAATCAATAGAAGGATTATAGAATGATTGGAAAATGTCTAAATAGTTAGAGCTTTCATTCCTATTTTAATTTCCACAAGATAATTCAAGTTTTTATTTTGGTTGTTTCAGTGTTTACAAGTTGAGGAAGAATGAGCCAAAGATTTTCTTAGCAATTTTTATTTTTATTTACTTGAAAGATTTATTTTATTTATTTGAAAGACAGAGTTACAGAGAGAGGTAGAGACTGAGAGAGAGAGAGAGAGAGAGAGAGGTCTTCTATCAGCTGGTTCACTCCCCAGATGACTGCAACTGCTAGAGCTGCACCAATTCAAAGCCAGGAGCCAGGAGCTTTTTCCGAGTCTCCCACGTGTGTGCTGGGGCCCAAGGACTTGGGCCATCTTCTACTGCTTTCCCAGGCCATAACAGAGAGCTGGATTGGAAGAGGAGCAGCAGGAACTAGAACTGGCGCCCATATGGGATGCTGGAGCTTCAGGCCAGGGCTTTAACCGGCTATACCACAGCACCAGCCCCATTTCTTAGCAATTTTTTAAAAAAGCTTAGACATTTAACCTGTAGGGACAAAAAGCAGGACATACTGATGATATCATTATAATTGTATACCATTTTTAATTTAACAACTGCAGCTCTTTTGTATTTAATTTTTCTAGAAGGAATTCCATTTTGTAGAGCTGCGTAAGAACATTTTGAAAAATCTTATTGAGAAAATGTTGAAGATATATCTTTAATAGGACATGATAAACCCCAGTTACAAAACATCTTAGATTGAGCTGGATGGTTGAGCTGTTTATAACAAATCATGTCAAGACATGAAAAATATTTTGCTTTTCTAAAGTGAAACATAAAATAATGTGAAACCCCATACATATACATATACATAGGAAATTTTTGTATTAATCATCTCAAGTATTTCTAAACTTTGATTTTAGAATATACCCTAAGTCAGACAAACTAAAAATCTGTTTTTGATTGCACACTTTGAGAAAGTAACACAAAGTATTCAGTATTTTAGAAACAGAAATTTGGTTATGGTTATTTTTCTTACATTAAATAAAATATAGTCAAAAGAGACTGGAAAGAGCTTTAGAATTGGATATTCACATTTGAAAAGAATAAATAGCATGCCAAAAAATAGCATGCCATAAAAAGTTGAATCATGGAAGATCCTCATGGATGCTAGACATAATCAGACATAGAATCACAAGGAAGTGGTATTCAAAATTTAGAGAAATTTAAAATTAATAACTAGTTACAAGAGAGTTGAAAAGTTATTAACTGCTGAACTAATAAAATGCTTTGTTCAGTTAGTAGAAACTTCATTTTCTAGCATTTAAAATATTGACATTTCCTGAGAAATTCAAAAAACATGCTTATGATTTATCAATTTAATTTGAAAAAAATCAAATCAAATAAATAGCAAGAGTCAGGCTTTCTGTTTCTAATGCAGAACAAACACAAACAACCACAATTAAATTTCTAAATGGAATGAGAACTTCATTTGTTATAAAATGTTTCAAAAGAACATTGTAGAGATAATAACACTATATTTGGCATATATTCCGGAACAAGCGCCAATAGTTTCCAGGAAAGAGGAGATATGAACTACAAAGGGAAGACATGGCTGTTATGTTTTATTTAACATATTTATTTAAAGTGGCACGTGAATGATGAAAATGAATCTTTTGGGAAATAAGAAATTAAAAGAAAACTAAAATCCATCATTAAAATGATTTGTCTGAAAGAAGCAGAATACCTATTGCACGTAAATGAAATGAAAAACAAAAAATATCACAAAGCACAAAAATAAAAATGTTGAGCTGAAAACAGACTCAACATTCTCTGAAAGCTAGGCAAAAAGAAAACAAATATGCTCTTTAAGATGGTTTCAGATTTTTTAAAACAATTTCACCTGGAAAGTCATGCAGACATCATTTGGTTTTTCCTCAATTAACACGAACCATGATTATGCACATGTGCCTTGACTTGGTGGATTTAAGTCTGATAAACCCACTGTAAGTTGAAAATGTTGCATTTCATAATTAATTTAATACACACAACCTACTGAAAAGCAGTTTACCCTAAGCTGTCTTACACATGCTCAAAACACTTATATGAGCCTGAAGTTGGGCAAAATCCCCTAAGGCACTGCCCTTTTAACAGTAAAGAATCAGATATCTTCTGTGGCTGATGGAACGGTGGCTTGCTGTCACTGTCCCACATTACTAGACTATTGAACTTCTCAGGTGGCTGAGAGAAAGCTAGTCAGGGATAAGATCAAATTCAAAATTCAAAGTATGTTTTCTGCTAAATGCATCTTTTTAATAACACTGTGATGTTGAAAACATCTTAAGTCATATTGCCTGCAATTTGGAGACTATTTATCCCACTTAACCTTGCCACAAAAGATTGAGAACTAATCTTTATTTATTTATTTTAAGATTTATTTATTTATTTGAAACTCAAGAGTTACACTGAGAGAGAAGGAGACGCAGAGAGAGAGAGGTCTTCCACTTGCTAGTTCACTCTTGAATTGGCTGCAACGGCCAGAGCTATGCCAATCTGAAGCTAGGAGCCAGGAGCTTCTTCCTGGTCTTCTATCCAGGTGCAGGGTCCCAAGGATTTGGGCCATATTCATCTGCTTTACCAGTCCATAGCAGAGAGCTGAATTGGAATTGGAGCAGCCAGATCTCAAACCGGTGCCCATATGGGATCCCAGTGCTGCAGGCAGAGACTTTACCCACTATGCCTCAGCGCTGACTCCGAGAACTAATCTTTAAACAAAAAGTCTTGGAGGTAGTGGTAAGTGAATATTTTTGTGCCATTAATTCTAACTTGGGTATGGCATGAAAACATTTAGGCAAATGTGGTGGTTTTGATGATCAAAAATGTAGGACTGAATTACACACTACGACAGGAGTTAATTGTGTGACCTTTACATCATTACTCTAATTTTTGGAGATATGTTATTCCCTTTTTTTTAAATTAAAATAAGTGCAGAATTCAGGTTAGGGTATAGAAATTATTAACTAGATTGTCTTCTAGATCATAGTTCTTCCATATTTTTTACTAAGTTGCAACATGTAAATCATTCTCACATACCATGCTCTTTGAAAAACTTATACAAAGAGTTAAGCTTCATTGACAAGGGAGGTGTTTGACTCCCCTACTCAAAAAAAAAAAAAAAAAAAAGTCAGGAAAGGTAATTGAAAGTACTCCTGTACCTAGCATCCTCTTGCTCTTATTATCCGTTTGGTCAAACTTTCAAAAATGGTGTGTGTGTGTGTGTTTCTTTTCACTTTCTTTCCTCTATTGATGACCGTGTCCTGGATCATCAGTGATCACCATGTTGCACACCTTGAAGATGTTCCAGTTCACATCTTACTTTACTTCTCCACACTCTCTATTCCTTAAAATTCTTCTTGATCCATTTCCTTTCTTTATGGAAGAAAACCAAGAGCAAGATGGGTTCTTGGAGTCTGAAATCATGTTTTAAATTATATATGCAGAATATTCTCTGATATTTTCTCAAAAAAATGCACACACACAGCAGCAAGTGATTATGAGAAAAGTATGAGCTTCTACCTAGAGAGATCATCATACAGTCTTCCTCTTTTGAATTTGCCATAAAAATGACACTGTCTTAGCTAGTTATTTCTGAAGCCTAATTTGCCAGTTTACTCTTAGCACAAAGCTCATCTATATTGGTTAAGCATATATCTGGTACATTTATAAGGCTGAGTAATAAAACATATAAGGATAAAAATCAACTGCAGACAATTTTTACTTTCCATTTCCTATGAGATTTAATTGAAAAATCATGATTCTAGGTTTAAATCTAAATAGAATTGCTTTCAAAATAATTAGATATCTAGGGTATGGCTCTGTGGCATAGCAGGTAAAGCCACTGCCTGCAGTGCCAGCATCACATATGGGTGCCAGTTCGAGTCCTGGCTGCTCCACTTCTGATCCACCTCTCTGCTGTGGCCGGGGAAAGCAATAGAAGATGTTCTAAGTCTTTGGACCCCTGTACCTGTGTGGGAGACCAGAGGAAGCTCCTGGCTCCTGGCACGGATCAGCAGAGCTCCGGCCATCCTGGGAGTGAATCAGTGGATAGAAGATCTCTCTCTCTCTCTCTCTGCATATCCTTCTCTCTCTGTGTAACTCTGACTTTCAAATAAATAAATAAAATCTTTAAAAAAATAATTAGGCATCTACATCTGCCAATTACTTGTCCTATTTACCCTATCTGCTATCTTATTAGGTGGATCTCAAGCTGTATAATAGGACTTTCTCACTGAACTAGGGAAAAAAAGAACACAAATAGCATCTCTACTAAAATACATATGTTACCTGTTTAAGAAATAGCCTGGATTTTTATTTGAGATCCCAATTTAAAATCCTTCCTGAATTTGTTATTTTGGAAGTCCTCTTTAATTTTGTGAGAGACAATTTCATTATATGTAGAATAAGGACGAAAACTTTGCAGCCTGAACACCTCAGAAGATCATCCTGAGGATCCCACACAGTGATGCACAAGAAACAATGTACCACTTCAAAGATAACCTACCTGCCGGCGCCGCGGCTCACCGGTTGGGGCGCTGGAATCTGTCCCAGTTGCCTCTCTTCCAGGCCAGCTCTCTGCTGTGGCCCGGGAGTGCAGTGGAGGATGGCCCAGGTCCTTGGGCCCTGCACCTGCATGGGAGACCAGGAGAAGCACCTGGCTCCTGGCTTCGGATTAGCGCGGTGCGCCGGCTGCAGCGGCCATTGGGGGATGAACCAACGGAAAAGGAAGACCTTTCTCTCTGTCTCTCTCTCTCTCTCACTGTCTGCCTGTCAAAAAAAAAAAAAAAATGATCTACCAAAGTAACACCCCCCCTCACATATGATGATGGAACAGGGCTTGGGTGCTATTTAAGTTTCCCAACAGTCTGATTATACAACACATGTTTTCATAGAATTAAGCACATTCTGGTATAAAGGTAATAATATAGCAAGTGGGTATTATATAGCACAACTCCTCACGGTAAACAGCAATGGGTAATTTAATTTCCAAAGTGACAAATTATCTTATCGTGAATGAGCAGGCAATTTCTTTCTAGAAATAAAGTAAGTAGGCCAGGACAGCTTTAACTAGATGGAATCATTATCCTTTTAAAAGACACAAATGTTGAATAAAGTTAATTTTCTCTTCTTTAGTGTCTTGGTAGACAATGGATCAGAAAATAGTGCTGCCTACACGTAAAGTTAACCCGTTTAATTCTTCAATAAGGGAACAAAACCAGTGTTATTGCAGGAAAAAATATGTGTGCATTTGCACATACATGTATATACTTCTGATATTTTGAATGAATTAGACTGCAATAAAAGAGTATCATCTTTCTAAATGGAAAACACATAAAATGTTCATTGGTACCTCAGATTTTTACAAATATTTTAAAATGGCTTAACAAGTTGCAGCTTTAATCAACTTCTGACCATTCCCTATAACATTTTACATTAGGTATGTTCTAGGATACTGGGAGAGCAGAGTGATAACTATAAAGCTCTCCCTGACCTCACAGGCTTTTCTTGATATTTTTCTCATCTAATTTAGGCTAAAAATTATGCCTGGTTTTTAGTAAGGTCAATAATGTATCTAACAATGTCTAGCATAATTTGTACTCTATACCCCTTAAAGTGTCTTAAACTTTCTTCTTACAAACTAAAAGACCTGGCTTTATCTTGAGTCACAGGACCTGTGAAACATAAAAATCTGTAAATAGGACACATTATGACAACCTAATAGAAATAAGAAAGGAGGGTTGGAGAGGCAATGGTCATTTATGAACTTTGAGCATCCCTTCGTGTTTTTGCCAGAATGCCAAGACTACCTACTCTTTACCCACAGCTTTTCTCATGGTTGCCTTCGCAGCAAGTTAGCCTGAAAGAAAAGGTAAGCTACCACCGCTCACTCCCTACCCAGACTAAAAGCACACTTGATTCCATTTAGTATCAGAGCAAGCTCATCTCTCTCCTGCATCATAGCCCGTTGCATGTACAAGTGTCCTTGATCAGTCCTTTGTTTTAAGTCTGTAGGCATTGGGGGACATAGGGAATCGGCACGAGTAATTAGAAAGTTTTGGTTCTCATTCCTGTTGGAAACAGTATGAAGTCCTTTATATCTGATCCATGAGATTCATGTCTTCAGCCAGTATTAGTAAACAACAACAACAACAACAAAACAACAACACTGGCTTGTAGATAGAATAAAACCTCAAACTCTACTACTACTTGACAGGTAGACATTATATTACCTCTTTGCATTTCTTTTGGCAGTGATAGTAGATAAATACTTCATGTGTGTTTAATTATTAAGGAACATGTTCTTCTGTCCAAGTAATTTTAAAGAGCTATAAAGACATAAAGCAATATTAGCTTCTTGCATCCTAGTGTGTGGCAATGCTTCATAAAAGGATCCTTGTAGTGCTATTGCTCAAAGTACTTTTACTACGTACAGCTGAGGAAAAATAGCATTACATGTCTTTGGAGGATGAGAGAGACAGATTGATTTATTTTAAGTCTACCATCAAAAGAAATTTGAAATGTTTAAAATGGCCATGATAATGGAAAATATTGAATTAGAAATAGTTGATGTGAGTTAAATATTTCGAAGTAGGTTAATGTAACACAATAAAACGAATATTTTGGGAGTTTAATCATCTAAGAAATTTATTCAAAACACAAAATGAAATTTTATTTAGCTCTAAATTAATATAGTCTTGACATCATTAGCCATTGTACATTATAACTGTAATATTTAATTAAAGACCCTAGTACAAACCAGAAAACTGTTACAAATATACCATGATTCAGAACCTGTGGCCCCCTAGTTGAAATAAATAATATCATACAAATTTGGGGCTTGAGTTGTCTATACAGAAATTCCTTCAGGTGTGAGTTTAGTACCTCTGATATGTTTTAACTTATACACTCATTTCAACTAAATGCACTATAGGTTGTATATGTGGAAAAGGCAAAATGTATGAAATATATTTGTCTCATTATCTATGGAACTGAAATATTCCATAAGGAAATACATTTTAATGATATTTATGCATTTGTAAACTGTTCATATGCACTTCTATATGTGTCTTTACACAACTTGGGTATACATCACAGCAGATAGGTGGTTATATGTCAAATGGATTTGAATTGTATTTTAAATTGATCCATAATCATTGATTTTACTGAATAGATAGGACTTTAACTGATAAAAATTATATTACATTACCTAATAATATCAGCAAACCTCATATCTGCTAGTGCCTAGGGCTTCATTCTATCTGTCAAATGCCTTTGCAAGAATAATAATTCTTGGGGCCGGTGCTGTGGCATGCCAGGTAGAGCCTCTGCCTGCAGTGCCGTCATCCCATATAGGCACTGGTTCTAGTGCTAGATGCTCTGCTTCTGATCCAGCTCTTTGCTATGGCCTGGGAAAGCAGTAGTGATGGCCCAATTGTTTGGACCCCTGCACCCACATGGGTGACCCGGAAGAAGCTCCTGGCTCCTGGCTTTGGATCACCACAGCTCTGGGGAGTGAACCAATGGATGGAAGATGAAAGTTTCTGTTGTAACACCACAATTCTCCAATAACTCAGACCCCACTCTGTCATCTGCCCACTATTCCAAGAATCACTAGCCCTGGCACCTTAATCAATGACTCCAAACTAGAAGTAAACAATAAGAACAACTTAAACAATCATGACCAGAAGCATGCAGTTGGGGATGCTGCTCAGTTTGAAATGGACATCTGACTCTCCAGCAAGGGTCAGAAGAAAAGCAGCAGCATGGAGTCCTGTGGGTACCTGACTTGACCAATAGGATCCACAGTGGAAAGCAAAAGGGGCAGCCCCAGCAGTCTCTATTGCAGTTAGCACCTCCCCCTTCCTGCAGGTGCAGAATGATGGGATGATGAGATGCATCTGAGCGTTTCTCCGCCTCTTCCTCTTACCCCTCCCACTTAGATTAGATTGAAGGCCCTGTATTTCTGTAGATCCAAGCAGCCCAAGTAGAAATATTTGAGCTAGCTTCCTTGGTTATTTTTCTCTTGAGAACCACTCATCTCCCCTCTGATCTGACCCAAACCAAATCTCAGCCCTCAACAACTTCCTGCGGGGACTCCCAGTGAAGGGATCCAGAGGTTCAGTAGGTTCTGCATTGTTTGTGTTTCCTTAACCCTCTCTCCTCCCTGGCTCAGGATCAGTGCTGCAAGATTGTGAGTTTGGGTCTTTAAAACCACCAAGGGAAATGACAAAAAAGAGAGCTGCTTTCCCTTTTACCTTAGGAATTTGTCCTTCAGGATGGCACACGGTTTGTGCGACTCAGGTAGCATTACTCTGTGACAAGTTTTGAAGTCCCTTTCTGCTCTTTCCTTTGGGAGGAATGTCTTCTGTCTTGGTCTTACAGTCGACCTCGCCATTCCTTTCCATAGGCATTTGTGCAGATACTTTTAAACTGTGTCAGAAGAGAGCCCTCAGGAATGGCTGTTCTTTGTTCCCCGCCGTTCCTCCCTGCTCGCTCTGACTGCTGGTAGAGTCCTCTTGTGTACCCGGGTAGTTTATCTGCTCCTAGAACAGGTCCATCCCAAGTAAAAGAGACGCATCGGCCTTCATTGGTGGGCAAAGCCCGAAGGCAGTATTGTGCCAGCTCACACATGAGGATGGCTGCGGGAGAGGTGGGATCTCTGGCGTACCCTGTCCCAGCAGTCGTTGTTTTAAGAGCCAATGAGCATTGTCATATTTGTTGTCCTCTATGTGAGTTTAAAGTTGTCTCTTGGGTTATTCTAAGACAGGAGTTCTTTTTTCCCTCGGTGGATCTGCTTTGACTACTAGGATGATAAGCGTGGGCTTCTGAGTGTGCTCCTCCCAGTTTTCTTGCCTCTCCCATTGTACTCTGGATTTTCCCTTCCTCTCCATTCCTTCTTCCTCCTTCTTTCTCTTCTCTGCCAGGCCATTTTTTTTTTTTCAAACCCACTTCAAAGATCCCTCAAGTGTTGGTATCTGATAATACCTGTTACTCCTCTTATTTGAGGAGGAACCTTTTATTTTTAATATGACTACAGACCTATTGTTAGATATGTTTTCAGTACAGCTTTGAACAACAGCTTTTTAAGTAAACACCACCCAGTGTTAGGAAGGTGGGGAATGTCCACAAGCAAGTCTCTGCTGTTCTGTGTCCCTTCAAGCTCTCTCCTTCCTCCCCCATCTTGGGTGTGTGTGTCTGCAGATTGTAGAGTTGTTTGTGAACCTGGATCATTCTGCCTTGCTGTGGGTTGTGCAAGAAACCCACCCGTTCTTTCTCCTGGACCTGTGCTTTCTCATTCGCCCTCGTTGCCACCTGCCTGTCCTGGGGCTGTGATCTGGCACTGTAATCCCAGGAGAGGGATTTCCCTCATTAGATGACAGCATGGTAAGTAAAGGAACCACTGGTGTCCTGGGAATTGGCAGCTGGATTTGGTGTCCTGAGCCCTGTTGTTAAGTGATCACCTCAGGGTGAGAGCAGGGCTCCTCCTGATCAGATAAGAAACAAAGCTCTTTTTCTTTGGAACTATGAAAGCCCTTGTTTATGAACACATTGTAGGAAAAAGAGAGGAGGGGTGTTTGTGGAACTTTGCTTTGTTTTCTGCTACAAAATGTGAATAGTGAAAAACTTTTGTGCTGGTTGATGTCTCTGGAATAAGCTGGATCTCCCATGTTTGGGGGATGCTTTGACTCTCAAAAACTGATAATCAGAAAAGTATTTTTTTCTTTGTAGAATGTGTCCCTGTTCTGATTTTAATTAAACTCCAAATTTCGCTTTTAAAAAAAAGGAAACTCTCTCTCTGTCCTCAAATAAATAAATAAATCTCAAAAAAGATTAGTAATTCTATTACAGACAAAATTTATCAGTTATACCATGAGAAATTTCCCTTTCCAATAATAAGTCAGATGTCATTGTAATGTAGAAAATCCCTTTAGAGAAAATGTTCAATACACAATTGGAAATTATTACAAACAAATGTTTTGATAAGTACTGATAATATTATTTAAAGTTTTTTGATACAGTCCAATGGAAGGAAATATTATTGGTGTTTGAAATTCAAAGCTATGTTGATAAAAGAAGAGAAGATTGAGTATTTTGTAAATAGAATTTTCGAATTGGATTTAAGGTAAAATGTGTTGGAAGGGCTAACTTACCTTCCATGTCACACATTCCAGTGTAATATTCATCTAACAATCAAGTCTACATAATGTTATACCAATCTTTATTGTGGCATACTTTGTACTATGATCTAGGATATAGCATTCAGTTTTTCTAGAAAAAAAAGGTAATGTTATGAAAAATGATCCTGCACTTGTAAGAAAATGTGATCCCTAATTCCAATTCAATCTACTCAGCTGCATAATTTTGGGAAATTCTCTTCATTTTGAGTTCTTGGTTTTCTTTTCTATAAAATGAATGTGATCTAACTTCTAAAGCTTGCCAACATGAATACTTGTTGAGCTATGTAGAAGACATTATGAGACTACGTGAGACATTATGAACACAATGATGAGCTAAACATACATTTGTAGAGCACTATAATTAGTTTGAAATCTTTTAAAGAAGAAATGAGGAAGCAGAAGGGAAGGTTACATTTACAATAAGCTTTGAGAAATGGCACATGGCAGGCATTCTCCACAGAGGTGGAACAACTAAATAGTCATTTTCCAGAATATTGGCTTTAGATGACAAGGCAGAACAGAGGGGCAGGTGTGTTATTGTTAGTGGTAGTAGTCATATTGATGGTGATAATTGATTTTGGTTTTGAACTATGTGAGACTTGAAGTTGTTTGCAGGCTAATGGAGCAGATAAAAAAGAAAGTGATTAAAAACTCAAGGTAGAAAAGGCAGCCCTGGAAAAGCTCTTTAACAGAGTAAACTAAAAGATCTATATAATCCTCAGAAAAAAGTAAAGTTAGGAAATATATAGATGGAGCTAAGGTGAAGGAATTAGATGTTTAGCACCATACATTACATATATCCCTATATGCTTTGTGCAAATGACTAGGAATTATTAATCATTTTTGAAATTATTGAAAGGTAATTGTAAACTGAAGCATTTCTTGAATCGAAATGCTTTTTTGACAATTATAACAAATCACAGATTTCATGAAGAGGAAATCATTGCGAATAATGCATGTTTTAGAATTATTTTAGTACTCAGGTTTAAAGTGATTTGGAGTTAGTTCACCCTTGAATACATAATATGATGCAAAAATAAAAAAATAAGAACATTTGAAGCAATATTTAATAAGATGATCAAGTTATTTAAAACACGTAGTTCATAGGTACTGTTGAAGCATAATACCTGAACCTCTTTTTTTTTTCACACAGTACTGTATCTTTTATTTGCTGCAATGCTGTTTGTATTTTCAATTCTTTTTCCCTTTACTTAGAAAAGAAATATAAACAATTTCCTATAGAGCAATTTTTTTCCATAGGGTTCCAGCACAAAGCTCTTTAATCTACAATTTCTTCCATTAAGATCAGGTCATAGTGTTGGTAGATAAGAAAACTGTGTTGCCTAGGAAGCATAAGAAGATATGGAACACCACAAAATTATATTACTACCTGCTATAATAGGAAAAATCATGTTCAACAGTATCTTAAATTAGTACTATATTAGTTTTTCCATTCAGAACTGAAACACTTGCCTCAAGGAGTATTGAGTTCATTCTTTTAGCATTTTGTTTATTGCCTAAACTTGTGTATGTTTTTAATATACATGTATTTATGTGTATTCGTGTATTTATATAATAAATAAATAGTTGTTTTGATAATATTTTGCATAAAAGTGCAGAGCAAGTGTTTTAAAAGCAAACATTAAGCAACACTTTCTCTCTTTTTTGAGTTGCTAAGCAGGAGTCTATGGCATTGATTGATATATCATTTTCAAATCCACACTGGTCTTTATGGTTTTAGCTATGAATATGTATGAAAATCAGTTTTAGTAACTGCTATTAGAGATGGTCTGGGACTACAATTCAATAGTAATTTTCTTAAAAGACAAAGGAACTTGAATTACAATGGAATAAGTGTTGATAACAGAATGTCTTTTTGAAAAATAGCTTTTTATATTCAGGCACATTTTCAATTGATGACAAGAACCAACGTCTAAAGGGGAGCATACTTAAAAAGATGTGTCAACTCCTGGATGAATTATAGAAGATGAGAAACTTTAACATGCTGCCCACCTATGCCCTATTATTTGTGAAACTTTAAAAACATTATCAACATATTTTAGGTTTTCTGGGAGAGGAACTTAGTACCATGTTTCCTCTAAACATATGCATGTGTGTATATACAAACCTATGAGTGAATATGTATACATATTTATCTATGCATGTATCTATGTATCATATGTAGATATATGAATATATGTAAAGTTATTAGACCACAGAATATGTATGGAAAGATTTTAAACAGTTTTAAAATGAGGTACTACCTAAATTCTTAATTATTTTGCTCATGACTACTGTAACAGCAACTATATATATTATATGCCTAAATCAGGCTTTTAAAAAAAATATGTATTTGAAATGCTGAGTGACAGAGAGAGAGGGAGAGACAGAGGGAGACAGAGAGAGAGAGAGATCTTCCATTTTGTGGCTCACTACCCAGATGACTGCCATGGTTAGAGCTGGGCCAGGCCAAAGTCAGTACCCAGGAACTACATCTGGGTCTCCCTGGTGGGTAGCACGGGCCCAGGCTCTGGGGTGTTCTGTCGTTCCCAGGCACATTCGCAGGGAGGAAGCTGGATAGGAAGTGGAGTGGCCAGAACTGATGCCCATAGGACAGGCAGGCATATCAGATACCAGCTGAATCCACTGGACCACAAGGCAAGCCCTGAATTGGGCTTTTCTTTTTTCTTAAAGATTTATTTATGTATTTCAAAGTCAGAGTTACATAGAGAATGAGAGGCAGAGAGAG
This sequence comes from Lepus europaeus, assembly GCF_033115175.1. Classification (NCBI taxonomy): domain Eukaryota; kingdom Metazoa; phylum Chordata; class Mammalia; order Lagomorpha; family Leporidae; genus Lepus; species Lepus europaeus. Next base: position 43,613,005 of record NC_084834.1, on the reverse strand, counting down.
AGAGAATGAGCGAGCAAAAGCGAGAGAGAAAGAGAGAGAGAGAGAGAGAGTCTTCCATTTTCTGGTTTACTCCACAATTGGGCACAAAGACCAGAGCTGCACAGATCTGAAGCCACGAGCCAGGAGTTTCCTCCCGGTCTCCCACACGGTGCAGGGGTCCAAGCACTTGGGCTATCTTCTACTGCTTTCCCAGGCCATAGCAGAGAGCTGGATCAGAAGTGGAGCAGCCTGGACTTAACTAGTGCCAATATGGGATGCTGGCACTGCAGGCTGTGGCTTTACCTGCTAGACCACAGTATAAAAATCCTTAACAAAATATTAGCAAATTATATCCAACAGCACATGAAAAATCTCATTCACTATGATCAAATGTGATTCATCCTAAGGATGTAAGAATAGTTCAATATATGCATGCCAATAAATATGATACACAATCTTAACAGAATGAGGAAAAAAAATGATATGTTTATCTCAATGCATATGATATTTTACATTTCTTGATAATATTCTACATCTCTTCATGATAATTATTCTGACCAAATAATGTATAGAAAGAAAATGTATCAATATAATAAAGATCATATAAAATACTAACAGCTAATAATATTTAATCGAGAAAATCTTCAACATTGACCTGGAACTTTCTTCAAAATAGGATGGCTACATCGATTTGGGTAAGAGAAATAAATAAAAGGGCATCCAAAGTGGAAAGACAGAAGTCAAACTGCCACTGTTTATAGATGGCATAATTTTATATATAGAAAATCCCAAAGACTTCACAAGAAGCTGCTAGAGCTAAAAAGTAAATTTATAAATAATGAAGGATATAAAGTCAATGTACAGTAATCAGTAGTATTGTTATACATCAATAGTGAATCATCAGGCCGGCGCCGCGGCTCACTAGGCTAATCCTCCGGCTTGTGGCTCCGGCACACCGGGTTCTAGTCCCAGTCGGGGCACCGATCCTGTCCCGGTTGCCCCTCTTCCAAGCCAGCTCTCTGCTGTGGTCAGGGAGTGCAGTGGAGGATGGCCCAGGTCCTTGGGCCCTGCACCCCATGGGAGACCAGGAGAAGCACCTGGCTCCTGCCATCGGATTGGCGCAGTGCGCCGGCCACAGCGTGCCTACCGCGGCGGCCATTGGAGGGTGAACCAACGGCAAAAGGAAGACCTTTCTCTCTGTCTCTCTCTCACTGTCCACTCTGCCTGGCGTCATGGCTCACTTGGTTAGTCCTCTGTCTGTGGTGCCGGCATCCCATATGGGTGCCGGGTTCTAGTCCCAGTTGCTCCTCTTCCAGTCCAGCTCCCTGCTGTGGCCCAGGAAAGCAGTGGAGGATGGCCCAAGTGCTTGGGCGCCTGCACTTGTGTGGGAGACCAGGAAGAAGCATCTAACTCCTGGCTTCGGATTGGTGCAGCGCCGGCCGTAGCAGCCATTTGCTGGGTGAACCAATGGAAGGAAGACCTTTCTCTCTTTCTCACTATCTAACTCTGTCAAATAAATAATAATAATAATAAATAGTGAGTCATCCAATAAAAAAATCAAGAAAACAATCATATTTTCAATAGCTATAAAATAATGAAATGCCTGGGAATAAATTTAACCAAATTGATTAAAGACTGAAAACCATACATCACTCATAAAAAAACTGAAGCGAACACGAAGAAATGGAATGAACTTCAGTGTACATGAGTTGGAAGAATCAATATTATTAAAATGTGCATAATTCCACCAGCGCTGTGGCTCACTAGGCTAATTCCCCACCTGCAGTGCTGGCACCCAGGGTTCTATTCCCAGTTGGGGTGCCGGATTCTGTCCTGGTTGCCCCTCTTCCAGTCCAGCTCTCTGCTGTGGCCCGGAAGTGCAGTAGAGGATGGCCCAAGTCCTTGGGCCCTGCACCCGCCTGGGAGACCAGGAGGAAGCATCTGGCTCCTGGCTTCAGATCAGCGCAGCATGCCAGCTGCAGCACGCCAGCTATAGCGGCTACTTGGGGGTAAACCAACGGAAAAAGGAAGACTTTTCTCTCTGTCTCTCTCTCTCTCTCTCTCACTGTCTAACTCTGCCTGTAAAAAAAAAAATGTGATTTATTCCAAAATTAATTGTTACAAATATTCTAATATATGTTAATAATAGGTGCATTGGGTGTGGAAATTCTTTGTACAATGCCACATTTTTTGTTTTGTAAATTTAAAAATATTCTGAAATAAATAATTCTTAAGAATTTGCTTAATACCTAAAGTGACTTACAGATTCAATTAAATCTCTATCAAAATTCCAATGATATTTTTCCCAGAATTAGAAAAAAAAAAAACTGGCCGGCGCCATGGCTTAACAGGCTAATCCTCTGCCTTGCGGCGCTGGCACACCAGGTTCTAGTCCCAATTGGGGCGCCAGAATCTATCCCAGTTGCCCCTCTTCAAGGCCAGCTCTCTGCTATGGCCCGGGAAGGCAGTGGAGGATGACCCAAGTCCTTGGGCCCTGCACTCGTATGGGAGACTAGGAGAAGCACCTGGCTCCTGGCTTTGGATCAGCATGATGCGCTGGCCACAGCGGCCATTGGATGGTGAACCAATGGCAAAAAGGAAGACCTTTCTCTCTGTCTCTCTCTCTCACTATCCACTCTGCCTGTAAAAAAAAAAAAAAAAAAAAACAAAAAAAAAAACTACTCAAATTTGTATGGAGTCACAAAAGATCCTGAATAGCCAAAGCAAAATGAACAAAGCAAAAATCATTATACTACTTGACTTTTAATTGAAACTATATTACAAATCTACAGTAATAAAAAGAGCATGGTATTGGCATAAAAATAGATCTATCCACTAAAGGAAGAGAATTGAGACACTAGAAATAAACCTGTGTATCTACAACCAATTTGTGCATCTACAACCCTTTGACAAAGATGAAAGAAGCACACATTGGAAAAAGGGCAATGTTTTAATAAATGGTGCTGGGAAAATTGAATAGACACATGCAGACGAGTGGAACTTGACCCATCTCTCCCTCTCCCTTTACAAAAAGAAGTTCAATCATTAAAGACCTAAATGTGATACTTGAAACTTTGTAAGTAAATGAAAGCAAAATAGTTCAGGTCATTGGAACTGGCAAGGATGTTCTGGATCAGACTCCAAAAGCACAGGAACTAAAAAAAAAAAAAAAAAAAGTACAAATTGAATTTCCCTAAAGAACTTCTAGACAGAAAAGGAAACTATCAACAGAGCAATGACACTATCTATAGAAAGGGGGAAATATTTGCAAGCTTTGCATTTGACAAAGGGTTAATATCCAGAATACATAAAGAGCTGAAACAAACAGATAGCAAGTAAACATCAAAAAAAAAAAAAAAGCAGTAGAAATTGAGTAATAGATCTAAATGCATTTCTTAAAGAAAAACATATAAATGGTCAACAGGTACATGAAAAAGTGATCAATATCACAAATCATCAGGGGAATGCAAATTAAAACTATGATGAGACATCACCTCACTCCAGAAAGATTGGAAAAAAATCTACTTGGCTACTATCCAAAGGACAAAAGACTGCAAGAGTTCATGACAATGTGGCAAAAAGGAAACCCTTGAAAATTTGGTGGGGATATAAATAATTGCATCTCATGTGGAAAACAATACAGATGTTCCTCAAAAAACTATAGAATCACAATATGATTCAGCAGTCCCAATTCTGGATATATATGAAAGGGAAATAACATACATATGTTAAAGAGACATTTACATTCTTTTTTATAGAGGCATCATGAACAATAGCCAGGAAATGAAAACAGCCTAAATATAAACCCACTGTTGAATAAAGAAAATATGATATACATACACAATAGAATATTACTTGACCATAAAATGATGAATTCTTTTAATTCTCAATAACATGTATAGAATTGGAGGTCATTTATTAAGTGAAATAAACCAAGCACAGAAAGATAAGCATCATGTGATTTCACTCATATGCAGAGCCAATGCCATGACCAAAACTTGAGTCACAGGAGTAAAAAGAATATAACAGCACCTGTGGAACTCACAATTCAAGCACCAAAAACAATAAAGTAAGGTAGTTTAACATATTAAGTGTTTATGCAGGTGATAAAATGTATTAGCTACCCAGGGGATGAGATTATAACAGGAATATATTACCAGGCTGGAATGAGGAAGAGAGGGGGTGGCATTATAGGTGTTTAAGACTTGGGATTATCTAATAGATTTGGAACCATTGAAATACTGTCCACTTTTCATTGGGTTTTTAATACTTGTCCTTATTAATTTTAATCTAAATGTACATAGTGTTCTCATTAAAATATTATCATTATTCACATATAAAGCAATGACCACATGTTCCCCCACATATTATGTCTTACTTTTAGAGCAATGTTATGAAATACAGGTCAACATCTTATGCATATAAATTTTGTATTGTAGATGAGAACGTAAGCCAACATGTTTTCTCCATTTGTATATAGGAGAGGGACAGCTGTCCTCCAACTCTCCTGAAACTGGATGGAAATGAAAAAACAGCTTTTGTCCCTAATGAGTTAGTATGAAAAATAACCTGATCCTTTACCTCAACCTCATGTAATGCAAATGCACCTTTCCAAGAGTCAGATAAACCCAAGATACCTCTGGCTTTTTTGAAGTAGATATATTTCCAATGTCTAAGCTTCAAACTCTTTGAAATTAAAACACATTGGGAGAAAATGCTCCAGCATTCCAAGCACCTTATGGTTTAACCAAGGGATGCAGTTTTTGCAACAAGCAACAATCATTTGGTTGTCTAAGATGAGAGCTTTTATATAGATACATTGCTATAAATCTAATTACCATGGTATGTGCAGAATAAAATATTTCTGGGTGATATTAAAGCAAGCATTATAAATCCTTATATTGCACATTGGTCTACGTCTCATAATCTAAGGGTTTTTTCATGAGCAATGAAAAATTCAATTAAGTGCTATTTCCTAAGAGACTTAGAGTCACAAAAGTTACAGAACATATGCTAAGTTTAAAAGCAAACTGGAAAACCACTATGAAAGTCAGTTTGGAGATTCTTCTGAAACCTGAATATAACTCTACCATATAATCCAGCAATCCCACGCCTTGGAATTTACCCAGATGAAATTAAATTGGCAAATAAAAGTGCTGTCTGTACCTCAATGTTTATTGCAGCTCAATTCACAATAGCTAAGACATGGAAGCAACCTAAATCCCCATCATCAGAAGACTGGATAAAGAAATTATGGGATATGTACTCTATAGAATACTACACAGCAGTAAAAAAAAAATGAAATCCAGTAATTTGCAATAAAAAGGAGGAATCTGGAAAACATGCTGAGTGAAATAAGACAGTCCTAAAGAAGAAGTATCATATGTTCTCCCTGATTGGTGACAACTAACTGTGTACCTAAAAGGAAACCTGTTGAAGTGAAATAGACACTATGAGAAACAATGACTTGATCAGCCCTTATCCTGACTGTTGAGGAACAACTTACTGCTTTATTTCTTTTAGTATTTTTTTTGTTGTTCTACTAAATACCTTTGGTTGAACTGTTTAATTAACACACAATTATTCTTCATCATTTAAATTTAACTGAAAAGTGATCTCTGTTAAATATAAGAGTGGGAATAAGAAAGGGAGGAGATGTACAGTTCAGCACATGCTCAATCAGACTTACCCCTAATGGTAGAGTTAGAAATGTGCCAGGGGATTCCAATTCAATCCCATCAAGGTTGCATGTACCATGCCATCTCACTAGTCAAAGTGATCAGTTTCAGTTCATAATTGATCATAATGATAGGATTAAGTGTCAAAGGGATCACATAAACAAGACTGGTGTCTGCTCATACTTTCTGATAGATTTCAAAAGGAGAGAATGATCTAACATGGGAAGTGGGATACACAGCAGACTCATAGAATGGCAGATGTCCTAAACAACATCCTGGCCTCAGAATCAGCCCTTAAGGCATTTGGATCTGGCTAAAAAGCCTATGAGAGATTCTAAGCATTTTTATGCGTCTATTGGCCATTTGGATTTCCTCTTTTGAAAAATGTCTGTTAAGGCCCTTGGCCCATCTTTTTATTGGTTGTTTGTTTTGATTCTGTGGTGTTTCTTGATCATTTTATAGATTCTAGTTGTTAATCCTTTATCTGTTGTGTAGTTTGTGAATGACGTCTCCCATTCTGTCAGCTGTCTCTTCACTTTCCTGACTGTTTCTTTTGCTGTAAAGAAACTTTTCAATTTGAGGTAATCCCATTTGTTTATTTTATCTTTGATTACCATGAGGCAGCTACTTTCTTAACCATGTCCTGGGTGGTGCCTGGCAGCATGTGAGGGGCAACCAGCAGCCATCTGGTGCATCCAGACTCACCATCCCACAGCACACAAGACTCTGCATCACCCAGGTGGAAGTACCAGTGTCTGAAATGATCCCATGAGACCATGTTACTTATATCTGCTGCCAGCAACACTCAGCACACAACCTTCAGTATAGGCCTTCCCTTAAGAAGCCTCACTGTCTCACTGAGAGTTGTGTGTGGACACAAAAAGCAGTGATAATACAATGGGTGAACCCATGTACTCCATTAGCAATGGCAGTCCACAAGTCTACCAGGGACTACTCTAATTCCCATATGGCAAACAACAGAGAAATTTTCCATAGGTAAACTTTAAGCCTTTTTGACATGCTCTTATATTTATAACATGAAATACTCCTCAACATGACTACTAACAATAACTGAATTTAACATTGTAGAATACATGATGTTGTGTATGGAAAAATCTGAACACTCCACCAAAAATGATTCAAGATGAAAAACCAATTCAGTAAAGTTACAGGTTACAAAATCAACATAAAAAAACAGTAGCTTTTATTTTCTAATAACCAATCTGCCAAAAATGAAATCTAAAAATTAATCCCCCACACAATAGGGCCAAAAATAAAATATTTAGGAATAAATTTAACCAATTAAGTGAAAGATACCTACAATGGAAATTCTAAAACATTGAAGAAATAAATCATCAAGGACTCCCAAAATGCAAAAATATAACTTGTTCATGGATTGGAAGAATTAGTATAATTAAAATACCTATAAAGCAACCGATAAATAACATGAAATTCCTACTAAACGCCAATGAATTTTTTACAGAATGAGAAGATAATCCTAAATTCCGTAAGAAATCACAAAATATCAAGAATAGCCAAAATGATCCTGAGAAAAATTAAAAAAAAACAACTTGGTGGCATCAGAATACCTGACTTCAAAGCTTACTACAAAGCTATAGCAATCAAAGCAGCATGATAGTGGAAATTAATTAATTAATTAATCCAAACAGGTAGAACAAATTGATTTTTCATGAAACTGCTCAGACTATACATTGGAAAAAAGTATAATGTGTTAAATAAGTGGTGCTGGCAAAATTCGATGCATATATGTAGAACTGAATATTACAGAACTATAAAAAATGAAATCCTGTTATTAGCATAAAATCATTGCAACTGGAGGATTGCATGCTCAGTGAAATTACCCTGACACAGAAAGGCAAATATTATATGTTCTCCTTTATATATGGGAGCTAAAATTTCCTTTTAAAAAAATCAGACAACAACAACAAAAGAAAAACAGAAAAAAAAAAACTAATGCCTGTGTGTATCAGTATTGCTGCAAATATACTTTTGTCAAATTTTCTTTTATATCTTTGTCAAATTGTTAAGAATGATATGCTACTATAATTTTAATAATTCATGATCATTTTAAAATTTACTGTGTTATGGCTGTAGTAGACATTTTTATAGAAATCTTTGATTTAATAAATATAAATCTCGTAAGTACAACTTTTAGATTATAGCAGTTCTTCCCCCTATACCCACCCTCCCACCCGCAAACCATCCCAACTCCTATTCCTTCTTCCAACCCATTCTTCATTGAGATTCATTTTTAATTATCTTTATATACAGACTATCAACTCTATACTTAGTAAAGATTTCAACAGACTGCACCCACACAGACACACAAAGTTTAAAGTACTGTTTGGAGGCTAGTTTTCCCGTTAATTCTCATAGTACAACACATTAAGGACAGAGGTCTTACATGGGGAGCAAGTGCACAGTGACACCTGTTGTTGATTTAACAATTGGCACTCTTATATTTGACATCAGTGATCACCCTAGGCTCTTGGTCATGAGCTGCCAAGCTATAGAAGCCTCTGGAGTCCACAGATTCCAACATTATTTAGACAAGACCATAATCAAGGTGGAAATTCTCTCCTCCCTTCAGAGAAAGGTACTGACCTCTTTGTCAGTATTTAAGTGATCTCACTCTCAGAGATCTTTCATGTGAGTGATTTTTTTGCCACAGTGTCTTGGCTTTCCATGCCTGAAATGCTCTCATGGACTTTTTAGCAAGATCCGAATGCCTTAAGGGCTGATTCTGAGGCCAGAGTGCTGTTTAGGGTACTTGTCATTTTATGAGTCTGCTGCGTGGCCTGCTTCCCATGTTGGATCATTCTCTCCTTTTTAATTCTATCTATTGTTTTTAGCAGACACTTGGTCTTATTTATGTGATCCCTTTGACACTTAATGCCATCTTACTAGTTAAAGTGATCAGTTAAAGTTCATAACTGATCATAAAGATAGGACTTTTTTTGTTTGATTAATCTTATTGCCCTTGCCTATATTCTTCCTTACTAGCTGAACTCTTTATTGAGTGGACTACAAAGCTCCTATGAGGTAAATTTAAAAATACATTATTTAAAAATAATAAAAGATGTAAAAAGGATGACAAGCCCTCACTTTTTAAATTTTTGGCTTGTTAAGAATAGTGCACAAATTGAACTGTCTCTGTAGTAATTCTCAAGAACCAATAAAATCTCAAATATGAAAAAAGCTTATCTTGTGTTCACTGTATTTCTCTGATGCAATACAACTGCATTCAATTGCAATACAATTGCTATTCAATTTCACATACACATGAAAACATACTATCATTTTTCTTAATTAAAGGAAACAATCTACAATACCCTTCACCAACTTAAAACCGCATAGTAGCCTTTCGACTGAGCATGACAAGGAAGAACAGTTCAGTTATTTACAGGTTACGTTTTTGCTTGTATTAATCAACCATTTTCAAATACCATAATATTAGTTGTGACATTAATCATTTAAAACCCCTTAACTTTATACACCAAGTAACATGTTGGTATTTTTACTAAAATGTTATCAACACGAGTTGTTGATAGTGTGACATTTCAATACTCAAATAAAATTTGTACTGATCAAATCTACATTTATCTTCTGACATTATTTTATGGACAGAGCCTTGAGCTCCTTTATTTCATTTTCTAATAACAGATATAACGGATCACTGTGAGCTACACACATCCACCTGCATGATTCTAGGAAATTACTCAGTAATCTACTGCTCCTGGGATAATCATCCGTATCCATTTTTTCCACCTAGTTTTAATATTGCAATTGGTTTCAAAAGCAAAACACAGAGAAACAATAAGGGGGAGGGAGGAAGAGAGAGAGAGCAAGAGACAGAAAGACACCACCCATCTAGTAGTTCATTACCCAAATGCCCACAATACTCAGGGCTGATCTGACCCAGGCTGAAGCTGGAAGATGGTCTCCAATGTGGCAGCAAGAATCCAACTACTTAAACCATCACTGGCTACCACTGGTATCCTGAGCACTGTCTTTTCCACTATGGCAAATGTCTACACTTCAAAAAACTTTCGGACTTACCCTCATATCGCCCTGGCTTCCAGAGGAGGAGGCCACAGTCCCCTGTCTTGACCACATCACTGCATGGTCTCCTACTCCCAAATCACCACACATGCCAAGCTCCTGCTCAGCTCCAGCCACAGCATCTGGTTTAATGGATCCAACTGAAGACACTGGGGACCCTGGCCCACCAAGGTTACCAAACATGCAGTCACTGGACATAAAGGCCCACATCTGAGGCAGAAGCAACCTGGATAACCACATGTCCAAAACTGAAACTGCATCATTGTAACACCACATATTAATATATCAACTCAAAATGAATAAAAGTCCACACAGAAGATCTGAACACTTACAACTTATAAAATAGAAAATTCCTCGACATTAGCCTCAAGAGTGGTTGCTTACGTGAAAAGAGGAAATCCAAATGGCCAATAGATGCATAAAAAATGCTCAGAATCCCTAGCCATCAGGGAAATGCAAATCAAAACCACAATGAGGTTTCACTTCACCCCGGTTAGAATGGCTCACATGCATAAATCAACTAACAACAGATGCTGGCGAGGATGTGAGGAAAAAGGGACACTATTCCACTGTTGGTGGGAATGCAAATTGGTAAAGCCACTATGGAAGACAGTTTGAAGACTCCTCAGAAACCTGAATATAGCCCTTCTACAGGACCCAGCCATCCCACTCCTTGGAATTTAACCAAATGGAATTAAAGGGCAAAGAAAAGAGCCATTTGCACCTCAATATTTGTTGCAGTTCAAATCACAATAGCTAAGACATGGAATCAACCTAAATGTCCATCAACGGATGACTGGATAAAGAAACTATGGGATATGTACTCTATGGAACACTATACAGCAGTAAAAAAAAACAATGAAATCTGATGTGCAGTGATGCTATAACTAGTACTGAAACAGTATTTTTACACTTTGCGTTTCTGCATGGGTACAAACTGATGAGATCTTTACTAATTATATACTGAATCGATCTTCTGTATATAAAGATAATTGGAAATGGAAAAAAGAACTGGTGTTAAATTGGAAATGGCATAGAAAATTAATTAATTTTTTAAAAAATATTATGTAGGATCTCTGTCTTTAATGAGCTGTACACTCTTATTTAATGCTATAACTAGTACTCCAACAGTATTTTTTTTCACTTTGTGTTGCTATATGGGGGCAAACTGTTGAAATCGTTACTTCATATATACTAAACTGATCTTCTGTATATAAAGAGAATTGAAAATGAATCATGATGTGATTGGAAGGGGAGAGGGAGCAGGAAAGGGGAGGGTTGTGAGTGGGAGGGAAGTTTTGGGAGGGGGAAGCCATTGTAACCCATAAGCTGTACTTTGGAAATTTATATTCATTAAATAAAAGTTTAATTAAAAATATAAAACATAAAAAAAACATAAAAAAAAGCCTATGAGAGAATTTCAGGCATGGAATGTCAAGACACTCTGGCAAAAAAAAAAATGACCTAAATGAAAGATCTCTGTGAGTGAGATCCCAGTGGAAAGAATGGGCCATCAAAGAAGGAGGTACCTTTCTCGGAAGGGAAGAGAGAACTTCCACATTGACTATGGCCTTGTCTAAATACGATCAGAGTGGTGAACTCCAGATGCTTCCATAGCCTTGGCAGCTCATGACAAGAGCCTCAGGTGATTACTGATGTCATAAATAAGTGTATCAATTGTTAAGTCAACAACAGGAGTCACTGTGTGCTTACTCCCTATGTAGGATATCTGTCCTTAATGTGTTGTACTATGTGAATTAATGGTGTAACTAGTACTCAAACAGTACTTTACACTTTGTGTTTCTATGTGGGTGCAAACTGTTGAAATCTTTACTTAGTACATACTAAGTTGATCTTCTGTATATAAAGATAATTGAAAATGAATCTTGATGAAGAATGGGATGGGAGAGGGAGTGGGAGATGGGATGGTTGCAGGTGGGAGGGTGGTTATGTGGGGGAAAAAGCCACTGTAATCCAAAAGTTGTACTTTGGAAATTTATATTTATTAAATAAAAGTAAAAAAAGAAAAAAATAAAAAGAATTCAGGGGGAAAAACACCCCAATTATGTTACTTTCCATCCTGTTCTTCCAATCAGGGCTATTATAGCCATATTCTACACCACAATAAGTTTTACATTGGCCACATGTGTGTTTCAGCAAGTTATGTAAAATGCTACAAATTATGTATTATTAAAAGAATACTTTAAGATATATATATATATATATACACACACACACATATATATATATATATAAAAGCAAAGGAATAGAAGCAATAATTTTGACTTTTCTTTCTTCTGACCTTCTAGTCTCTCTTTTTTTTTTTTTATTTGACAGGTACAGTTATAGACTGAATGAGAGAGACAGAGAGAAAGGTCTTCCTTCCATTAATTCACCCCAAATTGGCTGCTACAGCTGGTGCTGCGCCTATTTGAAACCAGGAGCCAGGATCCAGGAGCCATGTGCTTCTTCCCATGTGGTGCAGGCCCCAAGCACTTGGGCCATCCTCCACTGCCCTTCTGGGACACAGCAGAGAGCTGGCCTGGAAGATGAGCAGCTGGGACTAGAACCGGCGTCCATATGGGATGTTGGTGCTGCATGCGGAGGATTAACCAAGTGAGCCAAAGTGCCGGCCCCTGACCTTCTAGTCTCAAACCAGCCTCCAGTTGGATGATCCAACCTAACACCCTAGCACATGCACCCAGGAAATACAGTTTATAGCAATTCACATTTTTGTTTTTTAAAGGTTTATTTATTTATTTTTTTGTTTAAAAGGCAAAGTTACGGAGAGACAGAGAGAGAAAGAGACAGAGACAGAGAGGACTTCATATGCTGGTTCACTCCCCAGATGGCCACAACGGCCAAGACCAGGAACTTCTACAGGGTCTCCCATGCGGGGGCAGGGGCCCAAGGAGTTGGACCATCTTCCATTGCTTTCCCAGGCCATAGCAGAGAGCTGGATAAGAAGTGGAGCAGTCAGGACTGGAACCAGCACCCATATGGGATGCCGGCACTGCAGGCAGTGGTCCCACCCTCTAAGCCATAGCACTGGCACCGGGATTTGCATTCTTTAACACAGAATAGCAGAGAATATGTGGGATAGGAGATGGAAGGGAGGCAAACACTGAACTGACACAACTGTCATGAGACAGGTTAAGTGTTTTAAGGAGGTGGGCTGATTAAACATGTCAAATACTGCTGAAGAATCAAATCAGATGGACACTGGAATAAAAATTCACTGAAGACCTTAGTCTAGAAATGTCCTAGTGGAAAGATGCGGCAGTGGGGTGGGAGTGTGGGTGCAAGAAAAAATGAAAGCAACTCATGTCAGGGAATCCACACAACTGTTGTATTAAAGGAAGAGGAAAGAAGAGCATTAAACAGCAACTTAAGGCAGAAGTAAGAACCTGGATAAGCTGTTAGTTAACACTGAAAAACATAACAATGTTTGTATACTAATGTTAATGATACTGTAAAAGGATAAAATGGTCATGATTCAAATAAAGAGAAGACAGAATTTCTAAAATCTTGACCTCTAGTAGATATAGGAAACTGTCTTAGAAATGGGTTCTTCATCCTGACTACCAGGAGAGAAGCTGCATAGTGGTTCTTTTTTTTGTTTGCTTGATTTTTGTTTTTGTTTTTTGTTTTTTGTTTTTTGTTTTTTTTTTTTGGACAGGCAGAGTTAGATAGTGAGAGAGAGAGACAGAGAGAAAGGTCTTCCTTTTTCTGTTGGTTCACCCCCAAGTAGCTGCTATAGCTGGTGTGCTGCGGCCGGCGTGCTGCGCTGATCTGAAGCCAGGAGCCAGATGCCTCCTCCTGGTCTCCCATGTGGGTGCAGGGCCCAAGGACTTGGGCCATCCTCCACTGCCTTCCTGGGCCACCGAAGAGAGTTGGACTGGAAGAGGAGCAACTGAGACTAAATCCGGCGCCCCAACTGGGACTAGAACCTGGGGTGCCAATGCCACAGGCAGAGGATTAGCCAAGTGAGCCGCGGTGTGGGCTGCATACTGGTTCTTAACCCAGTTTTTGCTGTCTCTAACTGTATATCAAAATACACTTTTCTCTCCCTTCACATAACCAAATCAATCCCACTTCTTACTTGCTGCTGACTCATTGATATAGTAATAGTACTTCCCACCTTAACTGTAACTGTAGATGTAATATACAACGAAGTTATGCCATTGAAAGGGGCAAGGATATAAAGCAACCCAACATATAGTTCTAGTAATGTATTATTTCCATTAATGTTTATCATGTGGAATCTACATTAGATTTGCGATCAATACCCAAGTTATTATGAGCATATAGAAGACATGACTAAAGTTGAAGACATTTATTTGTGTCTTGTGCGGTTATTATTGCTGATAATTTTTTATTACTTTTTAAAGATTTTATTTGTTTATTTGAGAGGTAGAGTTACAGACAGTGAGAGGGAGAGGCAGAGAAACGTCTTCCATCTACTGGTTCATTCCCCAAATGGCCTCAATGGCTGGAGCTGTGCTGATCCAGAGCCAGGAGGCAGGAGCTTCTTCCATGTCTCTCATGTGAGTGCAGGGCCCAAGCACTTGGGCCTTCTTCTACTGCTTTCCTGGGCCTTAGCAGAGAGCTGGATTGGAAGAGGAGCAGCCAGGACTAGAACTGGCGCCCATATGGGATTCCACCACAGGTGGAGGATTAGCCTACTGCACCAAAGCGCTGGCCCCTCTGATAAGTAGTTAAATACAGGAATCACATGAATGAAAGGCATGGAAAAAATAAAGCAGCCTTGGATTTCTTGAGAGAAAACATTTATTTTCAAAGTATTGCTCTTAGAAGGTATTTTTCACAGATAAACATGAAAGATGTGTTACATTTGCTTGCTGACTTTAAAATCAAACTTTTCACAAGTGCTAAAACCAGTGTGTGTATATATATATGTATATATATATATATATATATATATACACACATATATATATACATACACAGTGGTAGGCTATTTGGAAGTCTTGATCCATAAATATAATTATAGCAATTCTTTAAAGGTCTGTAATGCCATTTATCCTATTTTGCCCTATACCAATTTTGAAAAGTGAAAAAATCTCATTTCATTGATTTTATAATGTCATGGACTCAAAGTAAAATGCATCATTAATTTAATAACACTTATGGGGGAAATGAGGAATGCTGCATTAAATATTAAGCTATATCTCTTTTTAACATATCATAATCACTGGTTTGAATATTAATTTTAAATACCAAAGTATAATTTTTCTTATATGAATTTAATGGCCTCAAAACATTTAAGTCATACCAAAGTACACTAGACTTGGACAAGCCTATGTTATTTTTTGTACTTTGCCCCACAGGTAATAATTATTATTAGTTTGGCTTATAAATTTTTCAAACCCAAGCTTTGTTTCAAAATCTGTCATGTCACATCTACATAAAATGAAAATTTCTGTCCTAATGCTGACTTTATTTTTTAATGCTTATGAATTTATTTATATTCATTTAAAAGAGAGTCACAAATACAAAGACAGAAACAAAGTGAGCAATTGTTCTTCCACTAGTTCATTCCCCAAATGCCTGCCACAGTCAAGGTTGGAACAAGCCAAAGCCAGGAGCCTGGAACTCAGTTTCATTTTCACACATGAGTGGCAGGACCCAAGTACTTTGTCTTCCAGAGTGTATATTAGTCAGAAGCTGGAAGCAGAGCTAGGACTCTGATACAGGATGAAGACTTCTCAAGTGATATCTGACAACTGCCCCAAATGCCCACCCCATTTAATGACCTATTTAAAGATAATTAAAATCGGCCGGCGCCCCGGGTTCTAGTCCGGGATGGTGCGCTGGATTCTGTCCCGGTTGCACCTCTTCCAGTCCAGCTCTCTGCTGTGGCCCGGAATGCAGTGGAGGATGGCCCAAGTGCTTGGGTCCTGCACCCGCATGGGAGACCAGGAGAAGCACCTGGCTCCTGGCTTCGGATCAGCACGGTGCGCTGGCCGCAGTGGCCATTGGGGGGGGGGGGGTGAGCCAACGGAAAAGGAAGACCTTTCTCTCTCTCTCTCTCACTGTCCACTCTGTCTGTCAAAAAAAATTAAAATCATTCATATGTAGCAGATAAAACATGCATATTGATTCTTATTCATGCTTCTAGTATAATATATTTTGATAGTTCCAAGTTGATGCATATAAGTGTGGTTTTCTTGATTTAAATATTACTTAAACTACGGTTTATAATATTATATCATTATTTATCTATTTTCATAGAGATGACTATTTATCATTTTCTGATTTTTCTATTAAAAGCAATATTTTCATGGCTTTGATAGTCAAATTGCCCACCACATTGAATGGTTGAATGGTCCAGTTTATATAACTGCTTACTCTCAACAAGACCTCTCTACACATCTTGACAACATCTTAGCGTCACCATATGTTTTATCAATGTATTATCACTAATCCTTTTCCTCATGCTGATAAAACTTTTTCCTGAGTACCAATAAAGTTGAGCTAATTGCCACATATTTTAAAATATTTTTGTTGAACATTTGGATTTTCTATTCTAAAGTCTTTCTGGAAACTTTCACTATTTTTCTATTAAGCTTGAAAGTTGTCATTATACAGTATGTTGATGTTAACAGCTACATTTACTTATGTTTTATGTAGGAAAATTTAATTGATTGCTAATGCTACATATATTTTCTTTCAGCCTCTCACTCATCAAACTTTTTCTAGTGTATTTTGAAATGAAGAACATTTGAAGAAAATTTAAATTTAAAAATAAAATTTGATTTAATGGACTCATCAGCACATTTCTCTGAATAATGTTTATTTAATGAAATAAATTTTCCCAACACAATTTTAAAAAATATTCCTTTATATTTTCTTTAATAACTTTAAATCTTGCTTTAAATATATTCTTAGCCACTTGGAAAATTTTGTGTGTATGTTTTAGATTGGAATTTTATTTTCACAGTACTATTTATGGACATATTTATCAATTGCACTTCCCTTTTTAAATTGCCACATCTACAAAAAGGCAAATATCCAGATACTCAGGGAGAGCTTTGGGATTTTGATCTATATGTCTTTTGCTCTGCCAAATAACAGTTTTTTATTATATAGTCAATGTATTTTTATGTTTGGTATGATGATTTTCCATCATTTTTTCTTTTCTTTTTCTTTCTAGAGATGGACATTAAAATTTTACATGAATTTTATAAACAGTATGTTGGCTTCCAAGAATAATAACTTTGATTTTTGATTGAGTTTGCACTATATTCACATAGTATTTTTTAGATAGTTGAAGTATATAATGTAAAGAATATGGTGTGTCTCACCAAAATTGCAGCTCTTTTTAAAATTATAGTTTAATTAATAAGTCTTACATATTTTAGTTCTGTTTCACTGCTCGGCTTTTTGTATATTATTTTCCTTCTCTATCCAATCCTTCACTTTTCAACAAATATTTACTGAGTGATATCTGTCTGGAATTCTTTTAGGTATTGAAACAAAACAAAAGAAAATAAATAAATATAAATGTAACCAAAGACCCCTTCAGCTCCCAGAGAGTATCCCAATGGGAAGACACAGAAGAAAAAGAAACATCCAGGTTAATGTATCACATCCACATAAAAGGCATCACATAGGTAAGCTATGGAGAACATACAGCAGGGTAGGACACATGGGGATTGTGTACAAGGGAATTGGGGTGGAAATTTCATACAGGTTGCTAAAGGAAGTATTTAGTTACGTTTGAGGAGGCACCTGAAGAAAGAAAGCAAACTGTACAGAAATCTGAGGGATGATATCTTGAGAAAGAAGGAGCAGCAAGTGCTTAACCTCTAAGGGAAGAAAATGTTAAACTTCATGAAGAACTGCAAGACCCTAGAGAACCTGGCACGGATTGTAGGAAGCAGAGACACTTATGATATGAAGTCAAAACAGAAATCATTGTACATAGTGTACACACTGTATAAAAACAACTCTCTGAGGGTTTTAGGATTTATTGCATGTTTGTTTGTTTTAGAAAATAAGTCAAAATTTGAGATAATTTATCTTTTTAGAGTAAGAGTCAAGTGATAGAAAATGGTAAAGAGGATTTAGAAATAATGCCAGTGATTACAGTATTCTGGATACAGTGGTAACCCCAAATGTTGTGAGAAATGATTTGTTTCTGTCTTCATTATCGGAATGTGGTAGAATCTTGAAAAAAGTCGAGGTTAATTTGTTGGTATAAGAAAATGGATAATTGGTGTTGCTATTTATACAGGTAGAGAAGGCTGTAGGGGAAATCAGTCAGTAATACAGCAAGCACTCTTGAATCTTTAATTTTTTACTTTTTTTATAAATTAATAAAGTTACTGTATGAAAACTACTGTTGCTAAACTTATATCTGGCTATATTCAACAATCTCTGATTAATTAAATTTATTAGTTCAATATTAGCACTTCTTTGGTGAATATTCATATTTCCTAAAATATTAAAAAAATCAAGCATTTACATAGCATTTAACAATGACACACTGTTCTAAGTTCCTTCTGCAAACTAACTCATTCAATCCTCAAGACAACCTTCTAAGGAAGCTGTTGTTATTATTATTATTATTATTATTATTACCTTTATTTTATGGATGAGTAAGCAAACACAGTGGATTTTAAATAACTTCTTCTTGCTCAAGGTCATCTGAAATTCAATGGCAGAAAAGATGTTTGAAACCAGGCAGCTTTATGTGACTTTTTAAATAAAGATTTATATATTTACTTGAGAGGCATAGTTGCAGACAGAAAGGGAGAGACACAGAGAGAGGTCTTCCATGAGCTGGTTCACTCCCCAAATGGGCACAACAGCTGCAGCTGGGCGGATCTGAATCCAGGAACTTCTTCCGGACCTCCCACGTGGATGCAGGGGCCCAAGCACCTGGGCCATCTTCCACTACTTTCCCAGGCCATCAGCAGGGAGCTGGATCAGAAGGGGCATAGCTGGACTTGAACCAGCACCCATATGGGGTGTTGATGCCTCAGGCAGATGACCAACCTATTACGCCACAGCACCAGCCTCCATGTGACTAATTTTTAACTACTATATTGTATTATTGAGTTTAATGATTTTAACTCTTCTTTTTAAATTATGATGTCTCTGATTTCTTTTACTTTTCTCATTGTATTAGCTATAAACACTAGTACAAGATAAAAATGGGGCAAGAATAGGCATTCTATATGTGTGATTCTTACTGTAGATGCAGTTTTTAAGCTAAAGTGGATCACTTTTATTTCCATTTCCAAATGATTGCTTTATCCATCAATTCAATGGTAAATTGTACTGATACTGGTTTTCATATTGAAACACTTACTGCCTGGGATTAATTTAGCTCACCACAAAATATTATTCTTTGGAATGTACTGAATATACTGTTAAATTTATGAGCCTTGTTATTCAACAATAAGAATCACTTTTTAGTTTCACTCTTGGGGCCAGTGCTGTGGCATGGCAGGTAAAAGCCACTGCCTGCAGTGGGTGCTGGTTTGAGTCCCCGATATTCAATTCCTATTCAGCTTCCTGCTAATGTAACTGGAAAAGAAGTGGGAGATTGCGGGGCTGGCACTGTGGCACAGCGGGTTAAAGCTCTGGCCTGAAGTGCCGGCATCCCATACGGGTGCTGGTTCTAGTCCCGGCTGCTCTTCCGATCCAGCTCTCTGCTAGGGCCTGGGAAAGCAGTAGAAGATGGCCCAAGTCCTTGGGCTCCTGCACCCATGTGGGTGACCCAGAAGAAGCTCCTGGCTCCTGGCTTCAGATCAGCGCAGCTTGGCCATTGCGGCCATCTGGGGTGTGAACCAGCAGATGGAAAACCTCTCTCTCTGTCTCTACCTCTCTCTGTAACTCTGTCTTTCAAATAAATAAAAAAAAAATGAATCTGAAAAAAAAAAAGAAGTGGGATATTGCTCCAGTGTTTAGGTGCCTACACTCATGTGGGAGAACTGAAAGAATCTTCTGGCTCCTGGCTTCAGACTCACACAACTCTGCCCATTGTAGCCACTTGGGGAGTGAACCAGCAGATGAAAGATCTCGCTCTGCCTCTGTCTCTGTAACTCTGCCTTTCAAGTAAATGAATAAACCTTAAAAAGAAAAAAGAAATAGTCCCACTATTGTCTGCTGTATATTCCTAAGATAACTGTTTCTCAAAGGTTTGCCATAATTCACCCAAAAATTGGCCTGGGTCTGGTGCCATGTCAAATGTTGGCTACTTAACATATATTTCACTGGTTTCTAGTTATAGTTGCTCTAGGAAAATTATCAATTGCCTTGGACTAATATTTTAACATGTATAATTATGTAGAATAGTTCAGATTTTGAATTTATCTTATATGAAGTTTTCCATATACATAAAAAATGATGTACTATATCCATAATTATGCACATATATTTATTTGAATTAAATGAGTACCTTTCACAACCCACATGTCTGATTTTGATTTTCTGTAAACATGTGTTGTAGTATTTTCTATCCAATTTCTGGCTTAATTGATCATTTCTAAATTTTATATGTAATGTACATTTGACAATAGTTTTTTTCCTTAAGAAAGTGTTGCTCCTACTCTATCACCAAGGAATTATGCTCTTGCCCTGGTCTCAGAGGGGTATGGTGCTCCACCATTTGACCACTGTGATTCTATTACTGCATCTTGCTTTTAAATAAGATTCTGAACTCCTGCTTCATTTGAAATTTACACGCTTTTGTTTAGCACATCTTTGTATCCATAATTCTTTTGTAGCCTGTGCATCATCTCTGGTATTAGATTTTATTACATATTTTCTATGTCATCTTGTTCTAGAAGAAAATAAATAGCATTCATGTATGCTTAGAAATATATGCCATTTTCCCCACATATTTCACTACAATTCTGTTCTAAGTCCTTATTATATTCAGATTATATTTAGATTGTGCACACTATTCTATATTATTTTAAACAGGGGTTAGTCAGGTCATTCAAATGGCATACTTCTTTCTATAAACCATAATATTAATGACAATAATTTTATCATGATTACTACTTTTTTAAGGTTGCATGATTTTGAGACATATGGAAACTACTAGGAAACTTCAAAGGTTTCTTAGGAAATGGAATCAAAATATCCATTTGTAGTGATATCAAATGTTTTTGAAATCCATGCACAGTTTTTTTCATCATATGCATTTTATATGAACTTATGCAAGACCCTGTGATCAAGATATATTTAAACATATTTAGGACATCTGCCATTCTATGAGTCTGCTGTGTATCCTGCTTCCCATGTTGGATCATTCTCTCCCTTTTTGATTCTATCAGTTAGTATTAGCAGACACTAGTCTTGTTTGTGTGATCCCTTTGACTCTTAGACCTATCAGAGTCATCAATTGTGAACTGAAGTTGATCACTTGGACTAGTGAGATGGCATTGGTACATGCCACCTTGATGGGATTGTATTGGAATCCCCTGGCACGTTTCTAACGATCCAACATGGGAAGCAGGATACACAGCAGACTCATAGAATGGCAGATGTCCTAAATAGCACTCTGGCCTCAGAATCAGCCCTTAAGGCATTCGGATTTGGCTGAAGAGTCCATGAGAGTATTTTAGGCATGGAAAGCCAAGACACTCTCCAAAAAAAAAAAAAAAAAAAAAAAAAAGAAGACCTAAATGAAAGATCTCTGTGAGTGAGATCCCAGTGGAAATAATGGGGCCATCAAAGAAGGAGGTACCTTTCTCTGAAGGGAGGAGAGAACTTCCACTGTGACTATGACCCTGTTGGAGTAAGATCAAGGTCGGAGAACCCTAAAGGCTTCCATAGCCTTGACAACTCATGACTAGAGCCTAGGGAGATTACTGACACCATAAACAAGAGTGTCAAATTGTTAAGTCAGCAACAGGAGTCACTGTGTACTTATACCCCATGTGGGATCTGTCCTTAATGCGTTGTCCACTGTGAAGTAATGCTATAACTAGTACTGAAACAGTATTTTTACACCTTGTGTTTCTGTGTGGATGCAAACTGATGAAATCTTTACTTAGTATATACTGAATCGATCTTCAGTATATAAAGATAATTGAAAATGAAAAAAAAAACTTGGTTTTAAATTGGAAATTGCATAGAAAATTAATCAATTTTCAAAAAATATCATGTAGGATCTCTGTCCTTAATGTGCTGTACATTGTGATTTAATGCTATAACTAGTACTCCAACAGTATTTTTCACTTATGTTGCTATGTGGGTGCAAACTGTTGAAATCTTTACTTAATATATACTAAAGTGATCTTCTGTATATGAAGAGAATTGAAAATGAATCTTGATGTGAATGGAAGGGGAGAGAGAGTGGGAAAGGGGAGGGTTGCGGGTGGTGGGGGGAATTATAGGGGGGGCATTGTAACCCATAAGCTGTACTTTGGAAATTTATATTCATTAAGTAAAAGTTTTTAAAAAAAATAAACATATTGAATGGACTACATACCCATTCTGACTCTTGTCATGACTGTTCCCTTTAACAATAAGCTTTACCTATGAGAGTCATATTTACAATGTTAAGCAACTGACCAAATATTTTTATTATTTTTAGGATGGTACTGACTCCAAACAAGTTAGTCATCTTTTTGCTTACTTCGCCACACAATGATGGGATGTCTTAAGATGTCAAAAAGATCCTTAAATAATTTAAACTCAAATAGAGTATTGGAGTTATTTCTTTTTTAAAAAAAAGATATATTCACATTAATATTTTTCATAAATGGAATCTGAGGAATAAAAGAAAGCATTATAAAAAAGAACATATTTGTTTCACAGAAAAACAAGACATGAAAACAAAAGATCTCAAATGCTTACAAATTGCATTTAATTGCATCCAGGAACTTCTTGATCTTAATTTTGTAAATATCTAATGATTCTGGGTTTATCATGATTTCTATCACTTGGAAAGTAAATCTAAAAAGAATTTCATAAAATTTGTATTTCCTAATTATCTTAAATTAGAATTTTTATCCTGTTTGTTCATCCCGTTTTTTCCCTCTTAACTATGTTATATTTGTTGAGAATTAAGTGGTTTCACAGGTTAATGGTTAACATTCAGTTATGATGAATGGTCTCTTGCAACACATGGTTAACTCACAACAGCACGTTCTATGTTCTAGCCTTGGAAATCCCGTGGTAAAATCCAAATGCTTTAGCAAACACAATTGTCTTTGTTTACATTGCCTAATATGTGTCAACAAATTGTGTGTCCAATACTGAATTTCACTATATCATACTTCATAGTGAATTCCTATATTTTTATGTTGCATCAATCTTGAATATCAGAATAACTTTCTCATATCAGAAGCATGATTTAGTCACACTTGACCCATTTTCCAGTTCTCTCACTCCTCCCAGTTCTTCAATGTGGTAGGTACATGTATATGGCTTACACAGCTGCATGGCAGCAATGATTACCCAGTGGCACATACTGGCTTCAGACGATTTGACTCACCCACAGACTGCCACCATACACGATCTCTGCAGACATCCCTTAGGATCACTTCCACTGACTGCATGACCTCTAAGAACTCACACATGCTTGCTTTAAATCCACCAGTTAGAATTCCCTTCAGGAAACCTTCTTAAGTAATAGCCAGAACCTCACAAAATCCTGGACCCATACATAAATCCATTTCTCTGTACCCCTTCACGTATCTGAGTGCGTTCCCCAAAAGATTTCCCATTGGATCTGTGAATGATCTACTGCTTCTGTTATCTCATGTGTTTTTATTGTGTTGCCTCCTGCGTCTCACCCAAGTGACATACCTGTACCTAACTTTTCTTCTGAAGAAGACTCTCCTAGAACACTGTTATCATGACAGCAATGAACTGGACATAGGTTGGATAAGAGCCACAACAGAAACTCAGTGTAAATGAGTTTTTTCTATGACAGTGGCACCTGACTGTTGGTCAGACACTTAGGGATTAGGCTGTCGCCAAAACAAAAATGATCCTATGAAACATATGGTATAACAGCTACGACAAAAGCCATAAAGCATGTTTGAGGGCAGGGTTAGAGTTTAAAACTGCTGTCCAAACAAAGAGATAACTCAAGGCTAAATTATGGAGAAATACAGCACATGTGAAGACACAGGAATGAGGAATCTTCACTTAAACCAAATTTCATGTTTTGTCTCCAATAAAAACAATTAAGCAAAATTGCCAGTCAGATGAATTGGAGCATTTAAAACCTGCCATATTTGGTCTTCTACACATAATGACAACAATCAGACATTTCAATGTACTCACCTGCCTAGAAGATAGAGTTTTTTTTGAGTCTGATTGCAAGTCACATTATGATTTAAGCATTTTCAAAAAATGAAGAAAAAAAGTATGGTTAAACTTGTGAAAATCAGTTTGTCTTTAGAGAGGCCGGGAAATACACCTATTAAACTCGAGGTCAATTTTATGGATTTAGAACAACTGGGATAAGATTCGTTTGAAAAATTAGTAAATTCTATAGCCCTCATGATAATAAAATACTTTATTTTTACAATTTAATACAAAAACCAAATGAAAAAGTATATTTTAGACAGTTTTGCCACTGTTAAAATGCAGTTATTCTTCATATTACTCAAAATTAAAATAATCAGTCACGTTTTAGTTGGCAGTTCTTTTTCCTCCAAGGAATTCAGCTAGTTAAGCACATCAAACCAGTTTTCTTTGTTCTTCAATCAGAATTAATCATTACACATGCTGCAGAGGTGGGTAAGTGGCCAATTGTAAAGCTATATATAGCCCTTACTTTCTTATTCTCTGCTTCATTTTGTTCTCTCACATAACTTCTAATTAGTTCTTTCAGCTTTAGGGTATAGTAATTTTCCCCCTTTTTCTACTATGTTATGTGATATTCATTTACATTTATTCTGTGTGTTTAGGAGTACACATTTATGGAGCTAGTAATATGCACAGATAATAAGACACATGGATAATGATGCCATTGCTCTTAAAATATCTTGGGGGATCACTAGATTTAAATTTGCCTATTTAATAAATAATCATTTTATGTATAATAATTTACACCGTACATTCATTTATTTGTTAGCTAAGGCTCACATATTTGATTACATGCTGAAAGTCTACTTAAATTTAAATTGCAGTATTTAAATGAATTGTGCTCAAGATTTCTGTTAAAGTATTATTAATCAAGCATCTACTAAATTCTCCATATATATTCATAAAATTCACATATTTATCCAAACTTTTCATAATTTTAGAAGTATAATTTATAATATAATAACAATAAAAGCAATTTTATAATTTATCTGAGTTGTATTACAATAGTCAAAAGGTGTGTCTGAAAATTAAATAGATAATATTGATTGGTCTTATCTAAGTCAATATAGAATTATTTATTTTTATTTAAGATTAATTGTAAAGATGGGCTTTATTAAACTTGCTTCTGCCAGATGCTATAGAAATATAAGTATAATGAATGTTATTTCTGTTTCCTAGATAGTTTTTCTTTTTTTCTGATTTAAATGAATCAATGTGTTAGAAATCAATCTAGAAGATAAATATGTTATGATTTCAAATTATATCTTGGATGTTCAAAAAGGTTCATGGAAAACAAATATTAGAGAAAATGATTCCTGACTTTCAAAAGCATTTTTTAAAGAGTTACTTATTTATTTGAGAAGCAGTGACCAATAGAAGGAGAGACACATAGAGAGAGAAATCTTCCATCCACCAGTTCACTCTCCACATGGCCATGACATCCGGAGCTGGGTCAGGCCAAAGCCAGGAGACTGAAATTCCACTTAGGTCACCCACGTAAGTGGCAGAAACCCAAGTACTTGGCCATCTTCCACCTCCTTTTCAGGTGCATTAGCAGGGCATTGGATGGGAAGTGGAGCATCTGGGGTTTGAATTGGTTCTTCATATGGGATACCAACAGCACAGGTGGCAGCTAAATCCATCCATAATGATGGCCCCTCAAAAATTTACACATCAAAATAAATTTCTTTCAATAATAATTTTCCATGGTGTTTTGGAGGGATCCTTGATTATGATGTAGAAAATCTATCTTAATAACTGGATTTGGAATACCAAATTGGAATACCTCAATTTACCTAGAACATAGCAAACAAGAGTGACATGTATAAAAGTATCTGGGGTCAAGATAATGTTATTACCATATAGAGCATAACTTATAACCCAAGTCTTCCAATTGTTTACCCTTTCCATGGCGCGTTTTCGTAGGACATTGCTCCTTCACTCCTGGTCTCTGAAGGAGATCTGCTCTTCATGCACTGTTTCTTTCTAATCTGTCCCCGTGGGTCAGCTTCCAGCTTATTATTTCATTATTGATGGTGTGAAGATTAGCTGTTCTTTGAATTCTTCTCAGACTGGACCTCAAGTCTGCTTCAATATCTAAATGTTTTCTTAATGTTCTTTACTCCACTAAATACAATCTGTTGTAGATTCTCTCAGTAAGAAATTTATGTGCCATTTGCAGACACTGACAATAATAACTTGTTTTTAATGTGTTACGATTTTTGGCTAGGATTCCTATATCTACTCCGATGAGATCAATCATTGCAGGTGGATAAGGTATTGAGATTATTTCCTGTTATTTAATAACCTTTAATTACCCTGAAGATTAATTCAAGCAAGGTTTACATATTGACTATATGGTAGGAATTATTATGAACATTCTATTATAAAATAAAACAAAAAATGAAACTCTGTACGACTCCTGCAAAAATAGGTTTTTAAGCAAATATTTAAAAAATGCAACATGCTAATTTTTAATGACTAAGAGTCACCCACCCTGAGTCCCCTGTCCAGTAACTAAAAGAGGACATTTGTGTAATGAAAACAGTAGTTTTATTGATCTACTGAATAATTTAGATGTAAGAACAGGAAAATGAAAAAAAAATCATCAATAAATGTTGACTTTATACCAAAGATGACTAAGATGTCATACTATGAATTATTATAAGAAAGGGAGGATATGAAGGTTCGTGAAGAATAGGACAGAATTAACCTCTAGATTTCAGTGTTCTGTTTACATAGAAATATCCAGGTAGAAGATATAAAGCTAAATATTCACATAAGTGAAGTTCAGTGTTAATAAACCTTAAAATGGTTTATCCAAATCCAGATCCTATGTGAGATACAAACTCAAAGCACAGGAATTTCCATTAGTGGCAAATATTCCTGTGTGAAAACTTCATTCTTTAATTCTGCACTTGTGATAATGTCTCATGCACAGAGGTATTTTTAGCCAAAGGTCCTTGGCATGTGCATGCCCAAGACTTGTACATGTGGTTCAACCCAATTCTTACAGACTGTCTTCTCCTATTTGTTTTCCCCACACTGTCCATGTGAAAAGTATTCAAAATAGTATAACATTAATGTTTTTTAAAAAATGAAAAAAAATTCTTCTCCAACATACACCAAAGTCTAGGAATACAGCAGGCCTTAGAATATTGTAGCAAGAAATAAAATGAAACTAGCCAAAAGTATAACCATGGTGGTACTAATCAAAGAATGATGACAGAACGCAGTCCAAGTAAAGGTGAAAGCAGATGAGAGCAGGAACAGGCAGAGAAAGACAGTCTCTATAGGAGTGGGTAAGGAGGCTTCAAGGACAGATTTTACATTGGCATGCCACTTTTAAAAATGGGAAATCTATAATTTTATTAAAGTTCATCAAATGCTGTTTTTTTTTGGATTTCTCTAAGGGAAAACAAAGATTCTTTTATAGTAGGTACAATTTTGCCTCAAACACTCACTCATTCCATTTTGGAGTTGAATTCTTCCTTATCCCAGCTTTCTTAAATGTGCATCCATATTGACCTAAGAAATGGCTACTTTTCTCACCCAATGTTTATTTTAGTATAACAGGAGGGAAGAAAAAATAACCAAGGTCAAATATTTTAGTTAACAAGTAGGTGAGTATAAGAATCATCATATTTTCTAAGTAGAGTGGAAGAAAAGTAACTGAACATTTGTTACAAACAATGAACTGGTCTCTACACGTTATTACTAACTAAAGCACACAGTAGAATACCGTATTTTCTTGAGCAGTATTATGGGCTTTACAAATACACTATTAACAATCTAGCTTCACTGTCCCTCACCAAATATTTTACCACCCTAAAATCCTCCATGCTTTAATTATATATCACCTCATTCATGACCACAGCCATGACAATCACTAACCTTGACCATTTCCACAGTTTTGCCTTTCCAGAATATCACACAGTTGGAATCTTTATTTTTTAATTTTTATACAGTTGGCATCTGAACCATATGTATTTAACGTTCCTGCATCTTTTAATGGCTTGTAGTCTCTTTCTTTAGAGCAGTAATCAATTTTCCATTGAATGGAAATATGCATTTGTTCCCCTATTTACTTAATGAAGGGATTGTGAAGGAATTTGTTGTTTCCAGCTTTTGAGAATTATAAATAAGGTTACTATAAGCATTCACCTGCAGTTAGGAGTGATATAATTTTGATAATTCAATTGGATAAATATCTAAGCTTCTATTGACAAGCAATATATTAAGAATGTACTTTGGGCCAGCGCCACGGCTCACTAGGCTAATCCTCTGCCTGTGGCGCCGGCATCCCGGGTTCTAGTCCCGGTCAGGGTGCCAGATTCTGTCCTGGTTGCTCCTCTTTCAGTCCAGCTCTCTGCTGTGGCCCGGGAAGGCAGTGGAGGATGGCCCAAGTGCTTGGGCGCTGCACCTGCATGGGAGACCAGGAGGAAGCACGTGGCTCCTGGCTTCAGATTGGTGCAGTGCACTGGCCATAGCGGCCATCTGGGGGGTGAACCAATGGAAGGAAGACCTTTCTCTCTCTCTCTCTCTCTCTCTCTCTCACTGTCTAACTCCGCTTGTCATATATATATATATATATATATATATATATATATATATACTTTGTAAAAATCTATTAAATTGTCTTCCGAAGTAATTGTTCAAAATTTTACATTCCCACAAGAAACAAATGTGAATTCCAGTTACTTTACATCCTTACCATGGATATTCAGTATGTGAAAAGTTTGGGACTTTAGCCATTCTAACAGATATGTTTTATGTGTTGTTTCAATTTGCAGTGCCAAATGGTGAATTATACTGAGTATCTTTTGCTATTAAAAGTGCCATTTGAATATTTTCTTTTGTGAAGTGTCCAGATCTTTTGCCTAATTTGTAATTGAGTTATTTACTAATTGTTGAGTTTAATAGTTCTTTGTTGGTTCCTGGACCTCTCCTACATATATGCTTTAGGATAAGTAACAGATTTCACCATCTTACTTGTTTGTTCTTCCTGTTTACTCTGTCTTAACTGAATAGAAGTTTTTAGTTTTAGTGAAATTAAACATTTCAGTGTTTTTTTTT
This sequence comes from Lepus europaeus, assembly GCF_033115175.1. NCBI lineage: Eukaryota > Metazoa > Chordata > Mammalia > Lagomorpha > Leporidae > Lepus > Lepus europaeus. The sequence goes on along the minus strand of NC_084834.1, from coordinate 43,583,882 downwards.
TTTCTTTTGTGAGTTGTGTTTTTAGTGTTCCGTACAACCAGTCATTAGGAACTGCTGGTATTATAGCACAGCAGTTTTAGCCACCACTTGTGTTGCCATTGTCTCATATCTGAGCAACAGTTTGATCCTAGTTGCTCAGCTTGTGATTCAGCTTCTTGCTAATGCTCTTAGAAAGACAACAGAATTGAAAGCTCATCTATTTGGTGCCTTTCCAATTTCTTGATCTATTGATCTATTGATATAAAATTTCCTCTTAACACTGCTTTTGCTGTATCCCATAGGTTTTGGTATGTTGTGCTGTTATCCTCATTTACTTCCAGAAAATTTTTGATTTCTCTTTTAATTTCTTCTATGACCCATTGTTTATTCAGGAGCATGTTGTTCAATCTCCATGTGTTTGCACGTGCTCTAGGGGTTCCCAAGTTGCTAATTTCCAACTTCATTCCTTTGTGGTCTGAGAAGCTGCATGGTATGATTCTAATTCTTTTGAATTTGCTGAGACTTGCTTTATGGCCCAGTATGTGGTCAATCCTAGAGAAGGTTCCATATACTGCTGAGAAGAATGTAAAGTCCTTAGATGTAGGATGAAATGTTCTGTAGATATCTGTTAGATCCATTTGGGCTATAGTGTCATTTAAATCTACTGTCTCCTTGTTGATCTTCTGTCCTGTTGATCTGTCTATCTCTGAGAGTGGAGTGTTGAAGTCCCCCAGTACTATTTTATTGGGGTCTAAGTCTCCCTTTAAGTCCCTTAACAAATCTTTTAAATAAACCGGTGCCCTGTAATTAGGTGCATATACATTGATAATCGTTATATCTTCCTGTTGAATGGATCCCTTAATCATTATATAGTGCCCCTCTTTGTCTCTCATAACAGTTTTTGTGGTAAAGTTTATGTTGTCCGATATTAAGATGGCTACGCCAGCTCTTTTTTCATTTCTGTTGGCATGGTATATCTTTTTCCAGCCTTTCACTTTCAGTCTGTATGCATCTTGGTTGGAAAGATGTGTTTCTTGTAAGCAGCAAAAAGATGGGTTTTGTTCCTTAACCCAATCAGCCAATCGGTGTCTTTTAACTGGACAGTTCAAGCCATTAACGTTCAATGTGACCATTGAGAAGGAGTAACTTTGCCCTGCCATTTGCCAAAGATATTTTCTAATATATGCTTTGAGATTCCTGTGATCTTTTGCTGTGAGGTTTCCTTCCTTTACCTTCTTTCATATTGGTGACCGTGTTTCTGTGTTTCTGTGTGTAACACATCTTTAAGCATCTTTTGCAGGGCTGGACGAGTGGCGACAAATTCTTTCAATTTCTGTTTGCTGTGAAAGGTCTTTATTTCACCTTCATTCACAAATGAGAGCTTTGCAGGATATAATATTCTGGGCTGGCAGTTTTTCTCTATCTGTCAAAAAAAAATGGGATGAATAAAGTAGAACTTTAAAAAATAAACAAAGCAAATTATGAGGATAATATAATTATCTCACCAAGCATTCAAATTTATAAAATAAGTGTATTTCAAGTTTTTTAAAGTAAGACTTGTAAAAACTATACAAATACATCAATAGCAGGTGTTGAACAATTTAAATAAATTAATGTCTATTGACCTGATGGTAAAGATGAAATTCTGAAGTTTTAAATTAAATTTCATAATTTTTCTTTTTTTTTTAACTTTTATTTAATGAATATAAATTTCCAGTGTACAGCTTATGGATTACAGTGGCTTCCCCCTCCCATAACTTCCCTCCCACCCGCAACCCTCCCCTCTCCCGCTCCCTCTCCCCTTCCATTTGCATCAAGATTCATTTTCAATTCTCTTTATATACAGAAAATCAATTTAGTATAAAGGTTTCAACAGTTTGCACTCGCATAGACACACAAAGTGAAACCTACTGTTTGAGTACTAGTTATAGCATCAAATCAAAATGTACAGCTCATTAAGGACAGAGATCCCACATGAGGAGCAAGTGCACAGTGGCTCCTGTTGTTGACCCAACAAATTGACACTCTAGTTTATGGCGCCAGTAACCACCCTAGGCTGTCGGCATGAGTTGCCAAGGCTATGGAAGCCTTCCAAGTTTGCCGACTCTGATCATATTTAGACAAGGTCATAAAAGACAGGGTGAGGATAGTAACCAATGATCCTAAGAGTGGCATTAACCAGGTTTGAACAATTATACAGCATTAAGTGGGGAAGAGGACCATCAGTACACACAGGTTGGGAGTAGAGCCATTGGTGGTAGAGTAGAGGTTATGATTACAAAGGAATGAGGCCCAAGTACGCTAGACAGGGTCTTCTGTTCATATTTTATCTTTATAGTAAGGTATCTAAAATCAGTGGAGGCAATATTATTAATAATACAAAAATCTGTGCAACATTTTTAATGCCTTTAGGTAATACTCGGTATGATTGACCAAGCCATCAGTTGTTTATTATCTAAAAAGTAGCTAAGGACTTCTGGCAAACTAGAAATTGATTACCAAAACTTAAAAATGAGGCAAATTATGTAAGACAGTTCTACAATTTTTTTTCTTGCTGTAAAACATCTTGGATTACTTAGGCTTACAACTTTAGCTGAAAATATTTGTAGAAAAAATATGTATATATTTGTGTGTGTGCTAACATTCATCCCCATGGAAACAAAACAATTGGATTAGTTTATTCTAACATAGGTAAATGTGGTGATAACTGGAAGGTTTAATGTAGCTAAATTGATTTAATTATCACTGTATCTGTGGCATCGGATACCCACTAACTGCCTCCTGGCATTGCAGGGGCCTTGGCATATTTGAGGTTAGGTCATACTACTCACAATCTAGAAGCTGACAGATCAAATTTTCTTCCCGAGATTCTGCTCATTAGCCAAACCAGAACACTGTGTACATTAGGTCACTCTTGTTGAATGTCCAAATAACACTTGACTTTGGGATGTGATCCCTTGATAACTCATTGAAAGTGTCTATACACATGTACCTGGTATAACAGACCACAGAGGACAAATTTGGCAGAAGAATTTTTTCTTCTCTCTGTCATAATTTTGACAGTAACACAAATGAATGTTTAGCAGGAGCCTTCATATTGGATCAACATTTTTTAATTGCACTACTATAAACTCCATTCTTCTTATTTATTACAGATTATTTTAGACACGGCTATAGCACACTTCTGATGGATTGCAAATTGAATGAAAATACGTGTAAATTATTTGGGGAAGTAAAAATGTTTATATTAATTGAAGCAACATTTCTCAAGCAACTGATATTTGTTATACATATTGCAATAATGGCAATAAGTTTTATCTGTGAATCATGTAAATTTTTAAATTTATGTGCTGTTTTTCACAATATGGCTAATACGACTTAGCTCATATGAAAAGATAGACAATTAAGGCTATCCTTTAGTTATAAGCTCTATTCATTACAGGAATATGGAAATAAAACATGCCGCACAGTCTCAGAAAGCACACAGCAATATAGAACTTAAGCCAAAACTATATGTGGCAATATAAGGATTGGATGAGTCACTGAAACTCATGAAAATCAACAGAAAATCTCCAGCCCTTCTTTACTAGTAAATAATATATTCTCTCCTATTAAATGAAGTAATCAAAGGGTACTTATTTTAATTTCCTTCTACTCTAAGAGTATAATTTAGGTTTCCCACTCTTTCTTCAGTTATAACAGGAAAGGCATCCTAACATGTCCACAGCAATTTGTCTATCTGAGTCTTGGGACTTTTATTCCCTCTTGTGCACTGCTATGATTTGAAATGGTTTGAGCATAACCCATAGTTTTATACACTGGAAACTTGTTCTGCAGTATGGCAATGTTGAGAAGCTGTTGGACCTTTAATAGGCGAAGCCTAGTACTAGTGATTAGGTCTTCTGAGATTAGTACAGTTCTCTCAGAACATGAGCTAGTTCTTCCAAGAGTAGGTTGTTACAAAGCAAAACCAATCCACATGCTTGGCTCACTTCTGCATGCTGCCATTCCCCCAATCCATGTCTCCATGAAATATCCTGTGACCTCTCTAGAGGTCAAACAGATGTGTCCACCCAAATACAGACATAGAGCCTCCAAATTTGTGAGTTACATGAAATCTTTTTCTTTTAAGATTCTCCAGCTATAGTTATAGCAACAGAAAAGGACTAAGACATAGGTAGTCAAGTATATCTCCTTAGGAACTTCACACTCTTAACAGGTAAAGAGATACAGGTCGCTCCATTCAACAAACAGCAAAAAAGAAAATACACTATTTCTTCATAATGTCATAGTTATTGAATGTGTAGTTACATTGTCTTTTCTGTTTACTATATAACTTACTATAGTCTATTATCTTTTTGCTATCAAGGCTACCAACTCCAAGACACAAACCACAGCTGCATTAAACTTATATTTTCCCTCCCCATCAGAGTCCACTTAGATGTTTATCCCGGTGAGATAGTGTGGCGAAGTCTATTGCAGAGGTCATCCTCAGAGAAGGAATGAACTTCCTCATGGGGGAAGGGCACTGTTGTGAGCATTCCCACACTCTACCCTCACAGTGCTTGTGTTCCTTTCATCTTTAGAATGCTACCTGAGATAGGCAATCAGGGGCCAAACTCTTTGGAATCCCAAGATAGGACATAGTGCACATCATCAGAATGCTCTCAACAAAATAATTAAGACCGTGAACATTGATTGCTACTGCAGTGAGTCTCCACTGTCCATTTCCTACCGAAAGGCATGAAGAAGAGTGTGACTTTTTTTATATGTTCCACTGCAGAGTTAAAAATATGCTTTCTAGTTTTATTGCCAACCTGGACCACTGCTTTCCCATTGCTGGATCAGGATCCAATCAGTGATGTTTGTTCTGACAACACAACAGGGTAGTCCAGAGATTGAGTACGGAGGACATTCTGCTCACACCCAGCAGGCGGATTTATGCAGTAGAATGCATACAGTTTTAAAAGAGAATAGCAATACCCTGAGAGGCACATCCTGGACAGGTATATCAGGCACTTAGTTTACCAAATTTACATAAATCTGTTATGTGAAATATGAAAAGTGGATCTGTCCTTAATGTGTTGTCCAATGTGAAGTAATGCTATAACTAGTACTGAAACAGTATTTTACACTTTGTGTTTCTGTGTGGGTACAAACTGATGAAATCTTTACTTAATATATACTAAATCGATCTTCTGTATATGAATATAATTGAAAATGAATCTTGATGTGAATGGAATGGGAGAGGGAGCGGGAGATGGGAGGGGTGCGAGTGGGAGGGAAGTTATGGGGTGGGGAAAAGCCATTGTAATCCATAAACTGTACTTTGGAAATTCATATTTACTAAATAAAAAAGGGAAAAAAATAAAAGAAAGAAATATGAAAGGTGGAATTTTTAATTTCCATAGGAAGATTGCAATGATTTCATTTGGAATAAGTATGCTAACAGTGTGACGGAAGTATGTTTTTTATGGCAAGTGCCTAAAAATTAAGGGGTTCTAGTCAGGTGATGTATTAAGCTCTTCCACCAAGGGACTATATGTGAGCACCAGTATGTTCCCATCTGTACCTGCCAAGGCCACTTAGAGTATTCTTATTGAACCAATATCTACCAGAACTGGAAGGAGAAAACTATTGATTTTAAGTCAAGAAGGCAGATGTTGGATTCTGAGATGCAAAATTTTTTTTTTTTTGGATAGGCAGAGTTAGACCATGAGAGAGAAAGAGAGAGAGAGAGGTCTTCCTTTTTCCATTGGTTCACCCCCCAAGATGGCCACTATGGCCATCGCACACTGCAGCCAGTGCGCTGAGCCAATCCGAAGCCAGGAGCCAGGAGCTTCCTCCTGGTCTCCCATGCGAGTGCAGGGCCTAAGCACTTAGGCCATCCTCCACTGCCTTCCGGGGCCACAGCAGATAGCTGAACTGGAAGAGGAGCAACTGGGACAGAATCTGGTGCCCCAGCCAAGACTAGAACCTGGAGTGCCAGTGCTGCAGGCAGAGGATTAGCCAAGTGAACCACGGCACAGGCCTCTGAAGTGCGAATTTTAAGCTATAAGGGGACTATAGCACAAGTTCTGGAAATCCTCAGCTCCTCTTTGCTAGCTTTCTCCTTCTCACTTCATTCCTGCCATGCTCAGAAATTTTCTCCTTAATCTTTATTGGAGAACAAGTGAGGAAGACTTGTCTTCTATAACTTCTTCATGCTGTGTCAGGACATTTTACCTGCATAGCCAGGGAATGAAAATTCCTGGTTAACTGATCTAGAGATTCCTTTAAGATGTGTGTGTGCGTGTGTGTGTGCATGTGTGTGAGCATGTGTGTGTATGTGGGTTATATATATATATAGGTAGTTTTTCATGTCTTGGCCATTTGTATTTCATCTTTTGAAAAATGCCTGTTCTGCCCTTCACCCATTTCTTAACTGGATTATTTATTTTATTGTTGTTAAGATTCTTGAGTTCTTTATAGATCCTGGATAGAAGGAAAACTTTTCAACACAATCAAGGCAATATATGACAGACAGACAGCCAGCATCATATTAAATGGGGAAAATTCGAAATCATTTCCGCTAAGGCCCAGAACCACAAGAAGGATGCCCAGTTTCACCAATGCTACTCAATATATTTCTGGGAGATTTATACAGAGCCATTAGGAAAGGAAAAGAAATCAAAGAGATACAGATTAGAAAATAGAAATTCAAATTGTCCCTATTTGCAGATGAGATGAACCTATATGTAAGGGAACTTAAGAGTATACCAAGAGACTATCAGATCTCATAAGAGAGTTTGGTAAAGTCAGAGTATATAAAATCAGCACACAAATATCAATAGAATTTGTATACACAAGCAATGACATGACTAAGAAAGAATTTGTAAGATTGGTCTTATTCACAATAGGAACCAAAATTTAAATGCCTTGGAACAAATTTAGCCAAGGATATGAACTATCTCTACAATGAAAATTAGAAAACTTTAAATAAAAAAATAGAAAAAGACATAAGAATGGAAGGATCTTCCATATTCATGGATTACAAGAAATAATATCATCAGTATGTTCATACTACCCAAAGAAATTTATAGACGCGATGTTGTCCCAGTTAAAATACCAAGGACATTCTTCTAAGATCTAGAAAAAAATGCTAAAAACTATATTGAATCACAAGAGACCTCAAATAACTAAAGCAGTGTTAAACAACAAATCAAAGCCAGAGGAATCACAATACCAGATTTCAATATATTACAGGGCAGTTAAAATAAAAAAAAAATCCTGATACTGACACAAAAATTGGCATGTAAATAAATGGACCAAAATAGCAACCCCAGAAATCAATCCATTCATATATATGTATCTACCCTCTGACAAATGAGCTGAATCAATCCCTGGAGAAATGATGCTCTCTTCAACAAATGATGCTAGGGAAATTGTATCTTTGTGTATAAATGTATTAAACAAGGCCCCTACCTTACATCTTATACAAAATCAACTCATAAGTGACCAAGCTTATAAATCTAAGACCTAATGCCATCAAATTATTAGGGGAAACTCTGCAGGATCTTGGCATAGGCATAGATTTCTTGGAAAAGATGCTAGAAACACAGGCAATAAAAGCAAAAATATACAAATGAGATTACATTAAACTAAGAAGATTCTGAGTTGCTAAGAAAATACTTAATAATGTGAAGAGGAACTGATTGAATGTAAAAATATTTGAAAACTATGCAACTATCATTTCTACCTAAAACTGTTGGATTCTCATATGGTCCTTTCCATTTAGACTGCAATTCGTCAGAGGAGGATTTTTCTATCCATTTTTTTTTTTTAAAGGCAGAGTGGACGCGCTGCAGCCGGCGCACTGCACTTATCCGAAGCCAGGAGCCAGGTGCTTCTCCTAGTCTCCCCTGTGGGTGCAGGGCCCAAGGACTTGGGCCATCCTCCACTGCGCTCCTGGGCCACAGCAGAGAGCTGGACTGGAAGAGGAGCAACCGCGACAGAATCCAACGCCCTGACTGGGACTAGAACCTGGTGTGCTGGCCCGCAGGTGGAGGATTAGCCTATTCAGCCGTGGCACTGGCCTATCTAACTTTTTTAACACATGAAGATCTCCTGGGGAGATTGGCAATTCATGACTTCTGGAATCAAGCACCAGGATTATTTTATAGCCATATCCTTTTAGAGTCTTATGCAGCTGACAAAAATTGGTAATATTTTATTTGATTTTGGTTGTCAAAGAGGATATAGAAGTAAGGAAGAACTTTCCATAAACGTCTCAATAAAGCTGAGCTGCAAGGTACCCTGAGGTGCCATCCTCATCCTAAGTAGGGCTGTGGAAAATAGCTTGCTCTACATGCAGGGAGAATTAGAGCCATCTCCTGAACCTCCTGGGTAGACAGAACCTGTGTCGATTTCCTGTCTTCCAATGCCTTTATAGACTGGAGTGACACACCACTGATTGATGTTCTCAACAGATGTCTCACTTCACTGGCAGCTCTACTATTTTGTAGTTTATTTTGTAACTCCACTCTCACAGCTTCACTACACATTGCTTCCCTCAGGGGCTCCCACCCTGTAGCATAACGCTGCCTGGCCTTGCAGGCTTTCTTTCATTACTTGGTGAAAGCTGCCAAGACCCCCAAACTTCTGTGTTCTTCATGCCCTCAAAATCAGCACTGTAGGGAACCAGACCGGAGGAACCGTGCCCCTAAGATGGCGCCGACTCCCTGCTTCCGGGTTCTTCCTCATCTCAGGGAGTTCCCGCTCTTGCTCGCTCCTTCCCGCCTTAGATTTCCCGCTCTAGCTCGCTCCTTCCCGCCTTGCCACGAGATTGTCCTATCCCCGCGCTTCTAGCCTATCACCTGATTTGTGACGTGTATTGTGCATATAAACCCTTGCTACGCGGGTGTAAGGGAAGTTCCTGCCCAGAAGAGATCGAAGCTGGATCTCCTGCTTGCCGAGCAATAAAGGAACCCCGTGCAAAGTGTTCGGTCTCTGTCTCTTGCTGGACGAGGACGGCGCCGAGCAGCTGGTGGCCCGTACGGGGAGCTTCCTCTACGTTGCCTGGTAAGTAGAAGGTAAGCGAGGTCAGTCTTACCGTCTGGGCCCCGCGAGTGAGGTATATCTCGTGGTTGGAGGGTGGACGCACCCTAAGATAGCGGACGTGTTTCCCCGCTTTAAACTGAAAGAATAGCGGACGTGTTTCCCCGCTTTAAACTGAAAGAATAGCAGACTTGTTCCCCCGCTTTAAACTGAAAATAAGATAGCGGACGTGTCTTCCCGCTTTAAACTGAAAATGGGAAATTCATCTAGCCATTCAATGTTGCTTAATCCGTTAAAAGCATTATTGCGTAGCAAAGGGATTAAGGTTTCTAAGACCACACTTGTCAGGTTCCTTGGAAGTGTTGATTTCTTTGCGCCGTGGCTCACCCACGAGGGCCAAATAACTCTTGAGTCTTGGGAGAAATTAGGAAAGGATCTCCGGCGCACAGTTAACGATCCCCAGGAACCCGATATCGACCCCGTTGTTCTCCCCTTATGGGAACTACTGCGGGCGTGCCTCCAAGAGGAGAGGTCGGTGGGAGCGGACCGCCCGACTCTTACGGCGGTTCGCGAGGCTCTCGAGGAAGTTCGTTCTCAGAGCTCGGACGGCGCCCGGGACCTCATACAATTTAAGGACACGGGATGCCAGACTTCCTCACTGGCCTCAGGCTCCGAATGTGGCTCCGCCTCCTCTGAGTCTGAGGGGGAAGGGGACGGCGATCCTAAATCCCCGCCTCCTACGTATGCGCAGCTGCGGCAAAAGTTAAAAGATGCCTGTTTACGCCCTCTAGTGCCTACGGCTCCTCCTATCGATGTCGTGCCCGCCCATCAGATTAAAGACGCAGCGCCTCCTACTGGCGGTCATGTAGGCGTGCCTCAGCCCCATCTAACACCCGTGCCGCCATGGCCATTAAACGTCCCAAATGTGCCACCTTTTTCAGGCAGACAGTTTCATCAACAAGCCTGGAAACAGTTGCGAACTGGCGCTCCCGCTGCCCCCGCTCAGGCTTACCCTGTTTTGGCTTTGGGCACGCGAGAGGCCCGGCACGAACCATTGGACATGACAGTATTAAAACAACTTAAGGCTGCGGTCCATGACTATGGACCCACAGCCCCATTCACATTGTCACTCCTTGAATCAGTCGGCCAGTCCATTTTAACACCTAGCGACTGGACCCAATTGGCTCGGGCCTGTTTAAGTCCAGGCGGCTTTCTTTTGTGGCAATCTATGAATACAGAGTGCTGTCATGACCAGGCAGATGAAAATGCTGAGGACGGCCACCCTACGTGGAATGCTGATATGCTTTTAGGGCGTGGACCTTATCAGGCTGACCAGACCCAATTCCCTAGACAAGTATACAGGCAAATTTCCAACTGTGCCCAACGTGCGTGGAGGCAGGCGTCCAATCCAAGTGACTCAGCTAGCCACCTCACCAAGATCGTTCAGGGCACGGCCGAACCCTTCGCTGATTTTGTCGCTCGCATACTTGAGGCTGCGTCGCGTATTTTCCCTTCCGAGGCTGACGTTCAGCCACTGGTCAAACAAATTATTTTTGAGCAGGCTAATAAAGAGTGCAAAAACATTCTTCGACAATATAGACATAAATCTCTGGACTCCTGGTTAAAATACTGCAGAGATACCGGTGGGCCACTTACTAATGCGGGCCTAGCTGCGATGCTGGCAAAAGTCAAAGAAAACAGTCCAAAATCTAAATCGACCCGACCCCCCATATCTTCAGGACTTTGCTTCCAATGTCATCAACCGGGTCACAGAAAACGCGATTGCCCCAATCTCAGCCATGGGTATTCCACGGCACAGCCTTCAGGCATAGAGCCTTGTCGCCGTTGCCGCAAGGGCCCTCATAGGGCAGAGGTATGCCGTTCTGCTTTCGATATCGATGGCAACCCACTTACAGGTAGCGCCCAGGGGCCAAAAAACGGCCAGAGGGGGCTCCCCAACCCAGCGAGGAGCCCCCAAAATCAAATCTACTCTCAGGTTCCACCTCCCGTGTCTGCGCTACACCCAGTGCACCCTCAGCCCGTGCCACTCACGGGTCCGCAGGCCTGGACCTCCGCGCCACCTCCCCTCTCCTCTTAACTCCGGAGATGGGGGTACAATTAGTGGAGAGCGACTGCTCCGGTCCTCTGCCCCCGGATTCGGTTGGATTAGTGTTGGGTCGGTCCTCCGCCGCCCTCCGAGGGCTAGCTGTGATCCCCGGGGTAGTTGACTCTGATTTCACTGGTAAAGTAAAGATCATGGTTCAGGCCCCTCAGGGACCTTTAGTAATCAATCCTGGAGACCGTATCGCACAAATGTTATTACTGCCCAGTCTTCACTCTTTAATCCCAGCTAAAAACCACGTTCGCGGCGCTGGTAACTTTGGGTCCTCTGGCATTAATTTTACCGGCTTACATATGCTTTTAAATGAACGTCCCACTTTAGTGTTGCAGATTAATGGCAAGGACATTAAGGGACTTTTAGACACAGGAGCCGACAAATCCATTATAGCAACAAAGGACTGGCCTAGTACATGGCCTACAAATGTGGCGGAACAAACCTTGCAAGGACTTGGTTTTGCTCATTTCCCAAAAATCAGTGCAGCCTTGTTGTCATGGCAGGATAGCGAGGGTCATAGAGGACAGTTTTCTCCATTCATTTTACCTCTACCCATTTCCCTTTGGGGGAGAGACGTCCTGGCAGAAATGGATGTTGCTTTGGTCACCACTTCCCCTGCAGTACGATCTATGCTACAAAATATGGGTTACGTCCCAGGCAAGGGACTCGGTGTCCAGCTCCAGGGCCACCCTTCCCCCATTGAGCCAAAACAAAGACCAAGTAAAGTTGGCCTGGGTTTTTCCTAGGGGTCACTGTTTCGCCTCCTAAACCAGTGGAGCCTTTACCCATCTCGTGGCTAACGGACGTACCCGTCTGGGTTCCACAGTGGCCCCTATCTCAGGAGAAACTGGAGGCAGTCAACACTCTGGTCTTGGAGCAGGTCAACGCTGGTCATTTGATCCCATCCACCTCTCCATGGAATACGCCTATTTTTGCCATCCGCAAAAAATTAGGTCAATGGAGACTCTTACATGATCTTAGGGCAGTCAACGCACAGATGCAGCCTATGGGCCCTGTGCAACGTGGTCTTCCTCTGCTTTCGGCACTTCCCAACCAATGGCCTGTTATTGTAATAGATCTTAAGGATTGTTTCTTTTCCATTCCATTGGACAAAAAGGATACCCCACGTTTTGCTTTTACTGTCCCCACCCAGAACCAGGAACAACCGGACAAGCGTTGGGAGTGGACAGTCTTGCCTCAGGGTATGACTAATAGCCCCACCATGTGTCAAGTCTATGTAGCCCAAGTACTAAAACCTCTTAGAGACCGATATTCCGACTGCAGGTGCCTACATTATATGGACGACCTACTGTGTGCAGCCCCCACAGCAGAGAGGCTCCTGGCCTTATACAGTACACTCCAACAAGTGCTGGAAGGGGCAGGGCTGCATATTGCACCTAATAAGGTGCAATTGTCGTCTGTAGTTTCTTATCTTGGGGCTATAGTCGCCCCTACTCAAATTAGACCTCAAAAAATTCAAATAAAAATCAATGCTATCTCCACTCTAAATGACTTACAAAAACTTTTAGGGGATATCAATTGGATTAGGCCCTACCTTAACATTCCTAATGCTGCATTGCAGCCCCTCTTTAATATACTTAAAGGAGACCCGGATCTTGCTTCCCCCCGAACCTTCACCTCTGAGGCCAAACAAGCACTGTCAATTGTCAACGATGCCCTTAGTAAAGCTGCCCTAAAACGTTGGGACCCTGCGGGAGACCTTACTCTTTGGGTCCTCGACACCCTTAAACAGCCCACCGCGGTCCTATGGCAGGATGGGCCTCTCCTCTGGATCCATCCCTCAATGTCATCTACTAGATCTATTAGTTACTATCCCGTGGCAGTGGCGGAGATAACTCTCCTAGCCATTCAGAGGGCTATCCAACATTTTGGACGCGAACCATCCACCATTGTTGTCCCCTATTCCATGGAACAGGTACGTGTGCTAATCGCTTGTACTGATGCTTGGGCGGTTTTAGTCTGCTCCACTTCCGCAACTATTACAAACAGAACACCCTCTGATCCTTTGCTAACCTTTGTTCAGTCTCACCCAGTTATTTTTCCAAAGTCCACATCCCAAAAGCCCTTACAGGGAGCCCCAGTAGTGTATACCGACGGTTCTAAAACAGGAGTCGGTGCATATGTTGTTTCAGGATCTGTGCCAAAAACATTCCAATTCGCTACTAACTCCCCCCAGGTAACTGAACTTCTTATAGTTAACCAAGTCTTCTCTGATTTCCCCGGACCTGTCAATATTGTGTCTGATTCACGCTATGTGGTTAATTCTGTGTCTATCCTTGAGGCCGCAGGACTAGTCAATTCTTCATCCTCCGTAGCGACAGTTTTCCTCACCCTGCAAAAATCTATTTGGAATCGGTCTGCTCCTTTCTTTATTACTCATATTAGAGCTCATTCTTCCTTACCTGGACCCATGACCACAGGCAATGCTATAGCTGATCAAGCCACACGCCCCATTTGGATACTCCAATTTTCTTCCCCAGAAGAGCAGGCTATCCAGTTTCATTCAGAGTTCCATGTAAACGCAAAAACCCTTGCCGCCAAATTCGGTCTTTCTCGTGCTGCCGCTCGCGATATTGTTCGCCATTGTGCCGCATGCCCTACTTTAACCCCTGTGCCTTCGGTGGGGGTTAATCCCCGAGGATTACTACCAGGACATATCTGGCAGATGGATGTCACCCACATATCCGAGTTTGGGACCTTAAAGTATGTTCATGTGTCAGTTGACACCTGTTCCCAAGTAATTTTTGCTTCTCTGGAGACGGGTGAGCGTACCACCCATGTCATTAATCACTGCCTTGCTGCATGGGCAGCCTGGGGCAAACCAAAAACTTTAAAAACAGATAATGGTCCTGCATACACAAGTAAATCATTCCAAGATTTCTGCACCCGTATGCAGGTACAACATAAAACTGGAATCCCTTATAACCCTCAGGGACAGGCCATAATTGAAAGGGCTCATCGAACCCTCAAGGCTTTTCTCTTAAAACAAAAGGAGGGAATTGCCACGGGCAAAACCCCTCGAATGCGCCTCTCCCTTGCACTGTTTACTATAAACTTTTTGAATTTGACAGATCATTCTATGTCCCCCGCTGAGAGACACATGTTAAAGGAGCCATCTTCACGAGGCTATGTCCGTTGGAAAGATGTCCTCACGGGAAAGTGGTACGGCCCGGATCCGGTATTATGCTGGAACCGAGGCGCGGTCTGTGTCTTCCCACAGGAATCTGGAAGAGAACCTCTCTGGATACCGGAAAGATTGGTCAGAAAAACAGCCCCGCCGCCACAAGATACACCTCTATCACCTACGGACGACATCTCCCCCGAGATAACCGAGATTACCACGCTCTCACAGGACGACAAATTGCAACAAAACAACGAGACGTGAGATGCACCCCTTCCGCTTCTTCATACTGGCAGCGGCTTTGCTCCCTGGCTCTTATGCGGGCTTTAACTCCAACCCCACTGCTTTACTGCAGAACGTAGGCAACCCTTGCGACTGCAAGGGGGGGACCAGCAACACCGTACTGCAGCGTACTCACATCGCCACAGCTGATTGTGGGGACAAAACTGCATATCTGCCCCTCCAGGGGATCCCCGGCCTACCACGCGGCTACATATGTGTGCCCAAACCCCGCGTTTCTGATCCCCATAGCAAAAACCACTCCTGTCCTTGCTTGACCTTTCAAGAATCCATGCACAGCTCTTGCGATTCCTCATACTTCCAATGCACTTCTGGCGGTCAGTCGTACTATGCCACCCAGTTACAAAGTACTCGCAGGTCCTCTAGTCCTGACCATTTGCCACAGGTAGTCCATTCATCCCCCTACCTCTCAGCCCCCTGTGTTGGTACGCCTGGACAGTGGGCGTGCTGGCGCACTACGGCACCCGTGCATATCTCTGATGGCGGAGGCCCACAGGACCAGCTCCGCCACCAACAGCTAACAAAGCGTTGGAAAACCCTCTTTTCTCCTTCTCCTTTGCTGTATCACCCCTTGGTCAGGCCTCGACCTCATTCTGTGGCCCTTGATCCACAAACTCAGGATATTCTTGAGGCTACTCACAGGGCATTAAATCTAACCGCCCCCAGCTTGGCTCAGGATTGTTGGTTGTGCTTGGCCCTAGGGACACCTTACCCGCTAGCGATTCCTGTCTTAAATTCTTCCCTTCTTAATCTTACCACTGACAATTGTTCTGCCACTCCTCCTTTCCCTGTACAAGTATCTTCTCCTCTGAATGCCTCCTGCATTACTACCAATTTGAACTCTACAGACGCTGTTCCAGTAGGAATTTCCCTGTCACTATGCAACTACGAAGTACTAACCGTCAGTCCGTCTCAAAGATGTGCTCCCCCTGGCCACGTGCTGGTTTGCGGATCTCATGCCTACTCCGCGCTTCCCTTTAATTGGACTGGGATCTGTGCTCTTGCCATCATTCTCCCAGACATAGAGATCATTCCGGGAGACCAGCCGATCCCCATACCCGCCTTGGATACCTGGCCTGTTCGTACAAAGCGAGCGGTCCACATGGTACCCTTGTTAGTAGGCCTTGGCATCGCTACCGCCGTGGGTACTGGTACGGCGGGATTAGGAGTTTCCTTGGATAAGTATACCAAACTTGCACATCAAATGATTAGTGACATGGAAGCCGTAGGTCAGTCCCTCCAGGAAATTCAAGATCAAATAGACTCCCTCGCAGAAGTGGTCCTGCAAAATAGGCGTGGCCTGGATCTTTTAACCGTGGAGAAGGGAGGTGTCTGTCTTGCTTTACAGGAACGCTGCTGTTTCTACACCAACAAGTCTGGAGTGGTCCGAGATCGAGTAAAAAAAAAAAAAAAAAAAAAAAAAAAAAAAAAAAAAAAAATTACAAGAATCCCTAGAAAAAAGACGCAAAGAACTATATGAAAACCCGCTCTGGAGCGCCTGGAACGGATTCCTTCCTTACCTTCTCCCTTTCCTGGGACCGTTAATATCTCTGTTCCTATTGTTGTCCATAGGTCCCTGTGTACTTCGCTGGGTGAGCTCCTTCATCAACAACAAGTTGGAGAGCGTCAGACATCAGTTCCGCGCGGCAGCGTATGCTGCTCTCCATCACCGTGATCCGGATGCATATGCCATGCTGGCTCGCATGACTTATGACCGGGTCCATACCAGCGATTAAAACCCTCGTCCCCCCATCCCTACTCACGCCTCACATATGGACAATGCCTCCATCAGGCACACACCTTCCTCGAGTTGTCTTGTTCCCCCTCTCATTCATTGGGCTGTATCACCCATCCCTGACGGGGAGCGAAAACTGGGTATGCGAGACCAAAGGTACTGCAGCAGGAGTCCACCCGGGGGTTCCGGGGGTCCTGGGAGAGCATATGCATATGCATGCAGGTTCAATTCCCAGCCTGCCCCAGCAAAAGGGAATAAAAACTGATCCCTAACGGAGACATCAGGGGTTGTGGCCAGGCCCTTGAAGTTCCGTAACTAACGGATCACAAGCACGCTGGGTATGCACCTCTACTCTCTGCCTAGTAAATATTCTCCCGGCCCTCATGAGCCAGGGCCGTCGGGGATGTGATTTGTGCAAAAACAAAAGGAGGGAGATGTAGGGAACCAGACCGGAGGAACCGTGCCCCTAAGATGGCGCCGACTCCCTGCTTCCGGGTTCTTCCTCATCTCAGGGAGTTCCCGCTCTTGCTCGCTCCTTCCCGCCTTAGATTTCCCGCTCTAGCTCGCTCCTTCCCGCCTTGCCACGAGATTGTCCTATCCCCGCGCTTCTAGCCTATCACCTGATTTGTGACGTGTATTGTGCATATAAACCCTTGCTACGCGGGTGTAAGGGAAGTTCCTGCCCAGAAGAGATCGAAGCTGGATCTCCTGCTTGCCGAGCAATAAAGGAACCCCGTGCAAAGTGTTCGGTCTCTGTCTCTTGCTGGACGAGGACGGCGCCGAGCACAGCACCATGTGTACAAGGATAAGAGCTGTTACCAACAAAGGAAACACATGGAGATTGTTTATGAGAGAATTCTTCCCTTGAAGATCTTTGAAGCAAATCTGAGCTTTTGTGCTTCTGTTGGGCACAATGATAAGAGAGCTAGTCTCAAAGAGGTGGAAGCCTTCAAGGTCTTAGTCCCATTGTATTTTGCTCATTAACACACGACTGTCTTTTGCCTGAACTTATGCCTCTAGGTAGCTATTTCTCAATTATATTTTCCAATTTTTTAAAGAGGCAACCTAGTGGAGAGTTCATTGGAGTGAATGGGGAGTTACCCATGGCTGAAACAATCTCTTTATGACCTAGGGATATGGCCTATGAGTTTCGGCATGGTATCCCAAAGACTCAAATACGTCCCCTCAGCAACCAGATGTCCTGGGGGATCCCGTGTGAATTGATTCAGTTCTGACATCCCAGATCTCAGATATGAATGTGATGCCCAAACATCCTCAGGCCCCTTCATAAAGGAGTTTCTGAGGTTGTTCACGAAAGATTTTATAGCCTCAATTTTAATGCTGCAATAAGACAGCAGCCAGCTTAGCAAACGAGGTTCAGCCAGTAGCTATCTGATAGCACTGAAAATTAACAATTGAAGGGAGGTTCAGAGGCGTAAATGAAAGGGGTTATCAATAGGATCAAGGTGACCCTCAAGCACAAATAGGTGAGAGTCACGGAGAAACCCATTAACTGATGTGTGGGTGGAATTCCAATTCCTTATCCAGGTCCTTACCCTGTCTTCCACTTCCCGGAATGGCCTGCAGTGGAAAGCAGGCTCAACTCATGGCTATTAGTCCACTGAGACAGTCTACGTAATGTCTGGAACTGGGCCTCACACCTAATCCCACAGCCAAAGCCAAGGGGAAGAAGATTCTTCCTCCAGGGGAGGTACCATTGCCATTCCTCTTTCCTCCTGTATTAATCCTACACCTCCTGCAGCTTCAATGAGAGCTTGGAGGGGTTGACTCCAACTCTAGTATGTCTCTTACTGTTTTTCTTGTGGGAGATCAGATGGAATTGTGTTTTCACAAGCTCACCAACAGATTTGGGTTGTTTCTCTATTTGCCATCTAGATTCCTTTACTGGCCTTGTATTCCTTGTGGTCTTAGGCTCTTATTTTTCATAATCCATACTTCTCTTCATGAGGTCTGTTTCTCCTAAACCAGTCACAGCTTGTGCAGCCTTCTGCACAGTGCCCTCTACCACTGGTTGAAAAAAAAAAAATTACTCATGTCCCACATCATCGGTTAGGGGCATGTTTTCATACCTTGTCTTTCATTCCAGCTGTAAAAACCATCACATTGGGTCCTACAGACCCTTCCATATAAAACTCTCTCATGTCTCATTTCCAGTTCCTGCAAGTGACCATTAATCTGTTCAAATGCCTGTGCAGCAAATCTTTGTCAGCCTTTGTGTGGTGGGCCTCTCACTCTAGCCTCACTTGGTAGCAACTCCTTTCGTCTCTCAGGCCTCTTCCCTCCATGACCTGAATAATTTCTGATAAACATGGGGGCATTTTTGAGGTGACCCTGTACTCTAGATTGCAGCTGGGAAATCTAGAACCTAGAACATTGAATCAGCGGCCCAAACTAGCATTTCCTCCAGCTGATAACTCTCCCACTTTCAAAGTCCCTACGTGTCCGAAGGGATCCTGCAACAGAGAAGTCTTTGGAATATCCTGCCAATTAGGTGTGCTCATGCATAATGCTAACTCCAAAGAAACCCCGAAAATCTCAATGGGAGTTTATTCTACATATGGGAACCACTGAGGATGTCAGATCAGTCAGTAATACATATTGATCAGCCCAAGTGCACAATGTTAAATGACGAATACAGTTATTTCATGGTCAAAACACTGGGAGTGCTCCCTGGTACTCTACAAGGCTATCCGTGTCAAGACGGAAGCCCCAGCTACATTAGACTTATTTATGCCCTCCCCACCAGATTCTACTTAAGATGTTGATTGCAGTGGGTGAGGGGTGGGAGGGTGGAGAGTCTAATCCCAGAGGTCAGCCTCAGATAAGGAATACCCTTTCTAACGAGAGAAGAGCAGAGTTATGGACTTTCCTCACAAATGGCTAGGAGATCTTAAGCAGCTAATGCTTCCTACTGTCATGTGAAACAGAAAAATAAAACATTGATCTGGATATATCAAGTCTATGCCTGCATTCATGGCTAATCACAACCTCGCTCCTCACAATTTTGATATTGTCTTTCTAGTTGTATCTTTAGAAATGGAATTAAGGATGAGAATGAATAAAGTCATTCATACACAAAACATTAGTATTTGAGCACTGGGCCTCAAGCAAAATCTGCACTTTTATTTAAACTTTATATAATGCTTAAGGGATGTTCTAAAAACTAATTGATAGAAACCAGCCTTATTCAACATTTAAGATAATCCACGATTATGAGTATTTGTGTGATAATTGAATCTATTCACTATATTTCTTCATAGCTGATGGACTTTTCTTAAGATTTATTTGGTTATTTAAAAGGTGGAATGACAAGGAGAGACAAAGAGAAAAATCTTCCTTCCGCTGGCTTACCCAACAAATGGCCACAGCCAAAGCTGGGCCAGGCCAAAGCCAGAATCAGGGACTCCATCAGAATCTCCCACATGGATGACAGGGACCCAAGTACTTGGGTCATTCTCCACTGCTTTCCTTCCCTGACAGCAGAGAGCTGAGTCTGAAGTGGAGAAGTTAGGACTTGAACTGGCTCTCTGATATAAGTGGCAGGCATGGCAAGCAGCAGCTTAATATGCTGTACCACAACACCAGTCAGGGAAGATTTTTCTATGTAGGAACATTCAAAGAACAAAATTGAATACATTATATATCTATTTGTTAAATGAAAATTTCTTAAGGAATCTTATTTACCTAAATGCAGCTCCCTCAAATTATTTAAAGCATTTATGAGTTTTATGTGAAATAATGAGATTATGTAATTTTAATTAAGTAAAAAAATTTAAAATTTAGATTTATTTCAGTAAATTGAATATTAACATTTAAAAAAAAAATAAAGGCATAAAGATTTTGTGCCCCAGTAGCCTACTTCAAATACTCCAAAACACAGATTGACAAGTACATGCAAAATGCATAATTTGAATTAAAACAGATAATTTTCACATACTTAATTTTTTTATTTTAATAACATG
The DNA here is from genome assembly GCF_033115175.1 of Lepus europaeus. Taxonomy (NCBI): domain Eukaryota; kingdom Metazoa; phylum Chordata; class Mammalia; order Lagomorpha; family Leporidae; genus Lepus; species Lepus europaeus. The sequence continues at coordinate 43,563,591 of NC_084834.1, read as the reverse complement.
GTTAACAAGTTCCTTCGAGAAAACAGAAAATGTTGCAAATATTTTTTAAAAAAATTTTGTGTATTATCCAAATATTAAATGTGTATGTTATAATTTCCTATCCAATCTGATAATTTCCTGAGAACCAACTCTTTCCCATTTGCCATTGTCATGTGCAGTTATTGCTTGGTGTAATTTTAGAGTCCTAGATAACCAACCATTACACAGAGTGAGATCATGAGGAATTTTCTTATATTCTTTGATTTTTATTTCAGAATAATACTGATATATGACATGATTTTCTAAAATAAGACTTACTGGGGCCAGCACTGTGGCATAGCAGGTAAAACTGCCACCTGCAGTGCCAGTGTCCCATCTGGGTGCCTGTTTGAGGCCCGGCTGCTCTACTTCTGATCCAGCTTTCTGCTATGGCCTGGAAAAGCAGCAGAAGATGGCCCAAGTCATTGGGCCTCTGTACCCACATGGAAGACCTGGAAGAAGCTCCTGACTCCTGGCTTAGATCGGTGCAGCTCCAGCTGTTGCAGCCAATTGGGGAGTGAACCAGCGGATGGAAGACCTCTCTCTCTCTCTCTCTCTGTAACTCTGATTTCCAAATAAATAAATAAATCTTTTAAAAAATAAAATAAGACTTACTGATTTATTTATTTAATTGAAAGACAGAGTAACAGAGGGTGGGAAGAGAAAGAGAGAGAAAATTGATTTTTCATCCACTGGGTTACTCCCAAATGGCCAGCGAAAGCCAGGAGCTAGGAGCTTCATCTAGGTCTCCCACATGGGTGCAGTAGCCCAAGCACTTGGGCCATCCTCTGTTGCTTTTCCAGGCACATTATCTGGGAGCTGGATTGGAAGTGGAGCAGCTGGGTCCTTAAATGGTGACTAAATGGGATGCCAGTGCTGCAGGCGGCAGTTTAACCTGCTATGTCACAATGCCAGCCCTGATATGATTTTCAAAATAATGTTCTTAACTATAAATGAAATATCTGTAAATCCATTTAGCAAAGTGAATCGGGTTCTGGATGAATGTAACTATCACTGACTAAATTTTGGTTTTTATCATATGTTGATATTAGTTCTAAAAGGGACAAACATTATGCTATACTTGGCCCTGTGGTAATGATTTAATTTTTGTCTTGATAGCCAACCTTTCACAACCTTAAGGAATAGATTATTATCTTGGGTTCAATGTATAATAAACATCATCAAAATTGAGAGGCTTATAAAACACTTATATTTCCCATGAAATTGCAATTTGAATAGGGAAAGGTATAAAGGCTCATTTCTTCACCAGACAACATCAGTTGAAACAATTAGACTGGGGACTGGATGATTTCACTCCAAGATATCACGTGCACATAGATTTTAAGTCGAAGTCTGTTGGCTGAGTGCTAGACAAGGGCTGAAAGCAAGGGTGCTTATTTCCTCTCCGTGTGGGCCTCTCCATGTAGTTTTCTTAGGGTGTCAGTATTGGCTTCCTCACAGCATGGATCTGGGTTCCAAGAACAGTCAAAATAAAAAAGGTGGAAATTTTTAATGATGTGACTCAGGAGTAATCACATGTCATCAGCTCTTCCATTCTACGTATCTGTGGCAATCACAATGATTTACCCAGGATAAGGGGAGAAGACGATGAAATTAAAGGTCTAATGGTGGTGGGAAGGGAGAATCTAATAATACTTCAGGAAGATAAAGCTATAATCAAATTTGGAAAATATATTTCCCATTAAAAATTATAAAAACAGAAACTCAGTAAGTTAAAAACTGTTCACGGTCACAAAGTGTAGCAAGTAACAGACCTAAATATGTTTGTACTAGTTACAGGTGACATCTCTAAAAGTCATATTTATTTTTCTTAAATTAATTGTGAGAGTAACAAAAGAGTACTGTTTTCATACCATTTCCATGGATTCAAATGCAATTGGTTCTCATAGAGTGCAATAGAATTAAACAGGTGTATTTACTAATCAAATGACTTATTTACACCCCAGCCTATCCATCAACATAGGTTATGAATTGTAATACACTTATATAGTATATTATTCCAATGTTAGCTGTTATTGAGATGAACAGCTCAGAGAAGAAATATAGCTAAAGCTGAAAACATGAGATGAAGTAGTGGGAGCAGTAATGTGCTTATTTATTTGAGAAAAGGTCTGCAAGGATCATTTAGCTACTGAGTGAAAAGTGTCAGTTCTTCAAGTGAGTCTGTTAAACACCAGTTAATTATGAGACCTTTCATTGCATTTGAAAATTTGAGAAGTAATTAATCCAAATGCTTAGACACACAGTTAAACCACACACAAAACAAATAATATTCTTTAAGTAGGAGAATTTCATTAATTTTATTGTTCTGTTGAGTTTTGTAGAAACAGTGGGTAATTAGTGTTTCTAAATTTTTTTTTCTATAGTAAAGGGTCAACTGTTTCCTTGATGGATAGATGATGTTCAAATCTTCTATGAGTTGACTTGAAAATAGTGTCATTCTTATCTGTGAATAAAATGAGATAATGACCCGACAGTCATGTACCAGGAACAATCATCTGTCTTTCTTTTTTTTGAGTCAAGGGATTTTGGCAGGAACATAATATTCCCTTCAAAATCAGTTTGTTCCCTTGACTTTTTTTATAGACTCCATTTATCTGATTCTGCCTCTTCCACAGTCTTTGGGCCTCCAGACTGATTAGATCCTAATTCTTTTGGCATGCTGTCAACATCTCCCACTCAGAATAACTATTAAGCCTTTGCTTTTGGTACTCCTCTGCAATTCTGTTTCCCTTTCTGTGCTTCATGTCTCTGTGATTTTCACCTATTTTGCCTGAAGCTATCTCCTGACAATATGCTACCACTTCTTTCTGTGGATTTGTTTCCTCTCTGCCCAAGTAATTTATTTAAGTCCCCCCTTAATTCTCTGCCCCACAATTCAGTATATTGATGTGTTATATAAACATTCCTTTATTGTTTCAATTCTTTATTATGAATGCTAGGAAAGATCTGACATTTTATTCTATCTTAACTATTAAAGCAGTACATTTTCGAGACTAAAAAATCTTCACATGTAAGCACTCATGTTGCAATCACAATAAAGCAATCTCCAAATATTAAGGATATCACTTTTTGTTTTCCTAGCAGAAGCATTAAAACATGGAAATTTTGCTGAGCTGAACTGAGTTGTTCATTCACATTGTTTTCAATCCCAAACTTTTTTGCATTGATGATAGAAACTGAGATAGAAATTTAGAGAGACTTTTCAATAATCACATATCTGATAGAGCAGAAAGAGTATTCAATGATTTGTGAGTATTCTTAGAATATACTTGAAGGCTATCCTCTTCTAAAATGGATTCTCTGGGATTTGCTTTTGAAATAATTTTTTGCATAAGGAAATTTTAATGAAATTATAAATACAATGGAGGATAAAATAAAGGAACTAGTATTTTGATAACAGAATTTTTGAGAATTGAACTAACCTAGTGGTTTTTCATATTGCAACATTATTTATCAAAAATGATAACTTTTTACTCAAGGTTTTCAGAAGTTCTCGAATGCTTGCCTTCATTTTGCTCCAATATTATGTCATCACCCCCACATTCTTCTCTGTTGTTAACTATACAGATCACTTTAAATGAAGTCACTCCATTACTGTTGACTTGGGAATTGTCACAGCATTTATTAGTAGGAAAACAGAATCGGAGATGGAGATCAAATTCATTTGTAGGAAGTTTATTAAGGAGATTTCTTGTAGTTACCACCTTCAAAGGAATAGAAATGGGGACACTAAACAGAGGTAGAAATTATATTATCCTACAGTCTCAATGAAAATCTCAACTGAACCCTCTAAAATTTGAATAGCCACTCAGAATTGTCCTGAATTGGGAAAAATGTCAAATCATCAGTGAATGAACAGGAACTAGTGTAGAGAAGTGAACCAAGACAATCAAATCCTGTCCGTCATAGAAATTTAAAATGTTTAATTTATTTTATTTATTTAAAAGCAGAAAGATAAAAGGGGAGGGGAGAGAGAGAGAGCGAGAGAGAGAGAGAGAGAATCATTAGTTCACTACACCATAATTGGGACCCAACCAATCAGTAGCCATGAACATGGAACTCAATCCAGGTCTCCAACATGTTTGGCACAGACACAAGAATTTGTGTCCTCCAGGATGCACATTAGCAGGAAGCTGGAACTTGGCGTAGAACCAGGGCTCAGACTCAAGTAAGCCACTGGGGCATGTAGTTCTCCGGAGCAGCATCTGAGTTGCTGCAAAGCCTTCTCCCACAAAAATTTCAAAGAAGCCTTGATGAGGAATGTGGATGGAACAGTCCATCATGAACTACGTAAAAGATTTTTCAAGTGCATTAAAAATAGAAATGTTTTAGGAAAAACAAGCACCCTGGTCTACAACTACAACACTCATCAATGTTTAAAGACCTCCAGATCTTTTTTGTGTCCTTGGAGTAATGTTCCTATTGCTGTCTCCTCTCTTCTCTCCTGTCTTTTTCTGTCCTGTCCATTTTTTTCTTTCCTTCTCCTCCCCCTTCACCTTCCTCTTTGTTCTTTCTCTCTCTCTTCCCACTCCTCTTCCTTTCCTGACTGTTTATATTCCATCCTAAATATTAGACAAACTAAGGCATATCCTGTACACTGATAATTAATTTTTATTTAACATTTTTCACATGTAGCAAATGAAATTCACCTTTTTTATTGTCCAGTGTCATACCCTCACATTCATACCAGTGGTTGTGTCCCTTACATCCACACTTCCCTCAAGCTGCTTCTTCCTAGTTCAAGTCTACTCTCACCTCTTCCCCCTGACAGTCATTAATCTGTTCTCTATCTGTGTTTCTTTGCATGTAGCATGCAAGCTTTCTGTGTGACACCTTCTATTAAGGATAATGGTTGGAATTATCCACATTTTTGTTTGTATCAGTAGACTGTCCATTTCTTTCAAGTGGAAGGCATTTTTCAGAGAAGCCTCAGAAATGCAGTTTCCAGTCCCCCAAGCCGTGACTAGTGCTAATGGACAATAAACAGAAGAAAGAGCAGGTAGCCGAGAGACATTAGATAAATAAATGATTCAATGAAATTAAATATTTTAACTAATTAAGTATAAGATAACATTCTAACACTTAGTCTTGGTCGTATGAAAAAATTCTAAGTACACTTATCCCATAAACTCTGTGATGACGTCAAGAATATATATCATATTTTTCCTGAAATGAGCATTTCCCTTTTATCCAGTGGGCAAGTTCATCACTCAAGATGCAAGGAAATTGATATTTTTCATCATTTACTTTAAACAGTGAGATTCAAAAAGACAGTGATACAACTCTTCTTGCAGTAGTTATAGAACCTGGAACTAGATGTGTGCTTAGACTATAACAAACAATCAGCAAAATTTTGTTAGAAAATACTAAAAATAATAGCATAAAAGACAAAGTGATGTCATTTATATATATATATATATATATATATATATATATATATTCCTTGGATAACTTATTCCATATTTCTGCATTAAGATATCTACTTTGGATTATAGCATTTGCATTTCTACTTTCTTCCATCACATGCTGTAGCTTTTAGCTACATCTTTTGAGAAACTGGTTCTCTATATCTTCTTTTATTCCCCTATCTGTGGCTTTTATACTGTATTTCCAGCTCTCATATTCCTGGACTGCACCATGCATTGATCTCCATCTAAAATGAGAATTGTCTGTTGTTTCTCTACTTGTATTTGTACCACTTCATGTACTAGAATTATTAATCAATAACATTCTTAACATAAATGATCATTATTTTGTAGGGTAGCTTTTAGAATATTTCTCTTCGTTCCTTTCTGGGATTGAGGATCTGGTGTATTGTTCTTCAGCTCTGAGTATCATGTTATTTGAAGAGCTCTCTAGCATCAGTGTGGTAGGGCAATGCAGAATTTCTTTCAGTACATTTCCTACAAATATCATTACCATATGCAGACTGTGTACTGGATAAGATGAATTAGTCATGTGATGAATTATAAGAAGCAAGCTGATAGAAACCCTAATACCTAGAGAAAGTCTAGTATAAAATAGTGAGCTAGAAAAGCTAACTGATATTTGGCACTTATTTTTAAAACGGTGAAGAAAAAAGTCATGAGATATTTTAAATTACATTATTTAAAATACATATTGTAATACTATTTTATTAAAATACTAGACTGTACTGTTGAAAGCGTATACTTCTTCAGATATTTCATTATATTGTACAACAGGAACTGTCTTTTATCTTGAAACACATTTTTAGCATGCAAGCAGCCTACATTACGAAAATGACAGTAAGATGTTAAGTTTTTAATACCTCATCTCACAAAATATGTCTTCATATTTGGAAATGTTCATATCTAATGTAATAACAAATAATGTTAAATATTAAAAAATAAAATTATGCATGATATTTGTTCTCCATATGTTTCCAAAATAATTAAGTACAACAAATCCCATAAATTTAATGTAACAGATTACATTAGTTTTAAGAAAGGTGCAAAGGGGAAACCTGTTGAAGTGAAATGGACACTATGAGAAACAGTGACTTGATCAGCTCTTGTCCTGACTATTGATGTACAATGTAACTTTATCCATTTTAGTATTTTTTTGTTATAGTACTAGTGATTGGACTCTGTAATTAACACACAATTATTCTTAGATGTTTAAATTTTAACTGAAAAATGATCCCTGTTAGGAATTTGGAAAACATTATGCTGAGTGAAATAAGCCAGTACCAAAGGGACAAATATCATATGTTCTCCCTGATTAGTGACAACTAACCGAGCACCAAAAAGGAAACCTGTTAAAGTGAAATGAACACTATGAGAAACGGTGACTTGATCAGCCCTTGCCCTGACTGTTGATGAACAACTTAATACGTTATCCCTCTTAGTATTTTTGTTTGTTTGTTCTACTTAATACTTTTGGTTGAATACTGTAATCGATACACAGTTATTATTAAGTGTTGAAACTTAACTGAAAAGTGATCGCTGTTAAATATGAGTGGGAATAAGAGAGAGAAGAGATGTGCAATTTGGAACATGCTCAAGCTGACTTGCCCCAAAGGGTAGAGTTAGAAACATACCAGGGGATTCCAATTCAATCCCATCAAGGTGGCATGTGCCAATGCCATCTCACTAGTCCAAGTGATCAATTTCTGTTCACAATTGATCATATTGATAGGACTAAGAGCCAAAGGGATCACATAAACAAGACTAGTGGCTGCAGATACTAACAGATAGAAAAAAAAGGGAGAGAACGATCCAACATTGGAAGCGAGATACACAGCAGACTCATAGAATGGCAGATGTCCTAAACAGCACTCTGGCCTCAGAATCAGCCCTTAAGGCATTTGGATCCAGCTGAAGAGCCCATGAGAGTATTTCAGGCATGGAAAACCAAGACACTCTGGCAAAAGAAATGACCTAAATGAAAGATCTCCACGAGTGAGATCCCAATGGAAAGAACAGGTCATCAAAGAAGGAGGTACCTTTCTCCGAAGGGAGGAGAGAACTTCCACTTTGACTATGACCTTGTCTAAATATGATCAGAGTTGTTGAAGTCAAAAGGCTTCCATAGCCTTGGCAACTCGTGATAAGAGTCTAGGGGGATTACTGATGCCATAAACAAGAGTGTCAATTTGTTAAGTCAACAAAAGGAGTCACTGTGCACTTACTCTTCATGTAGGATCTCTGTCCTTAATGTGCTGTACATTGTGATTTAATGCTATAACTAGTACTCAAGCAGTATTTTACACTTTGTGTTTCTATGTGGGTGCAAACTGTTGAAATCTTTACTTAATATATGCTAAACTGATCTTCTGTATATATAGAGAATTGAAAATGAATCTTGATGCGAATGGAAGTGGAGAGGAAGCAGGAGAGGGGAGGGTTGTGGGTGAGAGGGAAGTTATGGGGGGGAGTCATTATAGTGCATAAACTGTACTTTGGAAATTTATATTCATTAAATAAAAGTTAAAAAAAGAAAGATGCTATGGGAAAATTTTAAAAAAGGGAGATAAATTCAGAATGGAGAAGTCAAGTTACAGTTTAAGCAAAAGGACACTATTTTTGTCAAAAAATTGAAGAATGGAAAAACAAACAAAAACTAGCAGAGCTTCCGAGATGTGTGTGAAATGCATGTGCTTTGAGGAAATGAAGAATGTCCCAGTGAGACTGCAGCATTTGCTGAGGGGAATGGTGGAGATAATATTTGAGACAGAAGAAATTAATAAACTATGAAGTTACCATTGCTATAGTGAGTAATCCAAACTTCTATAGACTTTAATAATAGTTCTGAACTCGGACATATCTGAATCCGTAAAAAAAGTAAGTTTGGTAATTGCAAATTGCACGATGACTTTGGTTAGAAGGATGGAATGAAGACTTTGAGGGCAAGAACACACTTCTGCAGTACGTTCCAGAAGACTTCAGTTATGCCCCAGCATGAATGATAAAACATATGTGGTGGAGTTTCTATTATCAAGGAAAGATGGCACCATTAGACTATTGTCCAACATTGTAACTTAAGTGACACTAAATATTAGGCAAATGCACTTCTCATCTATAAGCCACAATTTTAACACTGGTGATATTTCATCCATAGCATCTTTTGTTGAAGCACTATCAACATATAGTTTTCTAAAATACCTTCTAAGATTCCATTAAATTAGTTACATATTACCTGAAAAACTGGATAACATGATTAAAGACATGAAAAAAGCAAACTTTTCCCTTACACTCAAATGATGAAACCAGACAAAATTTCAGATCATATTTTCCATTAATACAAGATTTTACTTTTTTGGGACAGCAATGCCAAAAGTGTCTGTATGTGTATGCATACATGTGTATAAAAAAGTACTACAAAGAGTTCAAGATTTTTTCACACAAAGGATATGGAATTGCTGAATGACAGAGTCAGTGACTACCACAGCAAGTAGGGATGTTTGACAATGTGTGATGTGACATATGAAGTAACACAAAATCAATGACTTCTGTGTGGTTGGGAGTTTTGTTTTGTTTTTCAGCCTCTATTTATTTATTTTTCCTACCAAAAGTGAAGTTGACAATAAACTCATTAAACAGAGCCACTCAGTACACAGAAGGGAACCAGTATAAAATTCATAGCACCAGATTGAAAATATTGAGGCAAAATGCAGTGGCAGTGGCAGCATTTTTAGAGTGCGTGTGAAGGATAGCTCACTAGTAATGCCCTAGGACTGATTGCCCAGATTTGCTTACGATCTATTAGAGACAGCAATAGCCAGAGGAGGAGAAACCCAGAGAAACAAAAACATCTCTGCAAAATCAATGGATGTAATTCATGGTGTACTGAAGATTACAGAAGAGAGTCACAAAGAGACATTTTCCTTTAATGTATAAGGTGTTTACCACCTGTTGATAGTTCTCACCTTTGCAGAGTGGAATACACACACACACACATATTCTGTATTTATTGCTTTTAAAAATTTCCTGATTTCATAAAACATTTTATAATTTTTGTCAGTATAATTTTATTTTTATTTGCTTTTTTTTTTTTGACAGGCAGAGTTAGACAGTGAGAGAGAGAGAGAGAGAGAGAGAGAGAGAGAGAGAGAAAGGTCTTCCTTTTTTTGTTGGTTCAACCCCCAATGGCTGCTACGGCAGGCGTGCTGGGCCGACCTGAAGCCAGGAGCCAGGTGCTTCCTCCTGGTCTCCCATGCGGGTGCAGGGCCCAAGGACTTGGGCCCTCCTCCACTGCCTTCCCAGGTCACAGCAGAGAGCTGGACTGGAAGAGGAGCAACCAGGACAGAATCCGGCGCCCCAACCAGAACTAGAACCCTGGTGGTGCTGGCGCCACAGACGGAGCATTAGCCAAGTGAGCCAGGGTGCCTGCCTGTTTCTTTTTGTTTTAAAAATACAAAAAGCAGAAGGGAGTAGAAATCAAAAGGATGAGATCTGGAGACTCTTTAAATAGAAGTTCATGAAAAGATACTTGGTAAAGTTTTGTTCAGATGTGTGATGATGAAAATTTGCAAATTATCATGATGGTTATACTGAATATCATTGGGTAGCTTTCTGGTTCTGATATTCATAAATTGATTATTTTGGATACAATGTATTCTTTTTTGGGATTTAATTCAGCTTAAGCTTAAAGATAATTTTAAATAGAAGCTCCCTTGTGTATTATTATGCTGAAATACTATTGACACATGAAAATTTAAAACAAAAATGAAACTTGTCTCCACAGGAGTAAGTTTTATTGATAGAATCCATTGTGCCAATTTCCTGTTCAAGGACATTACTCTGTTCCATATACGTAAGATGGGTGGCCAAGGCAAAGGCACTGTTATGTGCTTACATACTTAATGTCAAAATCAAATGCTGCAAAATGTAAAGAGCTTTTTTCCCTTATAATTCTTTCAATCTTTCTATGAATATGTGTTACTGGGCAGCAAATATTTGTGGCAAGACTAGAGCCAGCTTGAGTGATTTAGTTTTGCTCTTGCTTTTTTCTCATAAAGGGCTGTAAGCATCAGAGGGAGTGGAAAATGAACAGAATCAACAAAGTACCAAAATGTTCTCTATAATAGCATGCTAGTAATAATTATATGGCCTATCAAATCGATTTAATTTCCACAACATTCTGTTCATGTTGTGTGAATTATTTCGGCAATTCTCAAAGTAGCATAAATCATTAGTTTTTTAAAGCAAAACATAATTTGCATTTTACCTTTCGTGTTTTTGTGAGAGTGTGCTGGATCTTTAAGTCTTTCAAAATACTGATAGGTTATTTTAAGTATTTGTATTCACAAACTTCCTATACAATGGCTCTATTTGAAAAATAACACATGTGCAAGCACTCATGGTCAATTGTATCACCATGAGAAAGATCTGCATGGAAGAGCCTATGTGGTCCATTTTATAGCATTATCATTTGAATGTCTGAACCATAGAGAACTCTGGGGAATAATTTAATTTCCATACTTTATGTGAAGTGACCATTAAAAAAGATCATGTTGTTTGTGAACCAGTTACTAAGACTAGGGCTATAACTCTTTGTAATTCTGAGTTTTAAGTGAGTCATAATTTAAAATTCATGAATTTTAAGTTTCTTCTAGTATTAAATATATGTTATAAATAACATTAATAGCATAAAGGATAGGACTTAATAAAAATAAAACTATGAATATATTCTGTAACTCTTATATATATATATATATATATATATATATATGCTTTCCTTTTTCAGTTTTAGAGTCTTAATTGCAAGTTTGGGCTGTAGTGTGTTCATTTTCAGAGGTAATAACTATACTAAGAAAGTCTATAGGACATTTTCCAAACATTAACTCTTTTGAGCTCTTTAATCAGTTTTTATTGCAGTCTGTGTTACAAGGAAGTCTGTTGGAAAAAAATTAAACGTTTCAGGGCCTGCACTGTGGCATAGCAGGTAAAGCTGCCACCTGCAGTGCCGGCATCCTGTATGGGGGCTGCTTTGAGTGCCAGCTGCTATACTTCCAATCCAGATCTCTGCTATGGCCTGGGAAAGCAGAAGATGATGGCCCAAGTCCTTGGGCCCCTGCACCTGCATGGGAGATCCAGAAGAAGCTCCTGGCTCCTGGCTTTGGATCTGCTCAGCTCCTGCCATTGCAGCCTTTTGGACAGAGAACCAGCGGATGGAAGACCTTTCTGTCTCTGTCTCTCTCTGTCTCTGTCTCTGCCTCTCTGTAAATGTGCCTTACAAGTAAAAAAAAAAAATAAAAAAAAATAAATCTTTTTTTTTTTTTATTTTAAACTTTTATTTAATGAATATAAATTTCCAAAGTACAGCTTATGGGTTACAATGGCTTCCCCCCTCCCATAACTTCCCTCCCCCCCTCCCGCTCCCTTTCCCCTTCCATTCACATAAAGATTCATTTTCAATTCTCTTTATATACAGAAGATCAGTTTAGTACATATTAGGTAAAGATTTCAACAGTTTGCCCATATAGTAACACAAAGTGAAAAAACTACCATTGGAGTACTAATTATAGCATTAAATAACAATGTACAACACATTAAAGACAGAGATACTACATAATAGTTTTTTTAAAAAAATTAATTAATTTTCTATGCCATTTCCAATTTAACACCAGGTTGTTTTTTTCATTTCCAATTCTCTTTATATACAGAAGATCAATTCAGTATATAATTAGTGAAGACCTCATCAGTTTGTACCCACACAGAAACACAAAGTATAAAAATACTGTTTCAGTACTAGTTATAGCATCACTGCACATTAGACAACACATTAAGGACAGATCCCACATGGGATGTAAGTACACAGTGACTCCTGTTGCTGACTTAACAATTTGACACTCCTGTTCATGGCGTCAGTAATCTCCCTAGGCTCTAGTCATGAGTTGCCAGGGCTATGAAAGCCTTTAGATTTCGCTGACTTTAATCTTATTCCGGTAGGGTCATAGTCAAAGTGGAAGTTCTCTCCTCCCTTCGGAGAAAGGTACCTCCTTCTTTGATGGCCCCGTTCTTTCCACTGGGATCTCACTCACAGAGATCTTTCATTTAGGTCTTTTTTTTTTTTTTTCCATGATTTCTTGGCTTTCCATGCCTGCTATACTCTCATGGGCTTTTCAGCCAGATCCGAATGCCTTGAGGGCTGATTCTGAGGCCAGAGTGTTGCTTAGGACATCTGCCATTCTACGAGTCTGCTGTGTATCCCGCTTCCCATATTGGATCTTTCTCTCCCTTTTTGATTCTATCAGTTAGTATTAGCAGACACTTGTCTTGTTTGTGTGATCCCTTTGACTCTTAGACCTATCAGAGCCATCAATTGTGAGCTGAAATTGATCACTTGGACTAGTGCGATGGCATTGGTACATGCCACCTTGATGGGATTGTGTTGGAATCCCCTGGCACATTTCTGAATCTTTTTAAAAAAGGAACATTTCTAGTAATTTAAAAGAAAGCTAGGGGGTTGAGATGGCTGGAAATAAAGCAAAAAAAATGATGAGAGACAAAGCTAAGCAACTGAATTTGAAAATCAGAAATTGAAAAGAATTTAAGAAAATATTTTAAAAAATTGATGAACAAAGAAATTTATAAGACAGGTTGAGGAGGGCAACTGATGCAGTGAGGAGGTCACGGACTGAGACACCAGTATCCCATATCTGAGGAGCTGATTCAAGTCCTGGCTACTCCAATTCCAATTCAGCTTCCTGCTGATTCACATTCTCAGAGGCAGCAGGTGATGGTACAAGTACTTGGATCTTGAACAGCCATAAGGGACACCTGGATTGATTCCTGGACTCCTGGATGCAGCCTGGTCTAGGCCTGGTTGTTGTGGCATTTGGGTAATAAACCAGTAAATTGAAGATCACTCTTTTGTCTACCTATCTGTCTTTTTGATTAAAAATGAAAATAACTAAATAAAATATTTAAAGAAGATAAATCAGGGGGCAAAAGTTCGACAAAGTGGTCAAGACACTGCTTGAAAGACCTTCATCCTATAACCAGAGTGCCTAGGTTTGAGGATCAGTTCTATTCTCAGCTTTACAATTCTGCTATTGCATACAATGGGAAACAACAGATGATGGCTCAAGTAGTTTAGACTCACAACCTATGTGGGAGATCCAAATTGTGCTCCAGAACCTTGGCTTTGGCCTGCCCCAGACTTGGTTATTGTCAGAATTTGGGGAATGAATTTGACAGATTGAAGTTCTTTCTCTCTCTTTCTCTCTCTCTCTCTCTCTCTCTCTCTCTCTCTCTCTCTCAATCTTTCTACATTTTAAATAAAATAATTTTTAAAAGATGTTTGTTTTGGTGCAAAAATTGATACACATTTTTTTTAAAAATATATATTTTTCATGAATTTTTAAAAATATCCTGGTATTATGCTGATGCCAGTATGTATAGAGAGTTCTTTTTTCCACTTCGTCTTGAATGATGTGGCTGTACTGAGGACCAGGTTACTGTGTTTCTGAATTCCTTAAACAGAACTTAATATATATTTTTTAAATATATTGGTCATATAAAGGCAAAGAACAGGAATACTGTGTTTAATATTTGTTCATACATGAGAATGTATCAAAAGATGCAGAAAATGACAGCAGTAAATTAGTTTCTATTTAATTTTTGTAGTTCACTGTAGTATCTTCCTAAATATTCTTTCTATTGAAATATTTGTATATTGGCTATTAATAGTCTGGACCTCATGCTTATTTTGGGGAGACATCGATATGTTTTCATTTAGTGACTTTAGCTTTAAATATTCAATTCTAGATGTTATCCTTTTGTTATGGATACATGGTCATTTCCAGCAGCCTTTATTTATGTGTATTACATATTTATTTCCCAAAAAGAAATGTAAAAAATTTCAGTAAATATAAATTAGAATGACCCCAGGAATAATGAGCTAATTCTCTGAAAGAGTATTGTTTCAAGGAGAAGACAATCTTGTCACAGATAAAAGCAATTTTCTTTTTATTTGACAAGTAGAGTCATAGACAGTGAGAGAGAGAGAGAGAGAAAAAGGTCCTCCTTCCATTGGTTCACTCCCCAAATGGCTGCTAAGGCCTGCCCACCGATCCAAAGCCAGAAACCAGGTGCTTTCTCCTGGTCTCCCATGCAGGTGCAGGGCCCAAGCACTTGGGCCATCCTCCACTGCCTTCCTGGGCCACAGCAGAGAGCTGGACTGGAAGAAGAGCAACAGGGACTAGAACTCCAGCGCTGTAAGTGGAGGATTAACAAAGTCAGCCATGGTGCTGGCCCTGATAAAAGCAATTTTTAATTAATGAGCAGGAAAATCTCAAACACACCAAGTAAAATTATGAAGCAAATCCAAGTTTAAAAACATAAACATTGTTGGTATCAAAAACGATGGAAGTCTCCTAAGACACAACTTTTATACAAACCCCAAAGAAAGAGATCATAGCAGAATCTTACTTTCAGAAATGTGTTTCTCCTATTTAGTACATAATACTGATTTTATATTTACTACTTACTAGTATGCTCAGCTAAACACATTGAGCAGCCCTGAGCATTTCTCATGTTATTTTTATGACTATTCTTTAATATAGGAGTTCCACTAGTGCCATCTACATTTTCTTTATCTATTTGCCCATTTGTGCTGTTCTCCATTTATTCAGGAAATGCAAGAGGCTGATGAAACCGTAAAACATTGTTCAAGAGATGTAACTAATGAATAAAAGGGCTCATTGCAAATGTGAGCAGAGTTATTGTTTTCTGCAAGATTCATAAATGTAAATACTTGAAAAGGAAATTGAAACTGTAGCTGCTAAGTGAAGCATGTTCCTGGAGGTTTGTTTTGTAATGCTATTCTGAAGTATCTCCTTATCAATCAGGATACCAGCCTTGTTGATATTCCTTGGTGGTTACACTTCATGCAAAACATCTGCTTAGGGTTTGGGAGGCGGGGGGCACTGGTAATAATCTGTGTTTCTGAAGGAGAATTCTAAAATGGATTCCTGTGATAAAAGCGTTGAGTCACTTGAGAACACTACTCAACTCAACATGTTTCTGAAAGTATTCTCAACAAGTCTGAAATTTAAAGGGAGTTGAGTGAGATACCAGTAAAACAGAGCTGAGGAAATTGGTAGGTGTTTAGGGTGGCATTAATGATTGCACTTGTGAAAGTTCAGTGCTCTGGCAATGAAGAATATGAACTGGCAAGTCTTTCCAGGTGCCTCACCTTGAACAAATGTGTT
The DNA here is from genome assembly GCF_033115175.1 of Lepus europaeus. NCBI lineage: Eukaryota > Metazoa > Chordata > Mammalia > Lagomorpha > Leporidae > Lepus > Lepus europaeus. The sequence goes on along the minus strand of NC_084834.1, from coordinate 43,547,870 downwards.
TCTTGGTTATAGAAGGTAGAATACATAGTTCATGTGAATGATTTGGTGGTTAATATGATAATGTATGCAAAACATTTTACTCACTACTATTTTTATATTCGATATAATCAATGTAATGAGAGCAGAATTTGTTCCAGAATTTAGAACTGAAAATTAAATTAATTGATAATTGGATGAAGTATGATAATATAATTCAAAAATGAAGCAGAGTGATAATGAAAAGATATCTTTTTGCTAGGTCTCATACCATGTTTACTTGATAGAATATAGCAGGGAGGATCAGTTTGGTACTGTGGATGTCTTTTGCCTCCTGTCCCCAAGGTGTGCAAGGTGTTGCTAAATTGAGCATGCATCCTGAGCATCATATTACTATTTTTTGCACATAGATCTTTCATATTGGAAGTTTCTCTTACAGAAATACATCAGCTTCAAAACTTTGGTGTTAATTTCTTTTCAACTGCTAATTCCATTGATTTCAAAAGGTAATTTTTTTTTTTTTGACAGGCAGAGTGGACAGTGAGAGAGAGACAGAGAGAAAGGTCTTCCTTTTGCCGTTGGTTCACCCTCCAATGGCCACCGCGGTAGCGTGCTGAGTGTGCTGCGGCCAGCGCACCACGCTGATCCGATGGCAGGAGCCAGGTGATTCTCCTGGTCTACCATGGGGTGCAGGGCCCAAGGACTTGGGCCATCCTCCGCTGCACTCCCTGGCCACAGCAGAGAGCTGGCCTGGAAGAGGGGCAACCAGGACAGGATCGATGCCCCGACCGGGACTAGAACCCTGTGTGCAGGCGCCACAAGGCGGAGGATTAGCCTGTTGAGCCACGGCGCCGGCCTCAAAAGGTAAATTTTATAAAACAAACAAACAAACAAACAAACACAAAACAAAACAAAACAAAACTTCTTGGTATCTTTGTATTTCTATTTTAGAGCCATCTGTGTATGTTTTTGATAAACTGTGTGACAATAAATGCTAGTCTATCCTATATGAAAGGCAGAATTGAAAAGCATGCTATAATCTCTGATTAGATTAAATCCTTTGATTAGAGACGAATGTGCTAGCTCATTTAAAAGCCCCAATACAATTTAGTTTATACATTTGAAATTAACATTTGTCTCTAATCCCGTTGATCTCCCAACCTTATTTGTACTAAATATGGACCTACCTTCAAGTTAATGCATAAATTTATGGACTTAAACTTCACGGCTTCAAAAGCTAAAACTAATTGTAAAAATGACAAGACACACATCAAAAATTCATTTTATAGTTGCTATCTGGATAGCATTTCATACCTATTTAACACTATTAGCTTATTCCTTATTCTGGCTCTTATAACAGATATTTGGTCTCTGTGAGGCTGCAGGAAAACTGGCAGCAGGAGCAAAAAAAAAAAAAAAAAAACAGGCCTCCTAATTAGGTGTCTGGTGTCGTGTTAAGGAAGCTATGCCTGCTGCCCCCAGGGAACCTGGAATATGGAACCATAGAGGGTGATGAGACTCAAGTACTCCACTACAATCCAGTGTGAGACGTAAGATCGTTAACTGGTGGCTTCACATCTAGGCTCAGCTACCACCCAGCTCCTTTTCTAAGGTTCACAATTGTTCAATAAGAGTTCAATAAAACTGTTTTGGTTGAATTATATGTGGAGTTTTGTATTTAAATATTCTTAGATATTAAAATATAATTATTTATTATAAGAGCAGAGTTTTGCAAGTGGAATTAATTTTCTCATCAAGTCCTGGGAAGAGTAATAACCTGTATTTATAAAGGAAGACTGTATTTTCCACTGTTCACTTTCCTCAGAGGGTATAGAATGTTTTACTTTGTAAACAAGCAATTAAATCTTGATATAAGTATACAAGAAGTTTACTAAAAGATCTGGATGCTTTGACTAAATGATGTGTGGCAGGAAAATTGCTGATTGTAAATTTCATACAGATGTTACATATAACGGAATAAGTAAAACTGAGTGCTTAATATTGAATAAAGGGTGTATTTCTTCTTTGATATTTGTTGCCCCGTTGTCAAAACTGCAATCCAGTGGAACAATTGAAAGAAAAATAGTAAATCCCATTTATTTCACTAGAAAACATCAAACATTCTATAGCACAAAGGAAATAGAAATTTCAATTATTTTTGTAAGGTATATTTTATATATAAGAATTGGCAGAGATACAGAGAGAGAGAGAGAGAGAGAGAGAGATCTTACATCACTCCCCAAATAGCTGCAAAGGTTGGCCAGGTTGGGCCTGGCCAAAGCCAGAAGCCAGGAATTCTATCTGGGTTGCCTTCATGGGTGGCAGGGGCCCAAGTACTTGGGTCATCTTCTACTGCTTTCCCAGGTGCATTAGCAGGGAGTTGGATTGCATGTGCAGCAGCCAGGTTTTGAATCCACCCTCACACGGGATCTGGCAGTGCAGCTGGTAGCTAAAACACTTGTGGCACAATGTTGTGCCCATGAATCCAATTCTGCACTATCACTTTGTTGTAGCATTTCAGGATATGTGTAATTCAGCAGGTTAAGATGCCAAAGTTGCTTTTTGACCTGTGCTATTTATTCTTAATAGCTGTAACAATAAGGATTTTTATTTTTTTATGAAATTTGTAAATCTTTTCTTGTGTACTATTGAAATTTATTCTTTCACTAAAAGAAATAGGCTAGTACTGATACAGCAATTTGGGATATGTTCATTATACATTAATTTTTGTAACTATGTTTCTACAACAGGAGTCCAGATCTTACTGATAATAGTTTGTAGTGTGAATGTATGTTTGATATTCCTCATTTTTCTAGCTGATAGCAGAATATTCAAAATGACCTGAAACAGATTGAACTATTTCCTCTAAATGAGATATTCAGAAGTTCTAATCTCCAGTACTCTAGAATGGTTTCTTCCTTTGGAAATAAGTTTATTGAAGATGTCATTGGTTAATATGAGATGATATTATGTAAGTAGGTTTGGTCACTAATATAATATTCCTGGTGTTTTTGCAAGAAAAAACCATGTGAAGACACACACATAGAAAAGACAGCATATGAATATGGAGAGGTGCAATTACAAGCCAAGGAAATCCAAGGATTGTGAGCAACACACAAGAAGTAAGGAAAAGGCCAGGAGGGCCTCCCCTGCTGCCCTTGGTTGGGGGTGAGGCATAGTATTGCGGGTACACTGATCTCAGATTTGTGTATAACAATACATTTCAGTGATTTTTACATCATCCATATTGTGCCATAGCAATTTGTTCCTTAATGGAGATACTTTCTGAGAACTGTGTTGTTTGGCAATTTCACCATTGGTGTGGATACCATAGAGCATATTTCTACAAACCTCGGTGGCATAGACTACCACATATCTAGGCTGCAGGTTCTTGCTCCTAGACTACAAACATGTACAACATGTTAACTGTGTTGAGTGCTACGTCGCTCCCCAGTTGGCTGCAGCACGCAAAGGAGGCAGGGCTGAAGCCCGCAGTCAGGAGCTTCCCCTGAGTCTCCCACCTGTGTGGCAGGGGCAGTAACACATGGGCCATCTTCCCCTATTTCCCCCCACCATTAAAAGGGAGCTGGATGGGGAGTAGAGCGGCCAGGACATGAACCAGCGCTCAGATGCAAAGGGAGTGGTTTTACCAGTTTACCACAAAGCTGGTCCCCAAGGGATTTTTTTTAAGCTATTCACTTATTTATTTGAGAAACACACACACACACACCATGCACACTCATATTCTGGGTAACCACTGAAACACTAGGAATGAATGGGGCTGAGTCAGAGCCAAAGCAAGGAGGTAGAAAAGCAATCTAGGTCCCCTATGTGGGTGGCAGGAGCCCAAGGTTTTTTTTTTTTTTTTTTTTTTTTTTTTTTTTAAGATTTATTTATTTGAAAGTCAGTTACAGAGAGAGAGAGAGAGAGAGAGAGAGAGAGAGAGATGTCTCCATCCTCTGGTTCACTCCCCAATTGGCTGTAATGGCCAAAGCTGGGTCGACCTGAAGCCAGGAGCTTCTTCCAGGTCTCCCATACAGGTGCAAGGTTCCAAGGACTTGGGCCATCTTCTACTTCTTTCCCAGGCCATAGCAGAGAGCTGGTTTGGAAGTAGAGCAGCCCGAACTCGAACTGGTGCCCATATGGGATACTGGCGCCTCAGGCTGAAGCTTTACCCACTACACCACAGTGCCGGCCCCAGGAGCCCAAGTTTTTAAGTCATCACTTACTTTCTGCCTGGGTCTGCACTGAGAGGACCCTGGTGTCAGGAGTTGGAGCCCAGAACTGAACTCAGGAATTGTTGGGTTTGGAATAACTTGGGGTTCTGGCCTTTTTATCCCTGAGAAAAGACACAGAAAAAGGGGACAGAGGCAACCTCAACAGAGACAGGTTGCTTTATTGAAACAAAGAGGTTGTCAAATGAGGAGGTTTGAGGTGAAGTCATCCAGTGGTCTTTCTGGAGGTCTGTGAGGAAGGTGTAGAGTTGAGGCAGGGTAAAGGCCATTAGGCCAAAGGTGACTGTGAGACAGGTCCTGCTCAATAATGGGAGGTAATTTAGTTTGAGCGACGTGAGACCAGTGGGGGTGGCCATATATCGAGTGGATTGGCATAGGAAGGGGACGTTATGGGAAAGCCACGTTTAGCCTAAACAGGTGGACCCAGATGGGGCCATTATCTCGTTAACCACTAGGGGAATAAGGAGGATGACCTTGTGGAGCCCCTCCCACTTTGGGATTAGAGCTGAAAGGAGGGGAAACCACAAGTTGGAGGAAGGGGCGATTTCTCTGGTGACCCCAACAGTGGAGTAAAGGAGCATGTGTGGGAAGGAGGGCTGCTTCAAGAAGAGTGTTAAACTGAGAGACCTTGACTACATGAGTGCCCTTCTGAGTAAGAGAGCCACATTCTCTCCAGATTAGAATTTTAGAATGAAGAATATTATAGGTGTATTTAGAGTCAGTGGATGTTTAGTGTGGGAGCTCAGGGAGTGCAATACGTTCTGCCTGTTGGGAAGTAGTTTTGGGTGGCAGTGGTTGTGCTTCTAATAGGGTGTGTTTAGAGGGATTAGAGAGGATTCCTTGTATGTTTGCACATCCTGTCTTTTGGGAGCTGCTATCGAGGAACCCATGGGAGATGTGGGGGTCTTGGAGAGGCTTGGCACTGATATAGGAAAAGGGGTTAGGGTGAGATCTAAGATCTCACAGCGAATGTGTGTTATGACTTGTGGACCTTGGGTATGAAGAGGGAGAAGTGTTGCAGCGTTTAGGGTGGAGCGGGTATCATGTATCAGAATGCCAATTAGAGTCCCAGCTAGTGTGCTTGCAATCCAGCTTCTGGCTAATACAGCTGGGAAGGTAGCAGATGATGGCCAAGTACATTGATCCCCTCCACTCAAGTGGGAGATTGAAGCGGAGTTCCTGGCTCCTGGCTTTTGCTCAGCCCTGGATGTTGTAGATCTTTACACAATGAAACAATGGATGGAAGCTTTCTCTCTCATTGTCTCTCCCTCTCCCTGTCTCTCCCACTCTCTTGTAACTCTGCCTTTCAAATAAATGTCTTTAAACAAAAATCTTAAAATAAAATAATTCAAATAAAAATGTATTACAATTCTGAAAGTCCATAGAACATAAGATAAAATTTAAAATTTTGATATTAAAGCAAGCATAAATCTCTGCTTAAATATTTATTAAAACTTATTTTTATTTCCATTTTTTCTGCCCACGAACTTTACAGAGCATACCCTTTAACTAGAACACACTTTGCCTAATAGATTTTGTCTCTGCCATTTATAAGATGTAAACATCTTTATAAAATGGAATATATCTCCAGCGGTTTATAATCCAGGGCTGTGATTTCAGGCTGGGCTACAAACCAAGCCACTAAAACAGATGGTTGTCTGTCTTATTCTTACTGATGTTCAGAGGAAAAGGTAATATATACTCTCTTGGTAGTGAATTTTTATGTTTAAACAACCTTTAATGTCAATAAGTTGTTTCTTACATCTAACCTGGATCTTCCTTTTTCAAACAGAAGTTTCACATGCTTTTGTTTTATTCTCAGTGGACCAAGAGAACCGATGGTCAGTATCTTCCTTTGAAAAAACTGTTTATACACTAGAAAACAGTTGCTAACAAGGCCCTTTATTTGATCTTAAATTTAATTGTTGCAATTCAACAAATGAAAAAGATGGACATTATCTTAAGTTTGTATAGTCTAATACCCAAAAGTATGACATGGAATTTTATTCTGTATCTATTCATATAAATTTGGATGCCAGCAAATATGCTAATAATGCCTGATAATTTATACCTTTTGAAGATTTATAAACATTTCCATAGTAACTCATTGAAACTCGGCAACAAGATAAGTCTGTTTAAATTTATTCATCTCAAATTTTTGCTTCCACCAGTCTCTTAATGTAAAAAAAAAAAAATCTAGTTAATACAGAATACTTTGTGCATAATGACATTGTACGTAATGGCATTCTGAATTTTCTTTTCTTAAATATTTATTTGATTATGTTTTTAAAAGCCAGAGTTACAGACAGAGGAAGAGAAGGAGGAGAGAAGGGGGGGGGGGAGTGAGAAAGAGAGAGAGAGAGAGAGAGAGAAAGGTCTTCCTTTGCCATTGGTTCACCCTCCAATGGCCGCAGTGGTTGGCGCGCTGCGGCCAGCGCACCGCGCTGATCCGAAGCCAGGAGCCAGGTGCTTCTCCTGGTCTCCCATGGGGTGCAGGGCCCAAGCACTTGGGCCATCCTCCACTGCACTCCCTGGCCACAGCAGAGAGCTGGCCTGGAAGAGGGGCAACCGGGACAGAATCCCTCGCCCCAAACGGGACTAGAACCCGGTGTGCCAGTGCTGCAAGGCGGAGGATTAGCCTAGTGAGCCGCGGCGCAGGCGAGAAAGGAAAATATCTACACTGAAGATTGAAATGATGAAATGATAGGAAAGTAAGGTAAACAACTAAGGACTAGAAGATATTTAAAACTTAGAATATTCATGCACTCAGAGTAGCCAAGAGGACCAATGACGCGTAAGCAGAGGTAAACTTGAGGAGATAAATAAGAAATTTCAAAACAAATTAAAAGCATTGTTATTATTTCAAGAAACAATATGAAGTAGAACAGCATTAAATTTCAAACTCACACACTCATCAACACACCCACGTCATAAGATATTTTTAAAGACCCAAAAGAAAGAAAAAAAAAAAAAAGAAAGCAAAGAAAATCTTAAAAACAACAAGAACACAGGGGCGGTGCTGCGGCTCACTATGCTAATCCTCTGCCTGCAGCACCAGCACCCCGGGTTCTAGTCCTTGTCGGGGTGCCAGATTCTGTGCCGGTTGCTCCTCTTCCAGTCCAGCTCTCTGCTGTGGCCCGGGAGTGCAGTGGAGGATGGCCCAGGTCCTGGGCCCTGCACCCGCATGGGAGACCAGGAGAAGCACCTGACTCCTGGCTTTGGATTGGCGCTGGGCACCGGCCACAGCACGCTGGCCGTAGCGGCCACTTGGGGGGTGAACCAAAGGAAAAGGAAGACCTTTCTCTCTTTGTCTCTCTCTCACTGTCCACTATGCCTGTCAAAAAAAAAAAAAAAAAAAGCAGAACATAAAGGACACATTATGTTTAAAGGAATAAAAATAAAGATAACTATCCTGTCAATGAAAATAAGTTAATATAGCATAAAATGATATATTATATTGAAAGTGCTTAAAGAAAAAACCAACCACAAATCTAGAAGTAATATCCAGTCAAATAGATTTCAAAAATGAGTAATTTTTTAGGCAAAATATAATACTGAGAGTGTATTCTGTTGCTGTTAAAAACTGTTCTTCCAGCAAATGATCTCACTTAGAAGGCTAAGCGTGCAGAAAGAATTTATGATAAAAGTTAAAATAATAGAAAAATGGAGAAATAAAATATAAAATTTTAATAAATCAGCAGAGATTGTTGAAATCTACTGGATAACTAACTATATAAAATCATAAAATGTTTAATCGACAAGTCAATAGTGATGAATAAATATTTAGAAATAATTAGTTATTTAAATTAATAATTTTATAAAAATAATTAATCCAAAGGAAGGCCAGAAAAGAAAAAACATGTCTCAATATTATACTGTTTGTTAAACATGTGATTAGTATCAATGCACAAATTAGATAACATATTACTAAGTTGGGGGTTTTATAGAAATGAGTATAATTACATGTATTAAATACTCTATAATGATAAAGCTTTCATTCATTCGAACAACATATCAATTTCTTTAGTGTAATAGTTGCACAATTTTATGGAGTATAGTGCAATATTACACACAAATGCACAGCATAAAGTGATCAAACCACACTACTAACCTTTCCTTTTCTTTGTGTTTGGAGCTAACCTCTTATTTATTCCAATTTTCTAGACATTGTATATTACATTTTAAAATTATAATCACATTATTGTAAACTGTAATCATATCATTTACTGTGGAAGACTGGAACCTTTAACTTCAACCTAGGCTGGTTCCATACCTTGGCTCTTGTAACTACTGCTGAAATAAATGTGAGCGTGCAGGTGTCTCTTTCTGTTGCATCCACTCGTCTGCTAAAATAGAGTATTGAAAAAAAACAGTGACAGTCACACATGAATTTTATTGAAAATGAGAAGCAAATGAGAGATGAAGGAGAGGCAAGGTAACCAATCAGGACTGGAGTGCAGCCCCCAACAGCAAGTTGCACAGCTTTTTATAGTATTCTGTCCACTAGGGCTCACAATTTCAAACCAGACCCCTGGTATTCCATGAACAATAAAAAGGAAAACCAGAATGTGATTGTAAGATAATAATTAACGGTAACAAACCCAATAACAGAGCTAAGATATAGTTGCAAAATAACAGTGAAGGACACATTTCAATCAACCTAGTTCCTGGGAATTTGAGCACACATAGTTTCACAAGATGCACCCTTAGCCATTAGTGAGCAAAGCTAATATGTACAGAAGCAAGAGATCTGCAATTAGCTGTTAGCCATGCTCACTCCATTTCAATTCTGATTCTACATTTCTATTTACATATTTCATTTCCTTTGGGTATATACAGAGAACTGAGATAGCTGGGACAGGTGATAGATCCTGTTTTTAAGTTTTCTGATTTATCTTTACGTTTTCTCCATTATAACTGCACTTATTCCCACCAATATTGTCTAAGGATTCCTTTTCCTGTCAGCATGTATAATTTTTATCTTTTTGGTAATTGCAAATCTAAGTGGAGAGAGATTATACCTTGTTAGGATTCTGATTTGCATTGTCATGATGGTATTTGAGCATTTTTCATATATTTGTTGGTCATTTGTATTTATTTTGAGCACTGTCTATGCAAATCTGTTGTCCATTTCTTCAATTGTTTTGTTTTTTGTTAAGTGTTTCGAGTTCCTTGTATGTTCTGCATATTAATTGCTTGTCAGAGGAGTAGTTTTCAAATATTTTCTGATTCCAAAGCACAATTTGAATGTGTGAATTGCAGTATTAAAATGAAGAGCTTGGTAAATAAACACTATTATTTGCATTCCACATTTTACAATGTTAATTAAACTAATATGAAATTATTTTGGACAATGAGTGATGAACTAAGTAAAAGCTATATAATTTCAAATTTGTATGCAGTTAATAACATACTTTCAAACTATGAAAAAAAAAGTTTAACAAAATTAAAGGACAAATAACAAAGCAAAAATTTGTCAGAAGTGCTTATCCCTTTCAGTAAATGCAGTAAGTGGCAGACAATTAATGTTGTAAATTGTATGGAACTTAAGGCATGCTTAAAGAAAAATTAATTGAACTTTTGCATGTCTATTTTCTGGGGCAAAGATAATATTTCTATAACTAACCAACCATTGTGACATAAAATGTATATCAAACAAAATTAATATAAATAGATTATCAATTTTTGTAGGCCAAAATTAAAAGGCAAAGAATGATAGGGAAATAAATATTTTCAAATTACACTGCAGTTTTCAAGAATTTGAGTACAGGGGCCAGCATTGAGGCATAGTGGGAAAGGCTGCCACCTTTGATATTAGCATCCCATATGCGTGACCGTTCATGTCCTGGCTGTTCCACTTCCAATTCAGCTCCCTGCAAATGGCCATCTTGGGAGTTAACCCTGGTATGGAAGATCCCTCTTCTCTCTCGGTATTTCTCTCTCTCTCTCTGTAACTCTAAGAGACATTCCAATGGAATCAGGAAAAATACCTAATATTCTAAAAATTTACGTAACTTAAAAAATTCATCAACAACAAAAACAACCAATTCAGTTGAGTTTGTGCTTCAAAAGACAGTTCTCAAAAGAAGAAATACAAACTGACAATGAGTATATTAAAAAAAAAAAAAAGTTCTGCATAACTAGCCATCAGGAAAATGCAAATCAAAACCTCAATGAGATCTCACCTCACCACTCTCAGACTGAATAAAATCCAAATGCTGCCAGAATGTGAACAAAGGGGTTAAAGTATACATTATTGGTTGGAATGTAAATTAGTGCAACAACTGTGGAAAACAGTGTAGAGATTTCTTAAAAAACTGGAAATATGCTTGCCATGTGATCCACAATACCACTTCTGGGTATATACCCAAAGGACTTGAGCACAATATATCAAGAGATAACTGTATCACCATGTTTATAGCAGCACTGTTCACAATAGCCAAAAGTTGGAATCAACCATGGTATCCATCATCAGATGAACTGATAAAGAAAATGAGTTAGATATACAATGAAATAGTATTCAGCTATGCAAAAGAATGAAATTCTACCATTTGCAACAAAATGGACACAATTGGAGGACATCATGTTGAATGAAACAAGCCAGATCCAGAAAGACAAATAGGACATGTTCTCCCTTATAATAGACACCTAAATTAAAAAATAAATAAATAAATAAATAAATAAATAAAAGAAATGTCTGTGTGCATCAGTATTGTTGCAAATATAATTTTGTAAAACCTTGTTTAAATCTTTCTCAAACCAATGTTTAAGAATGTGAAGCCAGTACCTGCAGGCCAGGGTTTTAACCCACCACACCACAGTGCCAACCCCTTTTTTGCTTATTTAATTCATACATATTTGCATTTTTATGTTAGGCTATAGGAGTTGAAAATTACAGAATACTTATTTTCCATTAACTTGTGAAAGAGTTGTTTCATATCATGCAACTCTAAGAACAGATGTAGAGCATGCTTACATGTGATCTCTTCATAGAATTGAAGACACAAATTTTTGCATTCTCATTTTTCTGTCATCCATGATGTTGCCTTATTATTCTTGTCAGTAGTAATGTTTTCAACTTTCCTAATTTTATTATTTGTCAATTTTTAATATGGTATTTATTTTTCTCAGAATTTTCAAGTACTTACGCTGCTTAAAGTATTTCATTTCATAAACATTATAAACATTATAAATGTTTATTTACAGGTGGACTATTTCATTTTATGCAGCATTTTATTTTTTAAAGATTTATCTTATTTATTTGAAAGAGTTACACAGAGAGGTAGAGACAGAGAGAGAGGTCTTCCATCCACTCCACAGATTGTCACAACGGCTGGAGCTGTGCCGATCCGAAGCCAGGATCCAGGAGCTTCTTCTGGGTGTCCCACGTGGGTGCAGGAGCCCAAGTACTTGGGCTATCTTCTACTGCTTTCCCAGGCCATAACAGAGAGCTGGATTGGAAGAGCAACAGGCAAGACTAGAACCGGCGCCCAAATGGGATGCTGGTGCTTCAGGCCAGGGTGTTAACCCACTGTGCCACAGCGCTGGCCCCATGCAACATTTTCTCTAATAAATAAAGAATATTTAAAGGTTCTACACCTAAATATTGTATATTGTATATGATTTTGTATATTGTATATAAGTGTATATTGTATATTGTATATGATTGTATATGATTTTTTCTTTCTCACATATCAAAATCTTGTATGTGTATATATATATATATATATATATATACATATATATATATATATATATACTGATAAAATTCATTGAGTCAGCATTTAATTCAATAGTAGTTAAATAATTAAGCCTTTGCAGTGAACATTCTCATATTTGTCATACTTGATATTATCAGGCCTTTAAAAACTGTGGTCTTGGAACCAGCGCTGTGGTGCAGCAGGTTAAAGCCCTGCCCTGAAGCGCCAGCATCTCATCTGGGCTCTGGTTCTGGTCCTGGCTGCTCCTCTTCCTATCCAGCTCTCTGCTATGGCCTGGGATAGCAGTAGAAGATGGCCCAAGTCCTTGGGTCCTTGTACCCATGTAGGAGACCTAGAAGAATCTACTGGCTTCTGGCTTTGTATCTGTGCAGTTGCAGCCATCTGGGGAATGAACCGTCAGATGGAAGACCTCTCTCTGTGTCTCTACCTCTCTCTGTAACTCTGTCTTTCAAATAAATAAAATAAATCTTAAAATAAAACAAAACAAACAAACAAACAAACAAACAAACCCTGTGGTCTTTCCAGTGGAATGTGTAAGGAAAAGAAGGGGGAAGGGAGCCACAGCTCTTACTCAAAAACTGGATCCTTTGCTTCCCACCTCACATAAGGCTCCAAACACAAGGAAAAGAGTGCAGAGTGGTGCCTCCTCACATGGGGCAACAAAATGTAAGGAAGGGAGGAGGCAGGGTATGAATTTACAGCCAAGCTGAATTTACTCAGACAAAATAAAATGCCGGCATGCACACTGATGGAACATTGCGGCAGGAGGCCCACCCCCCAGCAGGCTGGGTTTTTTTATATCTTAGGAGGACCAGGGGTGGGAGTGGGGATAGGGAACAGCAGGCAGAGGCGAATTCCTCTACACTGGTCTTTCAAGTGGCCACCTGGCCTCAGAACCTGGGGAAGAATGCGACAGTGAGCTGTAAAGACAATAGGGTGTGAGAAGGAGTTGAGATTCAGGGACAAGGAATACATTCTGATTTTTCGTCTATCTTTTGGGCAATGAGCATGAATGTCTGAGGCTTATGTCTTTGCTCCATCAGGATAGAAATGCCGTATCCCGATGTTTTGTGTTACCCATCTCTGGTTCCCATTGAGATCAGTTTGATCTTGTGGAAGTACAAAAGACAATTTAGGGTTACTATTCGGTGACTTATCTTTTTGTTTTGATTCTTAATTATGTCTGTCAGGATTCTGAGTGAAACATGGTGCACTCAAATGAGAAAACTGAGGAGTTAAGGAAGGGGCAGTACACAGGGATGTGATAGTGTTAAAGTCAAACCAGGAAGTGCAGATGCACCCTGGGCTTTTAGTCTCATGTAGATGTTAATACCAGCACACCTGTAAAACAAAACAATGCCTAGAACATGTAAAGAGTTGCTGTAAGAAATGTTTATGTTGCAGAATCTTTGACTTGAGTTGGAGGATGCATTTAACACAAGGTGTAAAACAGGGATTACTCTGGAGCCAGGAAAATACTGTGCTCTGCTCTAGTTGCACCTTCCAAACTTTCACTAATGATACCTGGCTTCCAATCGCAAATGTGAGTCTAGAGGGTACGGGCAACTCACACAGTGCATGAAGTCCAGGCTCCCAGGACACAGAGGATGGTGGAGAGGTGTGGAAAATGGACAGGAAGAAGTAAATGGCAGGTATCCTGCCATCTCCTGTTTCTGAAATTTTGTATCAGTCGATCTTGATTTTAAAATAATTGAGGATAATAATTTCTTGTATGATATGTTTCAAATAAATTCCTTCTGTACATCTTAATCAAGACATAATAATGCTATATATAATTGGGTACCATATGGCAATTCAATACATGTATGTAGTGTGTAATTATAAAATTTTAATGTCCTTTTGGATGTAGCCAAAATTATTTTTGGCCACAAAATTGTAAGCTTCATAGATGGAGGAAATTTTTCATTATTAACTGCTTCATTCTTTGGATCTAGAAGAATTACTAGTACATGCTACTTCCTCAATAATTGTTAAATGAATGAATACATGAATATTTTGTTCTATGTTTTCTACTAATAATACATAATTTTTAACATTTTTCTCTTTGATGAGATAACCAAGAAGCTATTACAAAATTTTATATTTCATGCCTTCATGAATCCATTTGGAATTATTTATAGTATAATGTGAGGTAATGATCTAATTCTATATATATGTGTTTATACATGAAAGACAGGATAGACAAATATTCACAATAAATCACAATTTACTGAATGGCAATGCCTCCTACATCATGCTGATCATATGCAAAACATGCTAACTATTCAATGTATTTATATGTCTATATCTGGCCTTTTCTCTTTTGCAGTATCTATAGATTATATCAACATTGTAATTACACTTCTATAATAAGTTTCTATCTCTTGATTGATATGTTCTATTTCTATTTTTTTTAAATTCTTAGTTCATTCATGCAAATTTTAGATTCACTTTCTAAGTTTAATAAAAATTTTCGTTGATTCCTTTATGAATTTGACACAGGAATTAAAAATTAAATATATGAAAAATACCATCTTTACAATTTGGAATATTTGTGCCCAACTATAAAACATTTTTCTTCAATACTACGATGAATTTCTGTATTAAGATCTTCTACAATTTGGCCGGCACCACAGCTCACTTGGCTAATCCTCCACCTGCAGTGCTGACACCCTGGGTTCTAGTCCTGGTTGGGGCGCTGGATTCGATCCCGGTTGCTCCTCTTCCAGTCCAGCTCTCTGCTGTAGCCCGGGAAGGCAGTGGAGGATGGCCCAAGTGCTTGGGCCCTGCACCCACGTGGGAGACCAGGAGGAAACACCTGGCTCCTGGCTTTGGATTGGTGCAGCGTGCCAGCTGCAGGGACCATTTTGGGGGATGAACCAACGGAAGGAAGACCTGTCTCTCTGGTTTTCTCACTGTGTATAACTCTCTGTCTGTCTCTCTCACTGTCTAACTCTGCCTGTCCAAAAAAAAAAAAAAAAAAAAAAACCTGATAAGAGGCTTCAAAAAAATTAAAAAAAAATCTTCCACAATTTTTTTAAGTTCTATCTATTCTTAACGTACTTGTTCTATCTATTCTTAACATACTTGCAGAAACTTTTATAAGTAATTTTTATCTGGAAATTCACAAACACCCTAATTTACATCAGAAACAATTCAAGGATGTGCATTGCTGTTCATGCTATTCAATCTTTTTCTGGATGTCATTGAAATAAGGCAAAATCCAGATATAAATGTCAAACAGATTTGAAGGGAGAGTTCAACATTTTGGGTGTGTCTACATAATATACTTATCTATGTAGAAATTTCAACATAATCTGTCAATTAAAAGAAATGATAAACCAATTTAATAACCACTAAATAAAAAATGTATAAACAGGGGCTGGCACTGTGGAACAGTGTGTTGAAGCACTGATCTGCAGCACTGGCATCCACTACAGGGGCCAGGTTGAGTCCTGGCTGCAACACTCCTGTTCCAGCTCTGCTGTGGCCTGGAAAAGCAGTGGAAGATGGCCCAAGTCCTTGGGCCCCTACACCTGTGTGGGAGACCCAGAGGAGGCTCCTGGCTCCTGGCTTCAGATCAGCCCAGCTCTGGCCTTTGTGGCCATTTGGGGAGTGAACCAACAGATGGAAGACCTTCCTCTCTCTCTCTCTCTCTCTCTCTCTCTCTGTGTGTGTCTCTCTGCTTCTGACTCTTTGTAACTCTGCCTTTCAAATAAATAAATGTCTTTAAAAATGGATAAACAAAATTAAAAGTGTTATATGCAGCAGAAAGTGAGCAATTAGAAAAAGGGATAAGGAACAGAAAATAATTCACAATGTTTTACATTTTATACTTCAAAATCTAAAATAAACTATATAAACATGTATACAATTTTTGTTGATTTTTTTTCCCTCATTAAGTTGAGACATTTTATTCTGCATATACAAGTATTTTTTAAGCTCTGGAAATATCTGATAAATCTTTTCTATTTCAGTGTTTTACATTCTTTCTCAGAGTCATCTTTTTATGTTCACTTATTGGTTCTTAACATCATCCCTATTATCCTTCCCCTTACTATTTTATGAGTTGTCATTTCTACCTTCATTCTTGGATATAGTTTTCAGTATTCTACCATTATATTAATTCCATTTTTTTCTGCCAAGTTATGTTCAGGTTACCTCCAATGTGGCTTTTAATGCTGGTTGTATATTATTTTATTACTTTATTTATTTAGTGGAAAGGAATGCTGTTTCCGATCATTTCTTCAAAATAAATGCTCTATAACATAAATACTACTCAGTCACCATAAACATATAAAATAGCATGGTAGACCTAACTCTCTTAAGTATAATTTTCTTTTCAGTCTTTATCTATGACTTTAACTTCAAATTTCTTATTCATATGTTTTCCATTTTTTGTCATAAGATGATACCACACCATTATAAGCTATTGAATATTCTCTGGTACATGAACTCAATTTTCCTCTTAACTCTTTATTCTCTTAGTTTTCTATTCACTAATATCATTTATGAATGAGTTGCTAATCATAGAATAAGGGGCACTTAACCTTAGGGATTACTTATCATCATATAGGATACCTGTGTTGCCATGAGCTCATCTCTTATCCATATTTGTGCTGATGGAATAATTTTTCCAGGTATCCACACAAAAACAGGGTGATATGTAAAGTTTTCCTTTCCCAACATTTGGCAAATATGCATTTTTTATAGCTTTTCTGATGTGAAACAATGTCTAGTCTTAAGTCCTTTGGCTGTCTCAGTGAAAAATCTTTCACATATAGTACATCGAAACTGTGCCCACTTTAAATCATTCTGGCTTGCTTAAAAACCTTTAATTCTTAAAAAGCACAATATATCCCACTTTGTAATATAACCTTTGATGTATCTTCAACTGAGCCAAATAGTTATTTCTGGGAAATTCATTATTACACCTTAGAATCTTGTGGACCAATCATTTTCATATTTTATAGTTAATAGCCTTTCAGAATCAAGTGGCAGACAGA
This sequence comes from Lepus europaeus, assembly GCF_033115175.1. NCBI lineage: Eukaryota > Metazoa > Chordata > Mammalia > Lagomorpha > Leporidae > Lepus > Lepus europaeus. The sequence goes on along the minus strand of NC_084834.1, from coordinate 43,530,932 downwards.
ATCAAGAGCTGGGGTTTGAGTAAATAAAGAAAAACAGAGGACCATTTCATTTAATTTCTGTCAGATGATATTGAGAATTGAATGTTTGTGTCCCAACAAAACTCATCTGTTGAAATCATACCCTAATGCTATGTATTACAAGGTGTAGCCTCGGGCAGGTGCTTACATCATAGGGCTGGTCCCTCATGAATGGGACTAATACCCCTAATAAGAGACACCAAAGAGTCCTCTCACCCTTCTTCTGCCATGAGAGAACACAGGGAGAAGATGACATTCTATGAAAGAGGAAATAGGCCCTCCCTAAACATCAGATCTGTTGAAGCCTTGATCTTGGGTTTCCCAGTCTCTAGAATGATAAGAAATAAGCACTTGCCTGAGTACCCAGTCAACAGTATTTCTTGATATTGCCAATACAAATGACCTAAGATGGACAGCTCTCCTTACCCTTCACTGACAATAAGTTGAGGCTTTCAATTGTGCACTTTTCAGTCCAATTCCTTCTAATATTAGCATTAGTGAAAATATTTCCCAGATACTTTGAATTGATTGGGTTACTATATCTCTTCAAAGACTCTGTAGAAAATCTACATTTTTCTTTGAATTATATTTCCTTTATTAGGGTATTTATTATATAAGGGCTGCCAGTGAGATGTCATGAGAAATTTACAATCTCTCATAGGGATTTTATATTTAAATGTTTATTATCAGCTAGAGCAAACTCTTTGGCATAAGGAGAAATTCTCTCAATGGATGTTTAGAACATTTCTCCCCTTGAACTCTCGCTTCTATTTGATTTTCAGATTAGGTACTGGTAAAGAGCAGTTGAAGTGAATACCCACTCCAAGATTCACGCTGTATGGGGAGTGATAGAAACAGATAAAGACTGACAGAAAGAAAGGGGGAAGTGACAGAGATGAATACAAAAGGTAATTTACTTGGATATAAGTTAATCATTCCAAAATAATAAGAGTAGATAAAGGGAATAAAGTTATCTTGCTCTACCTGCATTCACATACTTAATCATTCTAAGCACATTCCAATATAAGACTCTCTAAAACTACACAGTTAGAATGCTTAAAAGTTATATGTCAGGAGAACTTTCTTCTAATTAGCATGTTTTTCTCATTGGATTGTAGATGAATAGTTCTCTCGCTTAAGAAGGTCTTAGAGGCATACATCACATATGATTTAAAAATGGATCTATATGACATTGCAATTACCAGTATTGGCAGGGTTTTGTTTTCTTTGCCCTGTTGTAGAGAGATATTCACTAGAGGAAAAAAATGTGATATTTTCTGTTCTTGATATTTAAACAAAAACTCATAGGAACTGACCTAAATGATTTTTTTTCAGATATGTGATACCTGTAATTTTTAGAACTAGGCAGTTGACTTCATTTACAAAGTAAGGTTCTTGCAATTATCAAAGATATACCACTCTAAGCATAAATATTTGTATCCATTTTTTTCTTTTACACTACAGACAGAAGGTCACTTAGGTCTCATCAGAGGGACGGACAGGGGGTTACATTTCATGTTCCAGCAATTAACAATGTGCTTGTAGGAACTGAATACCTGGAGACATACTTTTCAAAAAAAATTCTTCATTGTGACTCTGCTTAATGGGAGACATCTAGTAGCTTTTTGATTACTGTTAAGCCTATGAAGCTATTTATAGTTGTCAGTAATCAGTATTACTATTGGTTCAACCTACTTTTGTTAATGAGCAACTCTTAGAATTGTCTTCAAATCCATCCAGATACTTAAAAAAAAAAAACAAACAAACAAACAAACAAACAAAAAAACTAAATGAGGTTATACATGGATGAACAACACCAGAGGAGGAAACAGCAGGATTTTTACAAAATCAAGAGAAAGCAATGGCTAACTTGACTTACATTTGTGATTGCTGAAAACATTATATATGTGTATATATATATATATATATATATGTTATAACACATTATATCCCAAAATATGAAGAAATGGATTCAGATTTAGATGGATATTTATACTCATACATAAGTGTAAATGCATTTATATATAAATGCATGCACACATATAATGTATTACTTTCAGATTTAGTGTAAGTTTAAACTTCTGGAAGGCCTGGCTCAGAGGGTCAAGCCCATGTTTGTGATGCCTACCTACATCATGTAGCAGAGTGTCAGTTCCAATCCCAAATATTCCACTTCTGTTTCAGCTCCCCACTAATGAACCTGAGAGGGCAACGGAGGATGGTTGAAGGACTTGAGCTTCTGCTACCCATGTGGAAAATCAGGATGGAGCTCCTGGCTCCTGGTTTCATCTTGGTCCATCCCTAACTGTTTGTGTGTGTCTTTCTCGGTCATTCTCTTTCAACGTACATAAATTTTACATGTAAATGGCACTCTAAAGGTTTATATATTTATTTATTTATTTATTTCACTTACTAGAGAGAGGGAGACAATCTTCTACCTGTTGGTTCCCTTCACAAATGTCCTCAACAGTCAGGGCAGCTCAGGCTGAAGGTAGGAGCCAAAAACTCCATCCAGGTTGCTTCTGTGAGTGGTAGGGGCCCAAGGTGGCTGCCCAAGCCATCATCTGCTGCCTCCAGGATCCATTAATAGGAAGTTGGACTGGAAACATTGTAGCTAGGACTCGAACCTTGCATATTGAGAATAGTTTGCTGCTAGAATCTGCATCTCCAGCATCATATCATTTTAAATGATTTATTTATTTGAAAAGCAGAGCCACAGAGAGGGGAACACAGACAATGAGAGAGAAAGGGGTCAGGAGGAGGTAAATTCTATTCATAGTTAATTCCCCAAATGGCCACAACAACCAGGTCTAGGCCAGACCAAGACCAGAGCCAGGAATTCAATTTGGATCTTCTATATGATGGCAGCAATCCAAGTATTTGTGCCCTCACCTGCTGCCTTCCAAGCAGGAAGTTGGATCAGAAACAGAGTAGCCAGGGCTCAAACCAGCTTCTGATATGGGATATGTATATCATAAGCAGTGGTTTTATGTGCTGCATTGAAAAACCCACTCCCCCCCTTATCATCTTTTAAAACAATTTATCTCTCTATAAATTGATAATATCTTTGGGACATTATCCTTATAAAGTTTTCATGAAGCACCAGATTAGTGATTTCACCTTTATTTCACTCAGCTTCACCATCAAATTTATATTTCCTTTTGCTTCAATTTCAGTAGAATTCAAGTAGCTCTGATACAGGTGCATTTGAAACTTACGGGTTACCCTTCTTAATAAATTAAGATAAATCCTGTTGAGACATGTTGCAACAATTTAGTATTTGATCATGTGGTGCAAAGGAATTTTGAAATCAGTGTTTTATGATAATTGGCATTATCCACAAATTTTTGAATAATCATCAAATTGATGTTGCTTTTAAAAAAGTTTATTTGAAGGTAGAGTTACAGAGAGGCAGTGGCAGAGAGAGAGATCTTCCATCCACTGGTTCACTCCCTATATGGCCGTGAAGGCCGAGATGTGCTAATCCAAAGCCAGGAGCCAGAAGCTTCCTCCTGGTCTCCCATGTGGGTGCAGGGACCCAAGGACTTGGGCCACCTTCTACTGCTTTCCCAGGCCATAGCAGAGAGCTAGATTAGAAGTGGAGCATCCAGGACTAGAACTGGCACCCATATGGGATGCTGGCATTGCAGGCGGCGGCTTTACTTGTTAGGCCACAGCACCGGCCCCTTGATGCTATTGTTTAAACAAACATATCAGAGTGCCCAAATTGTATTCACGCTTGAAAAAGTGGTTACTATAAAATAAATACTTTAAAAGTTCCTGGTGCATGCATGAATAAAAGACAAGGTTTATAGTTTTGAAATAAATAGAAGTTGACTCAAATTGGAATAGTTTCTAAATGTTAATTCTAATGCATCTATCATGAGACTACTATGGTTATTATCTTAATAGTTGTATAACTAAATGTGAATCTTCATCATACATTTACCACTGCTTTAGTTTTGAAATCACCGAATAATGTCTCACATGTAAAAATTGCTTCAGTGTTAATAATTTCTTTCAGAATTTATTTGTTTTAGCTTGGCCTTTTTCAAAATATCCATAAATCCAGATTGTACCCCAGTTAACAATTTGAGAAAATAACACATAAACATGAAATTTTTAAATATTGGCCAAAAATATTCTTGCAGTTTGCAATTTTAGTTATTTTTGTATCTTTTCATGTTTTAGAAGTTTAATAAACCTAATTAAGAGCAATTAGAGAATTGAACAATTCAAATACAACCATATATTTTGATATGTTTTTATCAATAGTGATATTCTAAACACGTAGCATTTATTTTCAGTGAAAATATGGGTTAATTAAAGTATCAGTTTTTGTGAAATGACTGAATTCTTTTCAGGAGAATACTTTTTAGTTTCATAAAACTTTTATCAAAGTAAGAACAAAAATATTTCTTATTACCTTTTATAAATGATATCTCTGCAGGTTTTCTGAATCATTACTTATAATCAATAAACTATTATGACAAATTTGTTCCCAAATAAAATCACAAATTAATTAATTAACTGCCTCTCTTCAAATGCTCTATCAAGCAAAGTGGTTATTTTAACTATGTTATTACTTAAATTAAAAACAATATATATTTTTGGCATTAAAATCATTATAGGGTTATGGAATGCATTTCAGAAGAAAGAGAATGATCTAAATATTAACAGTAACAGTCATCATATTTCTTGTATAAAATAATAATAAATAATGGGTTACTTTACTTTTCAGTTATTGTGAATCGAAAGTGAGTGGTTTCTTTTTAAGATGATATGAAGACAGAGCTTTTTTTTTTTAATCTTTATTGCTGTCTTTATCATTTACATTATGGCCCCTGTCAAAAAGAAAATAGCTTACATTGAAACTAATTTTTATTGAAATCTCACATGGATGGCAGAGGCTCAAATCCTTGACCCATCATCTGCTCCTAGGCATGATAGCAGGACATATAACAATTTTGGTTTTTGCAACTCCCAGTGACTAAGTTCAACAGGGAATTTGAATAGGAGGAGGAGGTAACTTTATTTTTTTTTATTTTAAGATTTATTTATTTGTTTATTTATTTGAAAGTCAGAGTTAAACAGAGAAAGAAGGAGAGACAGAGAGACCGAGGTCTTCCATCCGCTAGTTCAGAGCTGCACTGATCCGAAGCCAGGAGGCAGGAGCTTCTTTTGAGTCTCTCATGCAAGTGCAGAGGCCCACGGACTTGGGCCATCTTCTACTGCTTTCCCAGGCCACAATAGAGAGCTGGATTTGAAGTGGAGCAACTGGGACACGAACCAGTACCCATATGGGATGCCGGCTCTGCAGGTGGAGGCTTTACCTGCTACACCACAGAGCCGGCCCCAGTAAGTTTATTTTGTAAGTGGAAACAAGAATTCATTTCTTTTAAAAAGAGCATTTTGATGATTTCTTAACATTTTTATAATAATTTTTTCATTTTCTCAGTGCATGAGTTTAAAATATTTCACTGTAACATTTATATTACTTGGATTCATTAAACAATTAAAATATCAGTATTATATAACTAATCATAAATGTGAGATTAAACAGACAAGAAAAATATTCTCATATTTAAGAATTTCTAATATATTCTTTTAAATAGCATTATGAGCTCATGCGTTATCAATTAGGCGTTATCAGGAAAATTTTCTTCTTTCGGCAAGAATAATTAGCAGAAAACACTTATCAAAATGTACTATTCTGCATAAAATCATAAAAGAAAAATATGAGTAAAAAATCTAACAACTTACAATTTAAATTATGTTTGGGTGGTTGTATTTTTAGTTCTAATTTTTAAAGTGTGAAAAGATGGATAATATTTTTTATATTTCCTAGACTTTAGAAAAATAATAAAATAATGATGATTAGAATATTTATAGGAATAATAAAATTATAATGAAGATTACAATAAACAATTTGTCCACTGAATAACAGGTAAGTAAAATAAATAAGCTCCCACTTTTATCTCTTGTAAATCGAAGTCGTTTGCTCTTCTTGAGCCTTTATGGTTAAGAAAATCAGAGATGATCTTCATGCTTTTTAAAACTGTAGTTTTGGGGAAATGTGAGATCAAATCGTTACTAACCCAGTGAGTTCAACATTGGAAAATACAAACACTATCCAGACAATAGGAGTAGCTGAAGCTAGTACGATCTCACTTGATTTAGTTATTTAATGCAAGTTTAATAAAAGGTTCTCCTTTCCATCTTATACATAAAGTTAGTATTTAGAAGTAATAGATGATAAACACTTATACATATATGTAATCGCAAATAATATTAATTCTATTTCAGTTAAATTTATTATTATAATATTTGATCATGTTATTGTGTATGTATGAACATAAATTTCCAGTTTTCAAGAATTTAGTAAGGTAGTAGCCATTCTAACTTGCTGAGGTGAAACATTGTGGTTATTATTTGCGTTTCCCTGTTGGCTATTGATGCTGAATATTTTTTTATGTGTCATTTAGCCATTTGTATTTCGTCATTTGAAAAATGTCCATTTATATTGTTTGCCCATTTTTTAACTGGATTGAGGTTTCATATCCCTTCCACTGTTGGTGGGAATGTAAACTTGTACAATCATTATGGATGACTGTACTGTATAGAGATTCTTCAGAAACCTGAAAATAGATCTGCCCTATGACCCAGCCATTTTACTCTTGGGACTTTACCTAAAAAAAATGAAATCAGCATATGAAAGAGTTATTTGTACCCCCGTGTTTATAGCAATTCAATTCATAATAGCTAAGGTATGGAATCCACTCAGATGGTCATCAACTGATGACATGATGGAATCTTGTCTTTTGCAACAAAATGGATGCAACTGGTGATCATTATGTTGAGTGAAATAAGCCTGTTCCAAGAGGAAAATATCGTGTTTTCTTGTATATATAGTGGTTCATATAAAGTACTAAAAAATCCGTAACAATGAAACTGACATCTTATGACTTGATTATTGATTTTTGCACTTGTCTATATTCCTGTAGGCCTGTGTTTTTTCTACTTTTTACTTGTTGAACATTATGGTTAGTGGCACATTAAGCCTGTGATTATAAAGAAAGTTAAAAGTATGTTATTGCAAAAATTAAAGGAGAAAAAAAAAAAAAGAAAGACAAGGAAGGAGGACTAAGGGAAGGAGAGAAGTAAGTTTGGTTGTCTTTCTAGAATTGTGTCTACAAAAATCATGAAATTTATTTTTTTATGTTAACTTTCTTTAGAAAAATATTTAATTAAAAAGAGAAGAAAGCTGGTACTGTTGAAAAAAGGTAGAAGTTTTAAGTCAGAAGACTAAATTATTATTCTACCTCTATTTTTTTTTATTTTTATTTATTTTTTTTTTTTGGACAGGCCGAGTGGATAATAAGAGAGAGAGACAGAAAGAAAGGTCTTCCTTTGCCGTTGGTTTACCCTCCAATGGCCGCTGCGGCCAGCGCATCTCACTGATCCGAAGCTAGGAGCCAGGTGCTTCTCCTGGTCTCCCATGCGGGTGCAGGGCCCAAGGACTTGGGCCATCCTCCACTGCCTTCCCAGGCCATAGCAGAGAGCTGGCCTGGAAGAGGGGCAACTGGGATAGAATCCGGCGCCCCAACCAGGACTAGAACCCGGTGTGCCGGCGCGGAAAGGCGGAGGGTTGGCCTGTTAAGCCACAGCGCAGGCCATTCTACCTCTATTTTTACTGTTTGTCTAACCTTAATAAAAATCACTCAAAAATTCTTAATAGAGTTTCTTAATTTTTCCTAATATTTGCATAATAAACACTAGACTACCAATATTATCAGGCAATTATGAGGGTCACAAACAGGCAGAAGATTTATATGTAAGTGTGGATAAGCATTAATAAATATAGACATGCAAGGAAAAGGTTGGAAGGTAGTTTCACTTCTGAGGTGGCTTAATTACATTCTTTGTATTAGATCTTTTACTATAGTTGGCTTCTTCTATGCAGAGATGAATTGGGCTTAGATTCAGAAATATATACATGGTGAGCTATTCAGATTTTATTGAAGTAATATAGTAAACCAATGACCAAAGCTTGTGAATTTTTAAAGACAGAGACAAATAATTGTTTTCATCAGCAACAAAACAAAATGCTCAAGAATTTTACTCTAGGCCGGCACCACAGCTCACTTGGCTAATCCTCTGCGGGCGGAACCAGCACCCCGGCTTTCTAGTCCCGGCTGTGGTGCCAGATTCTGTCCCGGTTGCTCCTCTTCCAGTCCAGCTCTGTGCTGGGGCCCGGGAAGGCAGTGGAGGATGGTCCAAGTGCTTGGGCCCTGCATCTGTGGGAGTCCAAGAGGAAGCACCTGGCTCCTGGCTTTGGATTGGTGCAGTGCGCCGGCCGTAGTGGCCATTTGGGGGGTGAACCAATGGAAAAGGAAGACCTTTCTCTCTGTCTCTCTCTCTTCACTGTCTAACTCTGCCTGTCAGAAAAACAAAAAAGAATTTAAAATCCATTGAATAAATATTGAAGCTAACATGGTAGTTCTTGAAAATATACACTAAAACAATTTAAATATGTCACTAACTTACCTCAATAGCTATATTTAAGAGTGTGTGGTCTTAGAAATATATTTTGCAAAATATAAATGTTTTGTTCATATAATACACATTTATTTGTTAATGTAGCTGAGGATCTTTTTTTTTTCCGTTTTTGTGTTTCTTTTTGTGAACTTTTTATTCTGATAATCTTCCAAATTTCAGTAGGATGATTGACCTCTTGTCTTCTTCGAGTTGTTGTTTTTTTTGTTTTGTTTTGTTTTGTTTTAAGATTTATTTTATTTATTTGAAAGAGTTACCGAGAGAGGTAGAGACAGACAAAGAGGTCTTCCATCAACTGGTTTACTCCAGAGATGGCCGCAACAGCTGGAGCTATACCAATCTGAAGGCAGAATCTAGGAGCTTCTTCCGGGTCTCCCATGTAGGTGCAGGGGCCCAAGGACTCTCCCAGGTTATATAAGAGAGCTGGATCAGAAGAGGAGCAGCCAGGACTAGAACTGGTGCCCATGTGGGATGCCAGTGCTTCAGGCCAGAGTTTTAACTCACGGAACCATAGTACCAGCTCTTTTAGTTTTTTTTTTTTTTTAATTGTTTGTGATGTTATAGTTTTATTTTCTGTATTCAAATTTGTTGACTATCCTTTAATTGAATATGACTTTTGTGTGGATAAAGAAAATACAGAAAATTCATTTAACTATCAATTGACTCCTGTTAATATAAAATGAGAAAATTCCATTTTGAGAAAGTGGAGAAAGAAGAAATTTCTTCCCTGTCTTGTACCTAAGACTGAGAGGGAAAAATCCAGATACATAGATATGTGATCCTGAAGGTGTGCTTGAGTGATACTCCCTTAGGAATTTTATCTTTTTTTTTCATTTATTAAACTTTTATTTAATGAATATAAATTTCCAAAGTACAGCTTATGGGTTACAATATCTCCCCCCCACCACAACTTCCCTCCCACCCGCAACCCTCCCCTTTCCCGCTCCCTCTCCCCTTCCATTCACATCAATATTCATTTTCAATTCTCTTTATATACAGAAGATCAGTTTAGTATCTAATAAGTGAAGATTTCAACAGTTTGTCCCCCTTATCGCAACACAAAGTGAAAAAAATACTGTTGGAGTACTAGTTATAGAATTAAATAACAGTGTACTCTCATTTGTGAATGAAGGTGAAATAAAGACCTTTCACAGCAAACAGAAATTGAAAGAATTTATCACCACTCATCCAGCCCTGCAAAAGATGCTTAAAGATGTGTTACATACAGAAACACAGAAACACGGTCACCAATATGAAGGAAGGTAAAGGAAGGAAACCTCACAGCAACAGATCACAGGAAGCTCAAACCATATATTAGAAAATATCTTTGGCAAATGACAGGGCAAAATTACTCCTTCTCAATAGTCACATTGAATGTTAATGGCCTGAACTGTCCAGTTAAAAGGGATTTTATCTTAGCAATAATAGTGTAAAAAATTTTTACAGATTTTATTTATTTATTTGAGAAGCAGAGTTACAGAGAGAGGTAGAGACAAAGAGGTTTTCCACCCCCTGGTTCATTCCCTGAATGGCCACTATGGCTGGAGCTGGGAAATCCAAATCTATGAGCCAGGAGCTTCCTCTGCATCTCAGACACAGCTGCAGGGGCATAAAGCATGTGGGCCGCCCTCTGCTGCTTTCTTATGCCATCAGAAGGGAGCCAGGTCAGAAGTAGAGCAGCCAGGACATGAAATGGCACCCGTATGGGATGCTGGCACCACAGACGGAGACTATGCCACAGTGCAAGCCCCCTAATTTTTTTTCTTTTTGCATTTAAATGTTGCACCCTGAGTACCTGAAGAGACATGTAAAATCAAGATTGTTTAAATTCAAAGTGAAAGTTCTCAATAATAAGCAAAGCAGTTTCCTTGAATTATGTTTTTCCTGTAAATGTGCGTGAAGCCACAGAGCTTGTTAGAATTCCAAATGTGAGGGGCATGCACTGTGGTGCAGCAGGTTGACGCCCTGGTCTGAAGTGCCAGCATCCCATATGGGCGCCAGATCCAGACCCGGCTGTTCCACTTCCAATCCAGCTCTCTGCTGTGGCCTGGGAAAGCAGTGGAAGATGCCTCAAGTTCTTGGGCCCCTGCACCCACGTGGGAGACCTGGAGGAAGCTCCTGGCTCCTGGCTTTGGATTGGCGCAGTTCCGGCCATTGTGGCCAATTGCGGATTGAACCAACAAATGGAATACCGCCCCCCCCCCCCCCCGCCTCTGCTCTCTCTGTGTAACTCTTTCATATAAAATAAATAAATCTTTAAAAAAAATTGCAAATGTGAGAGAAATCATAATGAAACGAATTATATCAGACATTTGCTTAATTAAATGTGTATGAATCAAGCCTAGTTATTTTTTTTTTAATTTTAATTTTAGTTTTTAATTAAATATTGTCTTGAAGCATTAATTTTGTCAAAGATAGGCCTGGTCTTTCCTTTGACTACATGGAAGTGATCTCTCTGATACTGAAATATTCTTTCTCCTAGAGATGTCTCTGTTTCCCAGTAGGTTTTTGACACTAAACCTTTCTTTGAAGAAGTATTTGGATCACATGGTATTAGTTCTTCCAAGCATTTTTGTAAAATAAAAATGTTAACTCAACTTACAGCATAAGCTATATACTAAAAGTCACCCAGATATTTAGTATGTGAATGAGTCCCCAACATAACTCTGGACTTCCACCTTGAGAGCATTACTGGATCACAGTAAAAACCGTGGGTAGGTTCAGTTTTTGTTGCCCCAAAAGTAACACATCTGTGACTTCACTTTTTGCGGGAAACAGGAACCCCTTGTTTGGTAACATTCCTGAATTCTGAAGTATGTACTTCATTTATTGCCTGATTTTAATTTGTGTCATTTCCCTATGATAAACTGCAACTAGAAGTAAACCTATACTGATTTTAAATGAGTTTCTGAGTCCATCAAGTTAAATTTCATTAAGGGTACTTTTATAAATTCTGTCCCTGATCTTGTGATTAGTGCCAGCAAATAGGGTAGTCTTGTGTGGATTACTTATCATAAACTTTGCAGTTGTCCTCAAACTTGTGATCGACCATAAATCTCACAAATGTCTATCTATGTCTCTCTAATGTGTAGATGGTGAAAGTACTGTTTGAAAGTTCGTGACATGGCCGGCGCTGTGGCTTAACAGGCTAATCCTCCGCCTTGCAGCGCCGGCACACCGGGTTCTAGTCCTGGTTGGGGCGCCGGATTCTATCCCGGTTGCCCCTCTTCCAGGCCAGCTCTCTGCTCTGGCCCGGGAAGGCAGTGGAGGATGGCCCAAGTCCTTGGGCCCTGCACCCGCATGGGAGACCAGGAGAAGCGCCTGACTCCTGGCTTCGGATCAGCACAATGCGCCGGCCGCAGTGGCCATTGGAGGGTGAACCAACAGCAAAAAGGAAGACCTTTCTCTCTGTCTCTCTCTCTCACTATCCACTCTGCCTGTCAAAAAATAAAAAAAAAAATAAAAAATAAAAAAAAAAAAGAAAGTTCGTGACAACAAACTATTTGTAAGTGTCCTCCAAACAGTCCTATTCAAAAATCCTATTGACTGTGTATACTCTCTCTACTATGTAACCAGGTAATGTTTAAAGAGCAAAATTAAATTTGGGAAAAGTAGTAACTGTGTTATCCAAATTGTACTTGGCAGGAAAACTGAGAAAGACACATCTGTTCTCGAGAATTAATAGTCCCTTATTACAGAAGAGAACCACCTTAGGTTATTTGTTATTGCTGCCATAAAATAAAATGACAAGTGAAATAGAAATTTAATGCTATATATTGAATCTTCAGAGAATACATTCCAAGTTACCACAGACTCCAAAACACGGAAGCATGTTTCCTCTTAAATGAATGAAAAATAATGTAGATAATTTCCATCAAAAGGTAAGCACATCACCATTGTCAAGCTTCAGTTTAGACAAGTTATCAGAAAAAAAAGCATGTTGTAATGATTATTATACTTGTTTATTTTAAATATAATGGATCAAAATATTCCTTATTATTTTATATTATATTAGACATTATATGTTTAGGTTTCATAACAGTAATATTGATGAACACACTTCAACATTTTTGGTACTACAGAGACTGTGATGGACTTAAAATGGTAAAGTGGTTTTTTCTCTCAAACAATGGTATTCTACATTGCTGTGAGGTTAACACCATCTGTTTTATTTTAGTAAATAAAAGCCAAGAATATTCTAAAAAGAACATTATTATTATTGAATATATAATATATATAATATAATATAATATATGTAATTATAATATATAATATATTAGGTGTTAGTTCCATAAACATTACCTCTACAACCAGATATAGTCTATTGTTACCATATGTCATATAACTATTTAATATGATCTAAGTAGTTATTAACAGTTCTTCCAGTTATCTCACCAGACAATACTCAAAATAGTTTAAAGATAAATAAAATGATAGCCTTCATTTACAGAAATTGTAAGAAAATTTGATATATATTTTCTTTCAAATACATTTGGGAATAGTATTTTATTTTGTTATGCCAAGGGCATTTCACATGGGATAATAACTGAGAAAATCAAACTGAGCATGATCTGCAGTCAAAGTTTAATAACTAATTTTGCTTATATATGCATACATGCTTTATTAACAAAGGCATGCTCATTTTTTGAAATAATCTTAGTAAGAATATAATGATAGCAATGTTAATTATTAGACTGTCAAATAGCAGCATTTTGCTGAAATAGTTTCCATGGACTTACTAGGTAATTTGAAAATGTCCTAGGTAGTTTGAAAATTTCCTAGGTAGTTTGAGAAAAAATGGCTAAAGTAGTTTTTGTTAAAATAGTTTCCACAGACTTGTTTTGATCAAAGATTTGATCAAAGATCAAATAGTTCCCATGGACTTACTAGGTAGTTTGAGAAAAGCATCATCTGATAACAGATCAGCATAATTTTTATTGAATTGTGTGATGCAGTGGGTTATGCCACCACTTGCAATACCTCCATCCAGTATCAGAGTAAAAGTTTGAGTCCTGCCTACTCCTTTTCCCAAACAGCTTCCTGCTGATGTGCCTAGCAAAAAGCAGATAATGTCTCAAGTTCTTGAGTCCCTGCCATTCACATGAAAGATTTAAAGAAAAATTCTGGCTCCTGGATTCAGACGACCTAGCCCTAGCTGCTGCAATCATTTAGGGAGCAAATCTGTGGATGGAAGACATTCATTCTCTCTCTCTCTCTCTCTCTCTCTCTCTTTCTCTCACACTTTCTCATAGATAATTGAATAAATCTTTTAAAGAAATCTTTAAGATCAAATCTGATGTTATTTCTACATAGCAAATAATTGTTTGTTATTGATAAATGTCAGCATTTTTAATGTTTTCTAAAAATTTTTGGAGAGGCAGAAAAGAAAGACACAGAGACAGAGGTCCAGAGAGAGACAGATGGAGACAGAAAGAGAGACCAGGGCTACTACCTAAATGCCTGCAATGACCCCTATTTGGGCCAGGAACTCAATCCAGGTCTCCCAGGTGGGGTAGGAGCTCATTTAATGTAGCTTTCACCACTGTCTCCCAGGATTCACATTAGCAGGAATTTGGAGTCAGGAATAGGAGACAGATATTGAATCCATGCTGGCTTCGGATCTGGGTACTTTAATTGATGTTTTCTTGTGTAGGCCGAATATCTATCACCAAAATAAGCATTTTAACACTAAACGTATGAAATATAAAAGCACAAGTTTTACAGGTTAGAATAATAAGTAATACAGGTTAGAAAACTAGATTTATAAGTGACACCAAATTCATTTTCTTTAGTTTAAAAAATAATTACAGCATTACAGTCTTCCTTTTCTCATTATATATTATTTTTCTTTGTATATTAAATTGCATAAAATTTAAAACAGAGGGCAAAAAATAGTAAAAACTAAAATTCATTCCCACAGTTACTGATGAAAGTGAATATTTTCTAAAATTTGAAATGTGATTTCTGTATTTTTCTCATGAACCATAAATCATTTTTCTTTCTACCTATACTTTTTTCTTTGTCTCATTTATAGATTCAAGTGGGAATAAAAGTCTAATATTAATTATCAAAATATTATATAGTTTATACAAATTAAGACATAATGTCCAAAATGCTTTATTAACAGATTCATAAGTATGTTTCATATTGTCCAATATTCTTTTTACTAATAGCTATTCCAGTTACCAAACATTCCTGTGTATGGAGCAAATGTAACACAATGCATTTTTAAATTCTGTGTTGAATTAATTTTTAGTAATTTTTCCCAAAGACACTATTTATTTAATGGGTACAAATTTCACATATACAACTTTAGGAATACAATGATTATTTTTCTTTTAATTTTTTTTTTACAGGCAGAGTTAGACATTCAGAGAGAGAGAGGCAGAGAGAAAAGTCTTCCTTTTCTGTTGGTTCACCCCCCAAATGGCCAGGAACCAGGTGCTTCCTCCTGGTCTCCCATGCAGGTGCAGGGCCCAAGGACTTGGGCCATCCTCCACTGCCTTCCCAGGCCCCAGCAGAAAGCTGGACTGGAAGAGGAGTAACCAGGACAGAATCCGGCTCCCCAACCAGGAGTAGAACCTGGGGTGCCAACGCCACAGGCAGAGGAGTAGCCAAGTGAGACATGGCACCGTCCAGAATACAATGATTCTTCCCATCATACACACCCTCCCACCCCACCTCATCCTCCCTCTCCCATTCCCAGTCCAATTCTTCATGAAGAAAAAAACAAAAAACAAAACAACTTCCTCGACAGTCAAGACAAGTGCTGTTCAAGTCATAGCTTCTCAAAGTATCAGTTTTGCTTCTAAAGATTTCCTGTTAGGTGCTCTATTAGTTAACACAGATCAGGAAGAACATATGGTATTTGTCCCTTGGGTACCAGTTTATTTCACTAAGTATGATGTTTTCCAGATTCATCCATTTTATTGCAAATGACTGGATTTCTTATTTTTATCACTGTGTAATATTCCGTAGAATACATATCCCATAATTTCTTTATCCAGTCTTCAGTTGATGGACATTTAGGTTGATTCCTTATCTTTGTGGTTGTGAATTGAGCTGCAATAAACACTGGGGTGCAGAGAATTCTTTCACATGCTGATTTGATTTCTCTTGGGTAAAACCCAGGAGTGGAATGGCTGCGCCATATGGTAGGTCTATATTCAGATTTCTGAGGTATCTCCAAGTCATTTCCATAGTGGTTTTACCAGTTTAAATTCCCACCAACAGTGGATTAGGGTACCTTTTCCCCCACATCCTCATTAGCATTTGTCGAAGTACTTGACCCATTTCTTAATTGTTTGTTTTGTTGTTATGGAGATTCTTGGTCTCTTTGTAGATTCCTTTATCAGTGGCATTGTTTGCAAATAATTTCTTCCATTCTGTCAGTTACCTCTTCACTTACCTGAGTATTCGTTTTGCAGTGAAGAAGCTTCTCAATTTGATGTGTTCACATCTGTTGATTTTGGCTTTGATTGCCTGTGCCTCTGGAGTCTTTTCCAAGGACTCTTTGCCTGTGCCAATGTCTTGCAGGGTTTCCTCAATGTTGTCTAGTAAGATTTAGGTCTTTAATCTATTTTGAATGGATTTTAATGTAAGGTATGATAGAGGGGTCCTGCTTCATACTCCTGTATGTGAAAATCCATTTTTCCCAGCACAATTTGTTGAAGAGACTGTCCTTGCTTCAGGGATTGATTTTAGTTCCTTGGTCAAATATAAGTTGGCTATAGATGTTTGGATTGGTATCTGGTGTTTCTATGCTGTTCCACTGGTCTATCCATTAGTTTTTGTACCAGTACCAGGCTCTTTTGATTATAACTGTCTTGTAGTATTTCTTGATATCTGGTAATGTAATGCCTCTGACTTTGTTTTTGTTGTATAAGATTGCTTTTGGTATTTGAGGTCTCCTGTGTTTCCATATGAATTTCAGCGTCATTTTTTTTCTAGATCTGAGAAGAATGCCCTTGGTATTTTGATGGGTAACTCACTGACTCTTTAGTTTGCTTTCGGAAGAATGTATATTTTGATTATATTGATTCTTTCAATCCATGAACATGAAAGATGTTTCCATTTTTTGTAACTTCTTCTATTTCTTTCTTTAATGTTTTGTAATTCTAATTGTAGAGATTTTTGATTGCCTTGGTTAAATTTTTTCCAAGGTATTAATTATTTTTGCTAGCTATTTTGAATTGGCTTGATCTTGGAAGTTCTTCCTCAGCCATGGCATTGACTCTGTATACAGAGGCTACTGATTTTTTTTTTTATAACCTTTACTTTATCAAACTCTTCTAGGAGTTCAAATAGTTTCTTAGTGGAGTTTTTTGAATCTGCTATATATAGAATCATGTCATCTGCAAATAGGGATATTGTGACTCTTTCTCAATCTATATCCATTTGACTTTTTTTTTTTTTTTTTTTTTTTTTTTTGCTTAGTGGCTCTGGCTAAAAATTTCAAGATTATATTGAACAATGGGGAGAGTGGGCATCCTTCTCTGGTTCCTGACCTCAGTGGGAATAGGACGCTGGCTGTGGGTTTTTCATAAATTGCCTTGATTGTGTTGATGAATATTCCTTCCATACCTAGTTTGCTAATAGTTTTTATCATGAAAGGGTGTTGTATTTTATCTAATGCTGTCTCTGCATCTATTGAGATAATCATATTTTTTGCTTCAGTTTGTTACTGTGATGTGTTGCATTGATTGATTTGCAAATATCAAACCATCCCTGCATAACTGGGATAACTCTCACTTGGTCCTGGTGAATGATCTTTCTGATGTGTTGTTGGATTCGACTGGCTAGAATTTTGTTGAGGCTTTTTGCATCTATGTACATCAGGAAAACTCATCTGTACTTCTGTTTCTAAGGTGCATCTTTTTCAGATTTAGGAGTTAAATTGATGCTGATTTCAGGAAAGAATATCAGAGGATTCCCTTCCTTTCAATTGTCTTGAATAGATTTAGAAGAATTGGTGTTAATTCTTTAAGAATCTGGTAGAATTCAGTAGTGAAGCCTTCTGGTCCTGGGCTTTTCTTTGTAGGTAGGGTCTTGATTACTGATCAAACTTCCATCTAGATAAATGGGTCTGCTTAGGTTTTCTTTATCTTCATGGCTCAATTTATGTAGGTTGTATGTGTCCAGGAATCTATCTATTTCTTCTAGTTTTACCAGTTTGTCAGCATACAGCTCTATGTAGTAATTTCTGATGATTCTTATTAATTTTTGTGGTGTCTGTAGTTACATTCCCTTGTTCATCTCCAGTTTTATTGATTTGGATCTTCTCTATTCTTTTTTTGTTTGTTTGGGCCAATGGTGTGTCAATTTTGTTTCTTCTTTTCAAAAAACCAGCTCCTTGTTTTGTTGAACTTTTGTATTTTTTTTGGTTTCAGTTTTGTTGATTTCTTCTCTAATTTTAATTATTTCTTTTCTCTTATTAGTTTTGGGTTTGGTTTGTTGTTGTTTTCCTGGATGCTTGAAATGCATTGATAGCTCATTTATTTGGTGCATTTACAATTTCATGATTTAGGCATCAATTGCTATAAACTTTCCTCATAACACTTCTTTTGCTGTAAATCATATGTTTTGATATATTTTATTGTAATCTTCATTTGTTTCCAGGTATTTTTGATTTTTCTTTTGATTTCTTCTATGATCCACTGTTCATTCAGGAGCATGTTATTCATTCTCCATGTGTTTGCATATGTTCTAGAGATTCCTGAATTACTGATTTCCAACTTCATTGCATTGTGGTCCAAGAAGATTTATGGTATGATATCGATTGTTTGGAATTTGCTAGACTTGTTTTATGACCAAACATGTGGACACTCCTTGACACAGTTCTATGCACTGCTGAGAAGAAGGTGTTTTCTGCAGCTGTAGCATGGAAAGTTCTGTAGATATCTGTTAGGTCCTTTTGATTTATCATATGATTAACTCTCCTGATTTTCTTTCTGATTGATTTGTCCTTTGCTGAAATAGGTTTTTATTTTTTAATTATTTTTATTTTTATTTTTTTGACAGGCAGAGTGGACAGTGAGAGAGAGAGAGAGACAGAGAGAAAGGTCTTCCTTTGCTGTTGGTTCACCCTCCAATGGCCGCCATGGCTGGCGCGCAGCGGCTGGTGCACCGTGCTGATCTGATGGCAGGATCCAGGTGCTTCTCCTGGTCTCCCATGGGGTGCAGGGCCCAAGCACTTGGGCCATCCTCCACTGCACTCCCTGGCCACAGCAGAGAGCTGGCCTGGAAGAGGGGCAACAGGGACAGAATCCGGCGCCCCGAACGGGACTAGAACCTGGTGTGCCAGCGCTGCAAGGCGGAGGATTAGCCTAGTGAGCCGCAGCGCCGGCTGAAATAGGGGTATTGAAATCCCCATTATTATTGTATTTGAGTCTATGTAGCCCTTTAGATCTATTATTAACATTTCTTTTAAATAGTTAGGTGCCCTGTAATTAGGTGTATATATATATATATATAATAGTTACATCTTCCTGTAGAATAGATCCCTTAAGCATTACATAGTGTGCTTCTTTTTCTCTTTTAACAGTTTTTGTGTTAAAGTTTATTTTGTCTGATATTAGGATGGCTACACCAGCTCTTATTGTTTCTGTTAGCATGAAATATCTTTTCCCATCCTTTCACCTTAGTCTGTGTGCATCTTTGTTGATGAGATGTGTTTCTTGTAGGCAGAAAATAGATGGGTTTTGTTTTTAATCCATTCTGCCAGTCTGTGTCTTTTAATTAGAGAGTTAAGACCATTTACATTCAAGATGACTACTGATAAGTAACAACTTTGCTCTGCCATTTTTCCATAAATATTCCTATTTTTTCCTTTGGATTTCCTTTGTACTTTTACTGGTGCTTTCCTTCCTTTACCTTCTTCCATAGTGATGATCATGTTTCTGTGTTTCCATGTGTAGCACATCCTAAATCATCTTCTGCAGGGCTGGATGGGTGGTGACAAATTCTTTCATTTTCTGTTTATCATGGAAGGTCTTTATTTCACATTCATTCATAAATGAGAGCTGTGCAGAGCATCATATTCAGGTTTGACAGCTTTTTTCTCTTAAGACTTGGACTATCCCTCACCATTATCTCCTAGCCTGTAGGGTTTTTGATGAGAAGTTTACTGTGAGTCTAATCAGAGATCCTCTGAAAGTAATCTGGCATTTCTC